>NW_005435083.1:135584-137668 GCF_000147415.1 Chlorella variabilis | reverse complement strand
CCAGGCACACCCCTCCTGCCTGCCTGTATGCATCCTCCATGCCCCAGGCCCGGCGATAGCACGCCATGCTTCCCCTGGGGCGGGGAGGAGGCCTACAGGCAGGAGGGCGGCGTGTGCCTGGTGTCGAGCCGCTACTCGGACCACGGCACACGCGCCTCGCTGGAGCAGGTGCTGTCGCCTGCACGAGCACCACGGCCTGCGGCGCCGCCACGTGCGGGCTCCGACTGGCTGGCAGACTGACCACCTCTGCCGCTGGCAGGAGCAGGAGGAGGGCGGCGGTGGTGACTGAACGGGGGCCCGCCCCTTTAATTGTGTGCAGTTGGGGGGCGGTGGCTTGGCATCGCCTGACTGGCCCCAGCCTGTCAGCTTAACCACGGCAACCCGCCTGGCATCCTGTGGGGGGGGTGGCAGAGAAGGGGGAGGGGCAGCGATAAGACATGTTTACTAGCTTGCTGGTCTTGCTGCACCCTCATTGCTAGCTACCTACTGATATGGCTGCTGATGCATGCCGACCCCACTTGCCTCCACGACAAAGATGCGGCCTTGCAGGTAGACCGCCTGTGGCCACCCAGGGGAGGGCGCGGCAGCGCCTGCGCCGCCTCCAGCCGCGTGCTGGACTCGTAGGCAAGGACCGCGACATCGGGCGGCGGGATGTGCCAGCCCTGGCTGAACCTGCGTGTGTGTGGGGCAAAGGGGTCCAGATCGTGCCGAGGGTGGGAGGGCACTGCGCTGGCAGCGCTGTGCCGGCTCAGCTGCACACAGCGGCAAGTTGCGACGGCGGGTGTGGCTGCACCACCGTCCCGACGGCTGCCAAGGCGCCTCAGCACCCCGCGCCACCTGTGCAGATCCTGCAGCCCCTGGCGCACCAGCAGCGTCGCCTGCTCGCGGGTGATCTGGTGCAGCGAGGATTGCGGCTTGGCGGGGGTGTCGTCCACCGTCACCGCCTGCGCCTGCAGCTGGGCGCCGTCCTGCAGCACCGCAGAGCAGCGCTGCAGCGCGGCGGCCTGGCGCTGCACAAACCCGGGGGCGTCGTTATAGGCATCCCGGTTGTAGAGCCGATGGCGGCCGATGGCGGCGCCAGGCGGGGATGGGCAGCGCGGTGCTGACGCCGCCCTCTTCAAGGTGCATCACAATCAGCTCTTTGGGCGGGACGCGCCAGGCAGCAGCAGGCCCTTCTGCCATCACAATCAGCTTTCGGGCGGTGAGCGTCTTCTCGTAGCCCCATCCCGCCTCGCCGCAGATCACGATGTCCAGTACGGATGTACAGCCGGTTCGCCGACCTGTACGCCGGGCGGCGGCACCTCTGGGCGACCGCTCCCCTCTGCCGCGCCTTCTCAACGAAGACAGCAGCTGTGGGAGCGATCGCCCAGAGGTGCCACCGCCCGGTGTACGGGTCGGGGAACGGCTCTGCGTCAGATACTGGGAATCGTGATCTGCAGTGAGGCGGGATGTGGGTAGGGCATGCATTAACACTAGTGGAGTTGCCCACTCAACAGATATCAAGGAAAGCAGCAGCCCAGCGTGCATGGACGTAAGCCAGCCGGCACAGGCAATCCAAACTGTGCATGCAGCAGGCAATGCATTCAGCACGTGATGAATGCAACGCAAGCAGCGCAGTGCAGGCAATATTGGCAGGCAATACAATGTTTGCAGATAGGATGCAGGCAGGCAGAGTGCAAGCAGGCAATGCAGGCAGGCATGCTGGGCCAGGCGGGCATTCAGGTATGCATGCAACCTGGCACAGGCGCAGGCCTTTTCCCAGCTCAGCAGCCTGCTCCCCGGCCCGCCCGCCTGCACCCACCAGAGTGTGCGTGGCTCAGGGCATGGCGGGGCTCGGCATCGGTCAAAGCGTGGCCCCCACTACAAGGGGATGCCCTGTGTCACCCTGCGCGCCGTCGTCTCCTCGGCCGACAGCCGGCCCACTTCCACCTCGGCCTACAGTGCCGCGGCTTGCACAGCAGTAGCCCCTGCCCCTGCCCCTGCCCTCGCCGCATGCGCAGGGGCAGTGGCTTGCTGCTGTGTGCGGCGCGGCACTGCAGGCCGAGGTGCCAGAGGGCCGGCTGTCGGCCGAGGAGACGACGGAG
>NW_005435083.1:132160-135534 GCF_000147415.1 Chlorella variabilis | reverse complement strand
CACGCCCACTCCGATGGGCAGATGCAGGCGGGCGGGCTTGGGGGTGGGCTGTTGAGCTGGAATGCAAGGGGGAAAGGCCTGCAGACTGGCTGCCAGGCAGGGTCCCAGCAGTCAAGGAGCGGGCACGCACACTTGACCCCATAGGCAGAGTGGTTGGATGGGCGCGGCGGGAGGCATGGCAGGGGCACAAGCAGCGGGAGCGCCAGTAGAAAAGGCAGGCAGCGTCTGAGCGAACCGATCTGCCTTCCTTGGCTCACAACGGCGTCCACTGACCCCCCAGACATCTCACTCTGCCATCTCCTCTAACCTGGATGCCGCGGTGAGCCCGGCACTTGGACGCGCTGCACGCCGCCGGCAGCGCATAGAGGCCAAGCAGGCGAGATCGTGCCTGCAGCCGACCCCAGCTCCGCCACTTCGCCTGGGCTGTACACGCTGCCCTCCAGCATGCCATTCTCGATGAATGTCCGCATGATGTTAAATGGACCCCCCTGCTCCTGCACCCAGGCGCTGCAGGCCAGGAGGCGCGGGCACGACGCGGCGATCAGGGGCAGGAACCCAGCCATGCATGCAGGCGCTGGCATCAAGGCAGCCCTGGGGCAGCCGGCGCCAGGCGCACTCACCTGGTGATGGAGTCGGGCGCGTGGATGTGGGTGAAGCCCTTGACGGCGGGGTGGTCGTGCCTGTTGCCCCGGTGCTCGATGACCTTGAGCCTGCCCAGGGCCACCTCCAGCTGCAGCGCGCCGCGCGCCGCTGGGTAGCTGCAGCCCGCCTCGTCCGCCGCCTCGCGGATGGTGATGACGCGGTGGGGCAGGGTGGGGGCCAGCCGCCGCATACAGTCCGCGCCCGACTGCTGCTCCTGGCGCCAGCTCCTGCGCGTGGACGGGGCGGGAGGAGCGCCGGGTCGGGCGTGGGTGCCGGGGGGGAGGGGGACATGACCCTGCTGCTGCTTGCTGCTTGCTGCCAGCCTGCGCACCGGCGTGCCACACACACAGCCAGCGTGTGCACACTCGCTCGTGGGTGTCCGCTGATGTGGTGGGCGCGGTATAGTCCACGGTCTCGGGGTGGTGCTCAGAGGTGGGGCCCTGCACCAGGACGCGCTCCAGGCGGCCGGCTGCCGCCTCGGCATCAAGCGCCGGGTATGGCTGGCCGTCCACGTCCTGCTGCACATCCAGCGCCGTGCGGACGACGCCCTGCAGGTGGCCGGCAGCCACGTGGGCGCGCACGCGGTCCACCACCGACTTCTGTGCCTCAGCCTCCCGCCAGGCGCTGCAGGGGGTGCCATGTGGGGAGGGGAGGGGTGGTGGCGAGGTGGTTGGGGAGGGGGGGGATCAGCAAGCTCGGGCCCAACCACAGGCCCAGCCCAGGGCCCAGCCAGCCAGTCCCAGCCAGCCCCAGCCAGTCCCAGCCAGCCAAGAAAGAGGAGGGAGTGGCGCACATGCTCCCAACAGCCCGGCACTCACCCGCGCACGGCGTCGCTGGCGCCAGCAGCGGCGTAGGCGACCGCCTGCGGCCTGGCGATGCCCCTCACGCGCCCCAGTACTCGAAGCGCTCGAGGTGGCCATTGTCGGCCGCCGTCTCCAGCGCGGTGCAGGCGACGTGGCGGTTGAAGGCCGCCGCAAGCCGCCCCAGCTCCCCGCCGCTCCCCCTCAGCGCCGCTGCGCGGCTCATCACCTGCGCCCACACAAGGCACGCACGCCACGGCACTGGGATGTTGGGGAAGGGGCTGCCGGGGAAGGGGCTGCTTGGAGAAGGGGCTGCTGGGGAAGGGGCTGCCGGGCGCGGTGTTTGCCCTCCAGCGCCCGCCCCCGCCTGCCGCACCTCATGCAGGGTGAGCACCGCGTCGTCCCAGGCCCCATCCTCCAACAGCTTGGGTCCAGCGGCGCCTGCTTGGGTGCCGCCGCGCCTTCCGCCCACGCCCTGCGGCGGCGGCGGCGGCGGGGGGTGGCGTGAGCAGATTGGGGGAGGGATTGGATGAGGGGCAGGGGCAGGCGGAGCAAGCTGGCAGGCAGCACCCAAGCAGGCTCACTCCAGCTTTGCATCCGCATCTGCCGCCGCGGCCCAGATGTAGCCCACGGCGGGCTTGGTGCCCTTGGTGGGGCGCCTCGCCGACTTGCCCCGCTGCATCACGCCCTGGCTCGACTTGATCTTCTTCACCACCTTCCGCTCGCAAAGCTCTTCCAGGGTGTTGCGGGCTGTGAAATCGCCGCACCCTGCCTCCTGGCCCAGCTCTTGGGCGGTGTGCACCTCGTGCAGGTAGGCGCTGCTCGCCTTTGCTGTCGCCTGCGCTTTCATGGCCCCCTTTTTGGGCTTGGGCTCGCCCGGCCGACGGGCCGGCGGCCCCCGCTTCTGCTTCTGCCCAGCCGCTGCATGAATGGACGGGTTGTCACTCGGGCAGATAGCGGAATTGCCGGCGTGTGGCAGGTCCAGGAGTCTCCAGGGGTGGAACAAGTGCGAAGGAGGGCGCTCCAAGGCTGTTTTTTCAGATTGCGCGCTGGCGAGCTGTACCCGCGCCGGTACATCCCTCTCCCCCCAGCCACCTCATCCCGGCGCCTGCGATCATCGTCAGACAGCACAGTCGAGGTGCTGAACGGTCTGTGGTGGTGGTAGGGCGGCCCGCCTAGCGTCTTCCCGACCCAGCCCCTGCAGGAGTTGCTCCCTTTAGACTACCCCTCTTTCCGTCGCACCACGATCACCGTGTAGAGAGGGTGAGTGTGGAGGTGTGGGTTGGCGGCAGAGCCGTGTGGGGGAGGGTCCTCCCGCCAGGGTGTGCCGGCAACTGCGCCTGGCAGCCCGTTAAACCCTTTCGGGGAGACTGCATATGGGCGTGGGAGCAGTTCCTGCCCGTGCGCCGCCCCACCCTCTCCCCGCCTGGTCGCCGCCCGACCCTCGGCGCCGCCGCCATGCGCCTCCCCGGCTGCAGGGCACAATGGCTGCTGCCAGTAAGGGTCAGTTTGTTGTGAGCAAGGTTGATCAGCTCGTCAACTGGGGTGAGTTGAGGGCATGCTGGGCTGCCCTGGGGGTGTTGGGCACCGCACGACTTGGCGCGGAGGTGGCGCCACGGCGGCAGGGCGCGCACGTCGTTTTTTGAGCCTGCTTTTTTGTTGCTGTAGCACGACGCTCAAGTATCTGGCCTATGACGTTCGGGCTTGCATGCTGCGCTGTAGAGGTAGGTTAATGGGGGCCGGAAATGTTGGGGGCGGCGGGGAGGGCGGGCGGGAGTGGCGGCGGAGCGGCGGGGGAGCGGCAGCGCAAGCGCCGCCCGTTTCCGCAAGGCATTTGCTCCACACAGCTGATTTGTGCTCTGTTCCATGCAGATGATGCACACTGGTGAGTTTGGAGGCCGGCAGCCTGTTGCCGCCGGGGAGCGTGGCCCT
>NW_005435083.1:56312-131791 GCF_000147415.1 Chlorella variabilis | reverse complement strand
AGGCGCTGCGCGCTACGACTTTGACCGCTTTGGCATCATCTTCCGCCCCAGCCCCCGCCAGTCTGACTGCATGATTGTGGCGGGCACGCTGACCAACAAGATGGCGCCCGCGCTGCGCAAGGTGTACGACCAGATGCCCGAGCCGCGCTGGGTGGTGTCCATGGGCAGCTGCGCAAACGGCGGCGGCTACTACCACTGTGAGCGCCTCCGCCCGCCCTTGCCTCGCCGCCCCACCACCAGCTGGCGCCACGCCCTGCCTCCTGCTCCCTCGCCTTCACCCCGCAGACTCGTACGCTGTGGTGCGCGGCTGCGACCGCATCGTGCCCGTGGACATCTACGTCCCCGGCTGCCCTCCCACCGCGGAGGCGCTGCTGTACGGCATGCTGCAGCTGCAGAAGAAGATTGGGCGCACCAAGAAGACGCAGGTGTGGTTCAACAAGTAGACGCTGTTGTCGTCTGGGGCCGGGCTGGAGCGTGCTCGAAGGTGGAGGATCCCATCTAGGCGCCCAGCATCCTGCGGATGCGGGCATTGAAGTCCCCCAGCAATTGTGTATGGCTCAGGGGCGGCAGGCCCCTTCATTCTGCGTCTGCATTGTGCGTTTGCGTGGAGCTTGTATCTCTGTCGACTCCTCCCTCAAGCAGCTGCTGAAGCAGCTTTGCACCACACTTTCTGCTCCTCCCTTCCGGCCGTCATTCTCCCGCTTTCCCTAGCAAGGCGCCGTGTAATAATGGTCACAGCAGCAAGAAGAGGGGTACGGTCCAGCAAAATCAGACAGACATCAAAGAGGGCGCTGGGCAAACAGTTCGAGGGCAAGGCATGGGGAAGAGAGCAAACGAAAGCAAGAAAAGCAACATAATGATGGGGTCATGCACGTCGCCTGATTGATGTGCGGCAATGCTGCAGCGGGCCATCACGGCGGCGCTGGGAACCGAGCGTGGCCTCACACCGCCTGCTCCAGCGCCTTGGCCACCGCGATTTCCATGTCCTGCGCGCTGAGCTCGTTGTCGGGGTGCGCCTCAATGCGTGCCAGCAGCTCTGCGGCCGGCAGGGGCAGGTCCAGCCACGGAACAGGTCAGCAGGCGCGAGTCGCAGGCAACGGCCTTGCAGCGGCAAGCTGCAGGCACTCGGCAAAGCCCACCTGTCATGAAGAGCATCAGCTCGCGGGGCGTCGTCAGCTGCAAACGCATGTCAGGCAACAGGGTGGTGACCTCCATGTCTGCGTCCCACCTCTGACCCCAAACTGCCCCACCACCGCCCTGCAGTCGGACAAGCCTGACAACCCTCACCGCCGCCGCCGTACCTTGGAGATGTACGAGGAGAAGTCCTCCACCTTGATGGCGTTGAACAGGTCGGCAAAGCTGTGCAGCTGCTTGTCCTCCACATGCACCTCGCCGCCGCCCGAGCTGGCGCTGGCGCTGGTGCTGTTGCGGCGAAGCTGCTCCATCTGCAGCATGACCGGGGGCAGTGCAGGGAGAACTGAGGCAAAGCTTGCAGAGGGTGCCTGGCCCCGTGCCCAGGGGGCAGGGTCCAGAGTTTGGCACCACAGCGCCAACTCGCCCCCACCTGCGCCGCCATGAAGCGCCGCTCTGCCAGCTCCTCCAGCTGGTGCCGGCTCCACTGCAGGTCCCGCACAAAGTGGCGGTCAAACCGCGCCTCCTGTAGGCAGGGGATGCAGGTGGGTGTGCGGCAGCTGTGAGGACCGGTGCTTCCCAAAGTGCGGCCACCCTACCACGTGGCAGCGCAGGCGGCAGGCGGAGCCCCATGCATGCGTGCGTTTGAGGCCTGCCTTGAGCGTCTTGTCTGTGTTGAGGTCCAGTGAGAGGCGGGAGTCGGGGAAGAACAGGTGCATTCGACCAAAGCTGAGCATGTCGTTCTTGCACACCTCACGCGCAAACACCTTCAGCGCGCCCGGGTACAGCACGGGGTCAAGCAGCACCACCTGCAGGGGCGATGGTGGGGAGTGTGGTGGGTGGGTGGGTGTCTGCTCAGGCGGGGAGGGCTGTAGCATGGCCAACTAATTGCATGCAGAGGGCAGGCCAGACCAGCCACCAGAGCGATCCTGGGCGCCGAGGGCCGTGCAAACGGTCGCAACCACAGGGCCGCCGCCACCGCTCGGCACGCACCTCGTCAAAACAGTCGCCAAACACGGCGAGCGATTCAAAGCCCAGCAGCCGCACCAGGCCGGACAGCAGGTCCAGCTTCTGGTGTGCCGACACCCCGATGCACAGCTGGCGGATGGTCTCAGCAGAGTCGTGGGAGCTGAACAGCGCGCCCAGCATCGCCGCGATCGTCTGCAGCTGCTGCTGCTTCACAACGCGCACCTGCAGCAGCGGACGCGGCACCAGCAGCTCGAGGGGCAGGGTGTGTGCCGCCGCTCACTGGCACCGGCACACCCATGAAACCTGTGCCTGAGTCCCCCTCATCCCACACGAACCCAACCACCCCTGCCAGCCCGCGCACCTGGCCGACGAGTGCCGCAGCTCGCCCCAGCCCGCTGGTGCGCGTGTGGCGGCGATACAGGTATGCGCCACCCAGCGCCGCTGTGCCTGCCAGCGCCAGGCTCAGCCGCGGGTGGTCTGTGAGGAAAGGGGCGTTGGCCTCCACCTCGCCTCGCACCGCCTCCAGCGGCCCCGACAGCAGGCCAGCCAACTCTGGGTTGTGGGACGCAATCGCGGTGCCTGGCAGGGCAGGGCAGGGCGGTGGGTGGGGGTTGCGACTGCCGCACATCGCAGGGAGCAGCGGCGGGCAGCGGCTCATGGGCAGGATGCCGGTCAGAAAGCAGCAGGGCGCCTGCGGCATAGCCGCCAGCCTCACCTCCCGCCAGCACGGTGCCGACGCCAGCCGCCGCTGTCAGCTGAAGCGCGGAGTAGCGTGCCGGCAGCAGCTTGGCGCGCAGGAAGTCGAGTGAGTTGGCGTCCGTCTTGGCATACAGGTGGGCCAGCAGCAGGAACTGCTTGGCGGCACGCGGGTCTGCGCCAGGGCGGGCAGCAGAAGCAGGGCGGCAGGTGAGGGTCGGGGGCCAGCAGTGGAAGGTTCTGCCACCACAAGAGAGAGATGCAAGGCGCTGTCAAAACAGTCCCCCCCCCCCGCCCCACACACACCCACCCACTCCTCACGTCCCACCCCTCACCCACCCGAGCGTATGCGCTCCAGCATGTCCATCCCCTCCACGCTGGCGGTGTCTGTCACCTCATCCACAAGGTGCGTGGCCGCATAGCTCAGCATGCAGTCCACCATGTCGGCAGAGGTCCATGCCTCGCTGAACAGCGCATCCCAGTTCTCGTCAGAGGCGCCCACGCGCTCCTGGAACTGGCGCAGGCAGCCGGTGAGGTGGCCGGGGCGGGAGAGGTCAATGACAAAGTGGCCGCGCGTCTTGCCAGAGGCGCGTGCCGCGTCGTTGTATGCCTGGTAAGCGCGCTGCATCTGCAGGCGCCCGGGGCGGGGGGTGGCGCGCGTGACCGCGGGTGAGGGTGGGAGGGGCTAGGCAGCACAGCTACCGAGGTTACAACGGCACAGCGCGAGGCCAGGATTTGGCTGTGCCCAGGAAGCAGGTGTGCAGGTACACTGCATGTGTCACAGACATGCAGCTTGCAGTAGACATGCATGCCTGCATGCGGATGGTGGTCTTGCCGCTGCCCCGGCGCCCAAAGAAGATATATGTTGTTTCTGCATAGGTGGGCCCAGAGCCGGCGTTTGAGACGTGGAGCGCAGGGGGGTGGGCAAGGCAAGGCCCAGGCAAGTATACGCACGCAGGGTCCTCGTGGGGGTGCCAGCCTAATAAGAGCACACCAGGACTCGCCTGATGGCTTGAAGCCTTGCAGGTCACTGTGGATGTAGAGCGACACATCATCGAGCTCCGTCTTCTCGGCAGTGCGGTCGACAAAGGGGTTGCGCGACAGGTGAAACTGCTTCAGCAGGTCGGTCTGGCGCCCGTTGCCGGGGCGGAGGCCCTTGGCGGACATGGTGGCGGGTGGCGGCAGCAGCGGTGCGCACTGTGCTGTGAGCACGAGGGGCTGGCGCTCGCCCCGGAAGCTGGGACACTACCAAGGAGCCCCTGGGGCACTGGCACAGCTAGGTGATGGTCACGGGGCTGCAGTTCCAGCGCACTGAGAGACTGTGTCCCCAACGCTCTCGGGGTAGGTGCGCAGCTTGCTGGATTGCCCAGCATCAAGGGTTGCTACGCCAGAAGCAAGCGGGAGAAGGGGTTGCCACGGCGGCCGAATGAGCGCCCCATGGGCTGAAAGAAAAGCTCATCCCTCGAGCGCTCATTACCGTGCACCGTGTAGGACACACCAGCTCACTTATTAGCCTTCCCCTGGCCGGCCAACAAAACCAAAAAACTGTGTCCGCGCTCCGCCACAATCGTCAGGCAACACGCACCACAGCCGTGACAGCGCAGGGGGACGACCCAGGGCTGCACAGCAGAGCGGCACGGGGCCGGCGCGCGGGCATGAGCGGGCAGGCCGCCAGGGCGCCGCCATCGGCGGCGGCGACGCGCCCTGACATTATCGACCTGTTGGACAGCGATAGCGAGGACAGCCCATTGGTGAGGTGTTTAATCATTGCGCCCAGGCCTCCTGGGCTGCAGATGATTTGTGAGACACGCAGGCTTCCACAGCCTGCATTTGGGCTAAGCGCCCACCCGATGTGCCACTCAGCGGATCATGCTGCCTGCCTTCTGCACCACGCCTGCCCTGCCTTGCAGCGCACCACTAGCGGCCGAGGTGCAGGGCCCTCCGGCCGTCAGGCCACAACATCAGGCCAGCGCAGGCAGCAGCAGCAGCAGCGGCGCCGCTCGGCTCCAGGGATGGCAGCAGCCGTGGGGGCACACGCCGACGTGATTGACCTGACGGGACCTGCGGCGGAAGCCGACCTGCAGATAGTGCGCAGCACAGTGCAGCGACTGCCAACGCGAGGCGTGAAGAGATCTCGCCCCACAGCGGCGCAGCAGCTGTCGCCCATGAAGCAGCTGCTGCTGCAGCAACTGCGCAACCCGCCACCGCCGCCGCCAGCGGAGCCCGAGCCAGAGGGCCCCAAATGTGGCATTTGCATGGAGGTGGGCGGCAGCATTGGGAGGGGAACAGAGGAACCTGCTTCCCCAGGCTCACCTGCAGCTCAGTCCAGCTACCACTAATTCGCCTGGACCTGCTGCCTTCGAACACATGCACACCTTGCCCCTTGCAGCCCATGGGCGGCAGCCAAGGCCGCCAGATGGCCAGCGGCAACTGCGGTCACGTCTATTGCTACGACTGCCTGGTAGCGGCAGTGCGCACGCAGGTGTGGGAAGCGTGCGATCAGCACAAGTTGTTGGAGGGCACGTCTGGCTTGCCTCTAAGGCTTGCCGCCTCCGCACCATTTATGCATGCATTCTGCTGAAAGGCTGGTGCTGCCATTGCTGACTGCTACTGCTGCAGAAGAAATGCCCGACGTGTCGAAAGGGGATGCAGCAGCGCCAGATCCACAAGGTGTTCATCAATACGTAATCCAGCCGGGCAGCGTCAGAGGCAAGCGTCCAAGGCAGGATTCCGCTGCTGCTGCTTGTATACAACACAATCCTACCCTGTTCCTGTCCTTCTGAGCGCGCTGCACAGCCCAGGCTGTAACCGGCCCTTCCTCGCCTGCTGCACCATATCCTGCATGGCGACCCCAGCCTGCTCATCCGCATGCGCCTGCTGCGCCTCTGCAGCGAGGTCATGCCTCGCTGTTGAATACGAGGGTTAGGAGAGCGAATTACACAGCACCGGTGTCATCACTAACACGTGTGCTGCATGAAGCTGCCAATGGTGGCAGCCCTAAGCGTCTGCTGCTGCGGTTGCTGCACGCGGGCAACGTCCTCCAAAACATGAAATCAGATGCCCAGCTTGGTGCGCCGCCAGTGCCGGCGCTTCGCATTGTAGCTGCAGAACCAAGGGGGGGCAAACATGGGGAGAGACTCAACCACAGCTGCCTGGAATGTGTGTTCGACCTGCCAGCATGTGGCAGCATAAAGCTGATGCGCAGGTTGCGGGACTCTCCAAGTGTGCCACAGGCTCCTGCTGCCAGCATCATGTCCCAAGCTGCCGTTGCCTCTTTGATGCACTGCCTGCTCAGTGCAGAAGTGTCCAGGATCCACCCAAGTTTGTGCAGCTGCCCTTGCTGACCCCCCAGCCCTCGTCAATGGTGGCACGCACCGGATGGTGTTGCCGGTCCTAAAGCGGATCCATGGGGGGATGGGGCGGTTCTGCCGCGCCTTGCGCGCCAGCTTCTTCTTGATGATGAAGCGTTTCTGGGACGGCTGCATCGGGAGGAAGACAAGAGAGGTTGCGCAGCCATCGACGGCGGCAGAGGCGGCGGGTGGCTCGCCCCTCCCCCAGCAGAGCGCTGCGCGCTGCTTTTGTTGCTGTGGCCACCTACTGCCTCTGCGCCGCCTTCCACACGCCAGGGCTGGCCGATTGGCACCCTGCCGGCCGTGCATGGGCCAGAGTCGCTGTCGCGCCCCAGGCGCGGCTGCTGCTGCTGAAACGGCTGCTTGCACCACCGCAACTGACGGTTTCACTGCCGGCCGGCCCAGCCAGCCCAGCGCCACCCCCCCCCCACGCCATGCCCCCGCATCGGCACTTGCACTGCAGGGGTGGGCTCACCATTTTGTCCGCTCCTCTGCCGCCAAGAGGACTGCAGCGGCCGCGCAGGCCAGCTTTGTTCGTCGTTGTGGACCCAGGACAGACCCGCAGCATGGCGCAGCAGAACACAAACTCTGCTCTATTGTGTGATCGTTCTGAGGTCTCGATGCTCTCTGATGTCTCAGGACTTGATGTGGCTGCTTTGCCGTCCCTGGTTGGTGGGCTCCCTGGGCTGTCCAGAGCAATGTCCTGCAGTGCTTTTGCCTTGAGGGTGGGGAGCCAGGATCCGACAGAACGAATCCAAAGCCACGTTATGCGCCAGGAAGGCCATCTCCCCCCAAAACAAGTTGCCGCCCGCCAGTGCCTCCTGCACTGTGGCTGGTCGCGTGGTTCCTGCAGGCAGCACCAATACGCAGGGAAAATCACAAGGGTACGGTGGGCTGCCAGCACACCTTCTGCACTGTGTGAGGCACGTTGCAGACAGAAGACGGTGACCCCACCCGACGGTGACCGTCGGGTGGCGGTACCCTCGTCTCTCAATTTGGGTGCGAGCACAAGGGTGTGTCAATGGGCACTGTTGGTGAAAGAATGAGGCAGGTTCGCCAATCTCTGCTTGGCATTTCCATAATGTTGTATGACGTGGGCCCTGGGCCGATTGAAGCCAGTCCAAATGTGTCACGATACTTGTGTGGTTACAGATGGGGCTTTGCAACTGGGGCGTGATAATATTGGTGCTAGGTGGTCAGTCAGTGCGAGGGTCAAAGGCAGTGTTTACAAGGCCGGTATGAGGTGCAAAGAGGCTGTATTGCCTTGTGAAATGGTCGGGCACCATGCAGGTGGTGCGCGCGATGGCACAATGCAGCTCCTCGTGAGGCCGGCAGCTGGTGGGCGCCCAACTCCGCCCTGTCGTGCTGCTGATTTGGTACAGTACGCTGCGCCCGCCGCAGCTGTTCACGATGTCGGGCCTGCATCCTGCGACGCTGGTCAGCACAGCACCGCTCGACAACACAGCTGCGCTGCCGGTACAACCCCAGTCGGCCTGCTTTGCTGCCCACCTGCCGCGCATTCAGTATGAGCAGACGCCATTGATAGGGCCGCGGATACGGCGGGCTAGCTGCATGTCCTTGGGCACTGCAGACAGCGGAGCAGCACCCAGCGTGGGGCCACGACACAAACTTGCATTGGCAATAGTCACACAAATCATGGAACATAACCAGCGAGGCATGGCATAACCAGCGAGGCATGGCACAGCAGGGACAGGGCTGGGCAGCGGCTGCGTACTGATGGTGACGCGCTTGGCGTGGATGGCGCACAGGTTGCAGTCCTCCAGCAGATGGACGATGAAGTCCTCAGTGGCCTCCTGGAGCGCAAGCAGGCCTTCTGCTGTCCATCGGAACGGCTCAGGCGCCACGTTGTTGGTGATCTCCCGCGCCTGCAGTGGGATGGCAGCCGTGGACAAGTGCACCGTAAGCATGCATGATGTCTCTGCTTGGTGGCAGCCGGCTCTGTTGAAAATGCTGCTGGCGGGGTGGTTGCCCAACTCTTGCATGCGCAACTCTCGCAGGGCGTCTGGCTCACAGTAAGCATACCGCAGCCGGGCCACAACAACAGCTGGGCTCAGCCCAACATCGGCTTACCAGGCGCGCAAATGGCATCTTGCGGATGAGCAGGCTGGTGCTGCGTTGGTACTTGCGGATCTCGCGCAGCGCCACAGTGCCAGGCCGGAAGCGGTGTGGCTTCTCTGCACACCATTCCCGTACGCGGGCACTGGCTCAGCGCACAGGCTCGGGCCTGCAGCTGGCCTGTATATCTGCCTCACATCTGCTTGCACGCACCACCAAGCCACCGCCTTCAACAGAAGATACGGAAGCTCGAGGGCAGGCAGCAGCGTTGGCGACGAGGCGACGCCAACCGGCGGTGGCAGCGGGCGCACTCACTTGGTGCGGCTGCCTTCGACTTCATTGGGGACTTGCCCTTTTTGCCGGCCGCCTTGCCGGCCGGCCGCTTCGAGGGGCTCTGCTGCACCCAGCAGCGCCAACGGTTTTGAAAGGGCCGGCGGGGTGCTGGCTTCAAGCACCCAGCAGCAAGATATGCAGCGTGAGCTGTAGCAGCCAGCTGCGCACCGGCCGAGCCTGTTTCGTTCTCGCCATGGTATGGCTGTCGCGACTTTACAGCCGGAGTCGCCGCGCTCGTCACGGTCGTGAGCTTGCTCGCCACACGACAGATCGACTGTGTGCGAGAGACGGCAGGGCTCTCTGGACAAAATGTACCGCCGCGCCGGCGCGAGGGCGCCGCCGCAAAGACGGCTGCCTCACTCGCTGCCATGCCCATTGGTGAATTCAACCCGAGTCAAGAACAATCTCGCAGTGCCGCCACTCCTGCAGCCGCATCGTCGTATGCCCCCATCTGCAGCTGCACCGCCGACAACCGCTCGTGCACCTCGCCCTCCACCGCCAGTTCAAAGCACACCTCTTTGAAAACGCTGCTGCGTGACACCTCCTGATACCCCAACTTCTGCATCAGCTGTATCGAAGCAGCATTGTGCTCTAAAATCTTAGCACGGTACTTTGTCACGCCCTGCAGGCAAGGCGCCGGGAGGAGCGTTTTGCTACAGCATTGGCCAAAACGGCACCCCACTGCCCAGCAGCATAGGCAAAATTGCTACCATCGCCAACAGCAGCAGGGGCGGGGCAGCGCACCAGCTGCATGGCAGCATACGCCATGAATAGCGTCAGAGCCTCCGTCGCGATGCCCTTGCGCCGGCTGCGGTGGGTGGGAAGGGTAGGCAGGTGACAGGCTGCAGGTTGCCTCGGTAACTTGTCTGGACGCCAGCCTCACTCGCTCCAGCCGCTGCAGTTGCTCTGCCGACCAGCAGCCAGCAACAGACCTGCGCGGTTCGGCAATCATGAAATTCAGCTCCGCGGTGGATGGCTCGTCGTGGTCAGTCAGGAAGAGGTTGACATCACCTGAAAGGAAACAGAAGTCGGGCAACAGTATGAGGCTGATGTTGGGGGTGGCAGCGCAAGATGGCTTGGGAATAGGCCCACATTTGCCAGGCCCCGCTCCATGCTTGCACCACTCACCCGCCATCGCACCGCCATGACTTCCGGGAAAATCAGGATCCAACAGAATGCAGGTACACTCTGGATGAAGGGAGGGGCAATAGAGCAGCATTTGCTGGGGGGGGGGGGGTGCTCTGCTTTGCACCAACGCAACAGCTGCCGTAACCTGAATCCCTGCTCACTCTGCGGGTCCTCTGCCCAGCTCGCTTGCATGGCATACTCTTCCTCCAGCGTGAGTGGCTCGCTGGCTGTCAGCTCCTGCAATGTCTCGCTCTGCATCCACTGGTGGTACAGCTCCACATGCTCACGCCGGTATGGCACCAGCACCACCCGCTGGCCGCGGATGGTCAGGTTGAAGTTGTCCATCATAATGCCACGGTGCTTTGCGCTCGTTCCGCCGCCCGCTGCACGCCGCCGCCAGACCCACACCGCTTGCTGCAGCTCCCACCACCCTTCCGGCTACCCTGACGCGTGCCGTGGTCCAGCACCGTCAGAGAGGGCTGCGCCTTGTGTTCGTGCTGCAATAGGCACGCGAAAGCTGGCGCTGCATGCCCAGAGATGCAAGCAGAACGGATGGCGCGGTTGAAGAAATTAAAGAAGAAATGAGCTGTTTCTCGCGAAAGTGGTGAAGGCATCAAACGCAAAAGCGGCGACACTGGGCGGAGCATTTACTGTTGACATCAGGGGCCTGGCTCGCTTCCTTTGATCACATCAATCATTGTACATCATTTTTCATCATCAGCAAACACGATGACAGGCAGCCTAATCTGCTGACAACTGCTGCCCCTCTAGCTGCCCCGTTAGCAGCGCATGGAGCATAGCTGGGTCCACCACCTTGCCATACCGCACAGACAGAAAGTACTGGCGGTCGCCCTCGACATCTAGTGGAAGTAGCGGCTCCTGCAGCATCGCTCGCCGCGCCGACTCTGGCAAGTGCTGCAGCGGTGGCACCAGCGCCTGTAGCGCAACGTCGTTGTCCTGCAGGGCCACCGGGGAATGCCAAGGAGGCAAGCGTCTGCAGCCCACGCACGGCGGCCAAGACCCACAGGTGCATGTCGGCTTGCAAGCGGCAGCTCTACATGAAGCCGCAACAACCAACGGCCAGCCAACATTCCAGGGGACAGACACACCCGCTCGCTCACCTCACGCTTGCCCCAGAAGTCCAGCACAGAGATCCGCAGGCGGGGCGGCTGCCCGGGCTGGGAGCCGGAAAGCAGTGCCAGCTCGCCCACATACCGCCGCGAGTAGAACCATAGTGCCCCGGAGGCCACCCCCGCGCCCATAACCAGGGCCGACGCCATCACCGCCTGTGTGCTGGCCACATGGCCGGTTGCAAGGAATGTGTTGATGGGCACGGCCAGGGCGGCAATGCCGACCAACTGGAACACCTTCATCCTGCAGTCAGGCAGGCGTGAACAGGCAGGCTAGAGCCTTGGCCTAAAGACTGAAGATGGGTGGGAAGAGTGCCTCTTGCAGTGCCCAACACCAACAGCTGCAGACAAGGAGGTGCCGCAACCCACTGACGCACCTGACAAGGAGCCTGAACAGCTGCATGCCTTTGCCGCGGTAGAGAACTTGCTTAGCTGGGGTGCTTGCGGTGGTTTGCTGCGAGTCTAACTCCACCGGCCCTGCATGTCCCGCGGGGCGGGACGGCGACGCATCCAGAGCGGCTGCGGCAGCGGCCGAGCCGCTATGGTGGAGGCCGCGCCCGGGAGCACACCAAGCCGCTGCAGCTGGCCTCGTACACCAGGGAGGGGAGGCAGGGCCCCAGGAGCCGGAGAGAGCCCCAACTGGCTGCAGCCGGCCCCCCATTCCCACGACAGCGCCCAGCGGCGCAGCCTGTAATGCCGAGATCAGGACTCGTGCACGAAGCATGGGCACGCTGAACTCTGGAGAGTTTCATGAACTTTTGCTGCCCCAGTGGCCTTTGGCACCTGCACCTAATGCCTAGTGCGAGGGGCATCTATGTTACATGGTGGCGTGGTGTGCAGGCGGGCATCAGAGATAATCCCGTGGCGCCAGCGTGGCGCCGGTCCAGCTGGGGATGTGGCAGCAGAAAACACACCACACCCATTAACTAGAGGACGTATCTGCTCAAATCCTGCTTCTTCAAGAGGTCGCCGATCTTGGTCAACACATCCTCCTTGTCGATCACCACGTTGACCTGGCTGCCGCTCTCCTTGGCCTGCCAAGCAGCAGGGAACAAGAGCCAGGTAACGGCACTGTCTGGCAGGCAGCACACAGTGAAATGCAGCAATGCCTACCCTCAACCGGCCGCACCCGCCGCCCCCATCCAATCCGCCCCACCTTTTCTGGCGCGTCAAACGACACATCCTCCAGGATGCGCTCCAGGATGGTGTGCAGGCGCCGAGCGCCAATGTTGTCCACGTTGGTGTTCACCTCCTCCGCCACCCGCGCAATCTCGCGAATCGAAGCATCTAGAAGGCCAGGCCAGGCAAAGGCAAGGCAAAGGCAAACACACAGGACGTGGGCACATGTCGAGGCAGTGGGCGTGCAACAACACAAAGCAGCGGGACCCCGCACAGCCCTGGCAGCAGCTGCTGTTCACCCAAGCACGGCAAGAGTACGGCAAGAGTACAATCTTGCCCACGGGGCTACCTGTAAAAATGAGCTCCACATTTTCGGTGGTGAGCAGTGCCTGCTGCTGCTTAATCATGTTGCTCTCCGGCTCGGTCAGGATCTTATAAAAGTCCTCGGCGCTGCACAGGCGTGGCCAAGAGTCTGGCGCTACGATAAATGGAATGACACAGCAAGGGACCAAAGGAGTGCGCGAGCCCCTCTGGCATGACGTGTGGCCTCCCTGCACCACCCCACTCACCGAGCGCAACACGTCGCCGCTGCGGTTGCCCGCACACGCCCCACCCCACCCACCCACCCACCCACTCACGTCAGGCCCTTGAGCTCCACACGGATAGGCAGGCGCCCCTGCAGCTCAGCCAGCATGTCACTGGGCTTGCAGGAGTGGAAAGCGCCGGAGCAAATGAAGAGGATGTAGTCGGTGTTGACATTGCCATGCTTGGTGCTCACGGTGCTGCCTGCGCGAGAGGGTTGTTGTGGGATGGGGTGGCCAGGTCACGGGGATGGACAGGGTGGAGTGGGCAGGTTCACATGTGCTGCAGCTGCCGTCACCTACACCACAGAACCTGCACCCGCACCTTCGATGATGGGCAGCAGGTCGCGCTGCACGCCCTCTGCGCTGGCATCCCCGCCGTACCGATGCTCCGAGCTGGTCACAATCTTGTCAATCTCATCAATGAACACGATGCCTGCAGAGGGGCGACAGGAACGGGTAGAGTGGGTCGGGAGGCAGATTACCAAATCCTCCCTTGTCTGACTGTGCTGCATCCCCAACTGGGGCACAGTACTGGGATGGGTAGCCATAGTGCTGCCCACGCGCGCGGCCACCCCTTCTCACCATCCTGCTCCACCGCCTGGATCGCCTCCCTCGTCACCGACTCAGCGTTGATGTACCGCTCCGCCTCCTGCTCCTCTATCAACGGTCGCGCCTCGCTCACCTGCAGGCGAAAAGGCGGGGCCGGGCGGCATTAGCGGGGGCAGAAGGGTCTCTGCTGGGCTGCGCCAGTGCGCCACGGTCCCCAGGCTCCTCCCTCACCCCCACCATATGTTGCAAGCGCGCAGGGAGCCAACCACCCACACCAACAAAAGCCCCCCCTGTCCACACACCTTCATCTTGCGCTTCTCTCCTCGCCCCAAGGGCCCCCCCCCCCAAATCTTGTCCACCCGCACCACCATCTCCTGCATCGAACCATCGCCCGAGGCCCAGGGCCCCAACATGCCGTGCGAAGGCGGAGAAGGCCAGCTCCAGCTCCACATGCGCTCATCCAGCTCCCCCTCCCTGCCATCAGACAGCCAAACAGAACCCAGGCAGACCACGGCATGGGAGCGGGCAAGAAACTGCGTCAGCACGCCGCCGTTGGTCGCTCGCCAGACACAATCGATAGCATGCAGCAATAAAGGTAGGCAGGCTCCTGCCTGCATCTCGTCAGGTCAGTGCGCTGCCACGCTCCGCCCCTCCGCACCGCACCTGTAGAGCGCCCTGAAGGAGTTGCGCGTGTCTGCCGCCACATCCCCCAGCAGCGCCGTCAGGATGCGCTCCTCCACCGCCTCATCTATCTTGGCCTTCATCTCGCGCCGTAGGCGCTGCAAGAGTTGGGCAGTATGGCTGGCCGCATGAGGGTCCACAGTGATGGGACAGCCTGTGCCCTCACACACAGCGTTGTCTGGGTAGCAGCACATCAGCCCCCTATCATGCGCGTTCGCCCTGCTGCAACGACCCCGGAGCAGGCCAGCCGGTCGGGGTCACCTGGCGCATCATGATGATGGCATTGTCCACCAGGTCGCGGATGATCTGGTCCACATCACGGCCATGGAACCCCACCTCGGTGAACTTGGTGGCCTCAACCTGGCAGAGCGCACGGGGCCAGGCGGGGAGTGGGTTGTGTTGCAAGGCATTCTTGTGTGATTGTGAGGCCTTTGGGACACCAAAGGGTCTTCCAGCATGCCACTTTGTCTCCCCCAAGTTCCGGGCCCACACCTTGACAAAGGGGGCGTTGGCCATCTTGGCTAGGCGACGTGCGATCTCGGTCTTGCCGCATCCCGTGGGGCCAATCATGAGCAGGTTCTTCGGGTGAATCTCCTCCTGCATAGGAAAGCGCACGCCATTGAATAGTAAGGGAGCGATAAGCCAGCAGCTGCGCGTGTCCAGGCTGGAGCAGGCCTGTCTTGGACGCCTCCACACGCTGCTGCCTGCACATGGCAAGATCGGCACTTGCAGCGCCACGGCATCCACCACCGCATGCCAGGGTTTGCCGACCGGCCGCCGCCCACCCGCAGCGGGCTTGGGACTTTGTGCCGCCGCCAGCGATTGCGCAGCGCATTGGCAACCGCCTTCTTCGCCGCGCCCTGCCCCACGATGTAGCGATCCAGCAGCTCCACCACCTGGCGCGGCGTCAGCTGCGCCGAAGACAGCTCTGTCTCCTCCCAAGAAGCGTGCGGCACCGGCTCAGGCTCCGCCGCTGCGGCGGCCGCCGCCGCCGAAGACTGCAGGCTGCTGGCGTGGAATTGACGCAGGCAGGCAGGCACAAGCACAGAGCGCCCCAGTTCCAGCAACTGTGGTGCGCCGGTGGGGCCGCGGCCCTGCTGCGCAACTGCGGAGGCCTGCACAGGAGCGGCAGAGGCGAAGCGCGACGTGGGGGGAGGTCGGCCGATCCCTCGTGTGGGGTAACCCAGCCATGGGTGCCCCTGCAACGCCTGACACAGCTCCTGGCTGCAGTTTGAGCTCGACAGGAGGCTCACCAGCAGCCTGCTGAGGTTTCGCGCCACCAACATAATGGCGGGCCTCCCCAGCGATCAACAGCGTCAGCCCGTGGTGCGCGGCTGATGTGCGAGCTGATTTGGCGCTGAGAGCGAGCCGGGAGAGCAACCCTGCTGCTGGCACCTTCGAGCCTTGCGACCTTCGAGCCTTCCAGCCAGGCACGACACCTACAGTCCAACAGGATTTAGGTGGGTACAAAGGCGAGCGGACAAGGCGAGCGCAGTCTGGTGCGGTGGAATGCCATGCTGTACGATGCTCCCACTCTTTGTCTCTGCGTTTGCTCTTTGTTGCATCTAGCAAACTAGGGATCGCGTGCGATAGTTGACGACACCATGAGACTGACCAGCGGCGGCCGCTCCTTCGCACAAGCAGCCCCTCCGCATTGCAGCCCCCGTCGCTGCAATGCAGCAGCAGTCACTTTGAAGGTGAACAAGCGGCCTGCGCGCGCCACCCGCTATTGGCAATATTTAGCACCATGCATGGCCACAGCACGCAGTGCCTCTGAAAGCCCTTTGTTGACCTCCTGCCGCTTGTCTGACCAACTGGAGTTTCCGTGCCAAGGGCAGGCAGGCAGCGGTCAATGGCAGCGGCAGCCTGGCAGCAGGCGGCACAAGCGTGCGGCGGCGGCGGCGGCTCAGGACGAAGAGATTAGCAGCGCTGACCAGGATCATTTGCCACAGTCCACCTCGTATACCAGTGCCGAGGAGGAGGGTCCCGATGAGAGCCGGGAGTTTGCACTGGCGATGGCTAAGGTGGGCAAGGAGCAACAACTGGCATGGTGCGGCTGGTGGCCATCACTCTCAACCCTACTAGCGGTCGCACGGGGTGCAAACTTTCCGGGCAGCTGTGCTGGTAACTTTCTGTGAGCCCTCATGGCTCTTCAAGGGCTCTGCGATGCTGCCTCGTCATTTCCAGGGCACGTCCACAACCAGCCCTGCCTGCCGCCTGCAGATTGCTTGGGAGACAAAGGCTGGCGACGACATCCTGGTGCTGAACGTTGCTCCCATTGTGTATTGGACCCGCTACATGGTTTTGTGCACCGTGTTTAGCCGCCCGCAGCTCAACGCCGTGCTGGGCAAGATGGAGAAGGAGGCGACCGAGGTGTACAGCAGGGCGCTGAGCCACAGCCCGCAGGCCGGGTACGGCCACTTGTTGCACAGCAGCCTGCTGGGCCCCTGTGTGGTATCCAACAGCGCGCAGGAGTGGCCCTACCCACCCACCCACGCACCCCTGCCGCGCGTGTCACTGACCGCCCGGTTTGGTTCTGCCATGCCGCGCTGTGTGCAGGCCAGGCGGGTGGGAGCTGCTGGACTATGGCGACGTGGTTGTGCATGTTATGACAGCAGAGCAGAGAGAGTTTTACGATCTCGAAACGTTTTATGGCGCCGCAGAGGAGGTGGAGCTGCCCTTTGATACCAGCGAGGCCATGAGCGACGCCGCTAGCTGGTCCAAGAAGATGTGACGGCGGCACAAGCGTCTGATGCATCATGCTGCTGGTTTGGGCCTCTCTTGTTGCGCACTTTGGCTCTCCTCCCATGCTGGACGGCTGCAATGCCCATCTCCGTGTTACATTTGAGGTGGGACACGGTTCAGCGGCAACAAAAAGACGCAGAATGGCTGGTAGCGCAAACAATTTGTGCCGTACAGCATGGGCGCAAACCCTATATCCTCGGGAACAGGCCGATCTCGCCCAGTAAGTTCGTGGGAAAACCTGCACAGGCGGCCTGCTCCCGCCGCCCACCCGCGCTGATGGCACTGCCACGCTCACTGTGGTATGGCCACAGCTGTGGGTGCATCAATCCCACCTTATCACGGGCCGGCTCTAGGCTGTTACAAAGCGCTGAGCTCAGCGCGCGCAGAGATTGCACAGAGGGCAGTGAGGCCACCGCACAGTGTCGCAGGGTGTGTTAGGAGGGCAAGGTTGTGCTAGGCATTGCCTATTCAAATCAGCCTCCAGAAAAAATGCAGTGCGGGCCACCTTTCCCTACTGACAAGTACTAACTGAGGGCCTCCCTCTTCACCATTCAGCCACCCTAATCATCTCCCCCCGCGGTGGTAACATGTATTACAAGCTTCCCCAACGATCAGACAGTGCAACCCGAAAGTTTAATGGTCAAATCACCTCAGAGATCATCTACGATAAACCAAAATACAACACGCGCTTCGACTGGCGCGATACTCTCTCCGCAACAACAAACAGAAGTGTGTGGATAATGGGAATGAGGGCTGCCAAGCTTAGATGTAGGCAACCGTGCAGAGACACGATGCGTGAGTGTGGTTTCCAGGCCGGGAACGGGCAGTCTTGAGGAGGAGAAAGGATTCCAGGTCCGACACAAAGGCAAGGTTCGAAGTCGAGGCTCAGCGCCTTGATCAATGTCCAGGCAAAGGGGTGGGGCTGCAAACAGCCCCAGCAGGAGCTCATCCAGATGTGGGCGCCTCACAGGAGGAAAGAAGGGCCCTGCAAATTGACCGCCAGCAGCATGGGTGTTGTGAAGCCTGAGGCTGCAAGGTGCTGCGATGTGTGCCTGCCATGCCCATGCTGTCCAAATTGCATTGCACTCCTCACCTGAATGGACCCACCCGTGTAGTCATCGGGCGGGGAGCTCTGGGACAGCGGCACAAACATGTTGCCACCTGTACGGCACCCAGACGAGCAGTGCATGACCGGTTCAGGGCTGAAAGTCTGTGAAAGGGCTGCGCTCATGTTATCCAAAATCTTTCCCGCTGCCAGATTCTCGCCTTGCATGGGCAGTGGGCTGGCAGGTGGCGTGGTGGCGGTGGGGTCATGTGCCAGCTTCATTTCCGCCGGAACCATCTTGCGCAGCTGTAAGGGAGCAGGCAGAAGCCGGGCACATGCAAATGAGGCGGGGGGGTCCAAATCTGTGCCTGCAGTGCACAGCTGTGCAGGCACAGCACTGCTGGCCATCCATGCCCGAACTTACCGCAAACAGCTGGTTGTAGAGCTTCAGGGCCTCGTTCGCCTTCTCAGTTAGCTTCTCCTGCAGAACTCCTACCTGCAGTGCCAGATGTGGCAAGAGACACAGTGAGCGCCCACAGAAGCGCAGGGGGCAAGTCTTCCATGCCGGACTCCCTTTTGTATACCTGCTGCGCCAGCACAGCCTTCTGGTTCTCCATTAGCGCCACGTGGGTCATCAGTCGAGCATTCTGCTGGCCCAGTGTAGTGCACTTGATCTGCAGTTGGGCAGGAATGCCGCCAGGCTCGGGTCACACAGATTGTGATGCCCACTGGCTGCTGGCGTACTTGTCCAGCCCAGTGCAGCACAGCATGGGCTGCCTCGCCTGCAGCTCATCCATCAGCTCCGCTCGCTTAGCCCGCACACGGCGGGCAGACTCCCGGTTGGCAATGCGCCTACAGGCGACAACAGCCCAGTGCGATATGAACATGGCACACGTATGCGAAGGCAGAGGCAGAAAGCAGAACATCAGGTGCAGGTAAGAAGGGCTCCTAACCACTCTCCCCGCCCCCAGTGCTACAGCCAGACCCAGGCTGCAGGCCCTGCCCATCCACCACTCACCTTTTGATCTTGCGGCGCTCCTGGTCAGTGAGGTGCGGTGCATCAGGGTTGCCGTTGTAAGCCAGCGGCCGCCCCACACGCTTGCGTGACGGTGCCTTCTCCTTCTCCTCCTGCTTCTGCTGCTGCTCCTCCTCATCCTCCTTGTCGCTGCCAGACTGCGCGGCCTCGCCTGCAGGAGACCATACCCGAAAGAACATCCAAGCAGTTGGCGACACTTCACTATTGTCAATCAGGCAATAGTTTAGGCAATAGTTCAAGGGCTGCAGTGCAGACGCTTGCTCCATTCCAACCGTAACCCCAGGCCCACACTCACCATCGCTATCTGTGGATGCCTCTGCAGCAGCACCGGTTGCCTTGCCCTCTGGCTCCATCTCAACCCAGGCGGCGCGTAGCGAGGAGCTGCGGGTGCGCAGCTGATACGTCCTAGTGGCAGGCTTGCCGCCAACACATGTCCCCTGCCCAGAGGCAACTGCAGGGCGGGGAACCGGCAGGAGCACGTATGTCGGGGACCGCATGAAGTGCAAGTGACCGAGGCAGGCATCTTTCCTGTTGTCTGTTGCTGTTCAGCCTTAACGCTACCTGCTGTCTTCTGAGGCGGGCTGTCGGGAGGGCTCAGGTGTCCGCTGCCGCTGTGTCCACTGCTGTGGCCCTCGGTGGCTGTCTGTGGCGCCTGCTGCTTCAGCCGCATGTTGGGCGTCTCGGGGATGCCAGGCAGCATGCCCAGAGGGAGACCGAAGTCCAGACCCTGCAGGCAAGCAGCAAAGCAGCCGCAGCGAGCAAGTCAGCAGGGTGGTTGTCCTCGGGTCTGGTTCCCACATCGTGCCCAGTGCTGCTGGCCGCACCAGGATCTGGGGTGTGCAGAAATGGTCCAGACCAAGCGAGCTGCTGCCTCCCAGCAACGGCGATGGGGTGGGGGCGTGCGGAGGCGTGCTAGAGTCGCCTTGCTGGCTGGTGGCACTCCTGCACAGCAAGGCAGAGCCGGACGTCGACTCCTCGCATGTCAAGCGCACGCAAGCACGATGCAGCTGAGGATCTTGCTGTCCTTGCCTGCTCCTGTCCACGCCCGAGCTGACCACTGCCGGCCGCTGCAGCAGGTACGCGGCGGTGCTCTCGGCATGGGGCAGCAAAGAGGTGATTGCAGCGCTGCTAGGGGCGGAGGTGGCGCCTGTGACCACGGCCCAGCCTTTCATGCTCCTGGTGCTGCACAGATGCGGGAGAAGGCCAGGGGCTCATTTAGGAAGGCACCCAACCTGCTCCTTGCCTTGGCTGGTTAGAAGCCGTGGCCGCGCCGGCCGGCCGGCCAGCCCAGCGCAGTGGGCGGGCAGTCTGCAGGCTCAGGCGCCTTGGATGCATGGCACAGGGCAGCAGGGCGGCCGGCCGGCCCTCTTCACCTGGTCTGACGGGCAAGCGAGGGTGTGGGAGACAGCCCCTGGCAGCAAGGTCGCCACTTTCTGCTTCGGCCGCTGTTTCAGACTGCGTGACCGTATACGAGTTCTTTCAATGTTTAGCCCTACGTCCCGAAGACGCGCGCGGCATGCCCCGGGGCAAAAAAGAAAAAAGCGCCATTGAGAATCCTAGGATAGCTTCCCGGCGGCCGCCAGGGCCAGGGCCAGGGCGTCTAAAGCTGCAGAGCCACTCGCAGCATACAGAGCAAAGTATGGGTGCCCCCACAAGCTGGCGGCTGCCGTCAGGCAGGCCGCGGCCTCATGGGCGGCCGCCGCCGCCAAACTGGCCAGCTCAATATGCTTGGGCGGCTGCGGCGGCCGCTCCTGAACGGCACCGCCAGTGGGGCGCGCTCGCGCACAGCCAACTAAGCAGGCATGCAACGCCAGCGCGGCGACCAGCACCCTGCCGTCGGTCCACTCTGCCGCGTGTTGCATGCCGCTGACCAGCCAGCCGACCAGGCCAACCGTGGGCAGCAGCGCAAGCTGGGTGTAGAACATCAGCCAAGCGAGCGGGATTGAAGGGCCGCGGGCACCATCTGCTGCCACAGCGGCGCCGTCTTCCGCTCCTCCCCTGGCCGCTAAACTTGCCGAAGCTTGCTGCCTCGCGGCCAGCTGTACCGCCAGGCAGCAGCAGCCCAAATAGGCCGGTGCGGCAGGGTGCAGCAGGCTGCTCGCAACCACAACCGCCAGACAGGCCAGGCTCGACAGCCTCGCTTGCTTGGGCTGTTTCAGGGGCAGCGCCCACTGCAGCAGGCGGAGGCTGATGCTGAGCAGCCCATCGACCAAGGCGACGCCTCCACCCGCCAGCAGCAAGGCTGACAGGGCTTCTACCACTGACAACTGCACCCATGGCCGCATACCCCCGCCGACTGATGCGAGCATGTCTGGGTGCAACGAGCCCCAAGCAGCGACAACCGCCGAGACCACTGCAACCCGTGCGGTGCTGCCGGCCATGGGGCTCAGGCGCGCCTGGCTGAGGGCCATGCACAGGATGGGCAGGACAAAGAGCAGGTGCCGCAGGCTCAGGCCCAGCCAGCCGCCCAGGTCCCACCGCAGCCTGCACCACGCAGGCGTCAAGCAGCGGGAAGCTGAGGAGGCACACCTTGTAAGGAGGAAGGAAGGAAAGAAGAGCGCCGGGCAGCGTACGTACCACAGCATGCCCACTGACGGCGCAGGCATCAGATCAGGGCCAGCCACTCAACGGACTCACCGAAGGGCATACGCGCAGCGTGGGTCGCTGACGAGCAGCAGCTGGCCCAGAGGAGCCACGCCGTCCCACAGCTGCACTGCTCCACTGCTGGCTGAGCCAGTGCCTGACCATGCCACCCGCACGCTGTCGGCTGCGCCCGCACCTGCCTGCACGCCAACTATCGCCGGCAGAATGTTCTCCTGATCCTGACTGTCAACCTTGCTGCCGCACTGCTGTGGCTGGATGTGAAGGGTCCAGGGTGGTGTGGTGCCCAGCAGCAGCACAGCAAGGCACGAGAAGTCCACGCCCTTGCCGCTGCTGCATGCTCCGCTACTCAGCGGCCAAACATGCCGTGGCAGGCTTACCGCCACCGCTGCGGCGTGGCCTGCCTGCAACTGTGTTGACCGCCCTGGGGGCGGCAGTGGCAGGTGCTGCTGACTGCCTGGCTGTAGCTCTGGGTTTAGGGGGTGGGCGTCCAGCACCTGGGCCATGATGCCTGTGCCGCCGCTCCCACTGCCCCGAATGGCGAGGCTGACTTGCGACACTGGCTGCGGCTGTCCTCCAGCTACAGCTGGCATTCCAGCAAATGGGACGTACAGCAGGCGCGTAGCATTGTGCTGCCAATCCACGCCCTGCATGACGTCGCCCCAGTGGCGGGGCACCCACCGCAACTGCAGCGCTTGCAGCAGTGGTGGCAGTGGAGCTGCCACAGCTGCGAGCTGCCTCGTGCGGCCATCAGCCAGTGTTGCCTGCACAGCCCAATGGCTGCACGGTGGCGCTGCTGTGACCAGCAGCAGCAAGCCATGCCTGCCTGACGCCCGCAACTGCGCCGACCGCCAGGTCAGCTGCAGGCTGTGGCCTGGCGGCACGGATCGGTGCAGCAGTGTTGCTTCCACTTGCTCAGGGAGCTCTGCCGCTGCCCCAGCAGATGCTACCACACAACATGGCGCTGGATGCTCGGCTGTGAATTCTGCCCCCAATGCCAGTGCTGGCCAGTGCATTGCCTTGGCCGTGTTGGTTGTGAGCCGCTGGTGCAACAGCTGCTGTACCGCAGCCTGCCATTGGACCACACCCTGGTGGTGCTGCTGCTCCCCATCCAGGGAGACCATCACAGCGTCGATCAGAAGCGGCACCACTTGGCGCACCAGCTGGTTGCACGACACAATGCCCTGTGGTAGCACAGGGGTTCAAGGCTTACTGGTTATTGGCAGGCCTGAGCACATCGATACGAGGCACGGAATGGGTGGCGATCACCGACAGAAGGTGCAAGGCTGGCCGTACCTTGTGGCTGCCAGTGCTCCAGACTCCGGGCATGTCGCGCATCAACGTGCTCAGCTGGGGGCCGGATTCAGGCGCCAAAGGCGTGGCGGCGCTGGGGTGTGTCAGTGGCAGGCTGAAGTCACCGGCACCTGCCATGATGTTGACGCGCGGCGCCGCCGCTGCAATGACCGATGCTGCCGCCTGCTCCTTTGCTTTAGCTGGCTTCAAGACAGTGCTCAGGAGCACACGTGGCACGAATGCGGGAAAGTGGTGCGGCGAACCTAGACACACGAGCGCCACCAGGTAGGATGGGTCTGCACGTGGAACAGGTGACCAGCAGAGCAAAGGTGAGGGCAAGGGCATGCCGCTGTGTGTCCGCTGTGTGTTCTGCCATTATCTCCAGACATCACAACTCCCGCTGCTGTTCCCTTCCTCCTGGCATGCCACTGAAAGACTACTCCATGCGGCCATGAAGTTGGCTCACCAAATCCTTCGGCAGCGTATGCCGACAGGCGGCGCACAACATCACGTGCCACCATGCCGCCCATGCTGTAGCCCACAAGCACCAGGCGGAAGGGCTTGTGCCTGTTGCTGCTGCTATGGATCCGGAGGAGGTGTTGGATACAGCGCACCACAAATTCAGCTTGCTTATCCTGCAACCACATCAGGGGCGCCTGTCATGCATCCTTGCTCATCGCTGGGCTCCGCAGTCGCTCTGGGCCATCCCCTCCCGTTGGGAGCTGCTGTGCCTCACCAGCAGCGCAGCATCCAGTGCCGAGGCCTCTGCATTGAAGTCTGTGCTGTACCACTGCAGCCACAGCGGCCAGCTGGCATTGGCAGTCAGGCGACGCGCCAGCTCACGCCCCGTCTCTGACGCCGCAGACCGCATCTGCTGGTGCGTGCCCAGGTGACCGTGCACAAACAGCACAGGCACCACGTGCAGCCGCTGCAGCTTCTTGTAGACTGCACCAAGCAACGGTATGCAGGCAGTGAATATCTCCTGATGCAGCGGCGGCAGCGGCTGCGGAGGCACGGACCACGGGCGGCAACCGCCAGATGCAGGCTGCACCCCGACACCGATCTATCCGCAATGGGCATCCCTTGCTCTCATCGAATACCTTCCCGGCGCTCTGGGTCGGCATCCTTGAACCTGATCAGTCTATACCGCGAGTGTATCTGGGTGAGAGGCACTTGCTCGTATCCCTCCCACAGGTAGGTTGTGTCGCAGGAGCGCGGCAGCCAGTAGGCACGCAGAAGGGTGGCCAGCGGCAGGGCGGCCAAGGCAAACGCCGCACAGGCCAGCCAGTGCCTCATACCAGTCCTTCTGAATTCCAACGGGACGCATTTGGGGGGTGGGTGATGATGAAACTCGAAAAAGAAACCAAGAGGTACGGGCTCCTGTGCATTGCAACGTGCGGTGGGAAGCAAGGGTGCAGGGTACAAAGGTGGAGCAAGGCTGAACTAGTGCACCACATGTCACATACAAAGCATGAGGCATATGGTCATGAGGTCTTCTTGGCGTCGCTGGACTGGGAAGCATGCAGCACCCCGCTTGGCACCGTGCTGTCCGCACGCCGCTTGGGCGGCAGGCCCACCGTTGATGGGTTTGCACCGCGGCTTTCATTACTCAGGCCGTACTTAAAAAGGAAAACGTCAAAGTAGAAGGTGGCACCTGAGGAGGCAGAGGAAGGGAAACCGCGATAAGACTTCCAACTCTGCACGGGCAGGCCATGCTGATGAGCTGCTCACCTGACCACGCAGAGGCCGTGAGCACGCCCACCATGAACAGCGTGTTTGCAATATAGCTCCGCCACCACAGTGTATTCAGCAGGCACGCTGTCAGGGTCAGCAGTAAGTGCAGACCCATGTAGGCGACTGGCTGCAGCCTCGGTGGTGCCCGCAGCACCACAGCACCAAACAGGCTCTTCCGACTTTTCGTGCTGTACTGGAACTGCGAGCAAGAAGGGCATGGAACACCCGTGGGGCCAAGGGAGTGGCATAAAGCGCTGCTGTAGCTGTCAGGTCATGCGACGTCAAATGGCACGGCACATGGGCCACACCTGGCTGGCCCCCAGCCCATCCCACCAACACACTAAATGCCCCATGCGCTCACCAGCGTTTCGTAACCGCGTTCCTGAATCTTCTTCGAGCTGATGACAAACACCTTTATGTAATAGAGTGTAGCCCAACCCAGATAGGGCACCAGCGGCAGCCATACCAGGTCGCGCAGGCTGGCAGACTCCCACTGCGCTTGCGCCGCAGGAAAAGACTCCAGGTGTGCTTTCAGTGCACCTGAAGTCTTCCATCGTGTCGCCCAGCAGACGCAAGCAGGAAACCAGTGCCTGCACAGCCATCGCGAAACCTTTTCAACCACATGCAGCTGCTCATGGGCTCATGGCGCCACGGTGGCCGCGCGCTGCCCAGCCAAATCAGGGACAACAACTGCACAAGTTGCATGAAGCCAACAACTGCACAAGCTTGCATGAAGTGGGATGTCATCTTGCCCAGGCTGTGTGGCACAATGGAGTTACGGAACGCGAGGATGGACCACAGCAGCGGCCCCATGGCATGTGCAAAAGTGACCTGCAGCAAGCGGGTGGTTTGTTGGCAGTTGGCAGTGAAGCCTGGCAGCTGGGAGGGGTCGCCTCAAAGCTGTGTGCCATTGCCAGTGGCAACCGCGTGCCTTTGCCAGCAGAATATTGGTCGGCTTCAAAATGGAGAGGATAACCAGTGCATTTGCAAGGTAGCACCAGTCCAAGAGATAATAATGCTGCCGATGCCAACGATAATGAGCTAATCGCAGAGTTATTAACACGCATGCCTCCGTCGTGTATAGTCTGTAAAAGGTCCTGCAGAAGCAACCGAGCGCCTGGAATGGGTGGGAGGCACAAATGAGCCAACACACACAATGGATCCAAAGCAAAAGCGTACTGGGGGGAGCAGCCCAGCCAGTAGGCACTCAAGACCATGTGCATGATGCCGAGCACAAACGTCAGCTTGTCGCGGAGCAGCACCCGCTCGGGGCGGAGAAATCTGGCCAGCGCGTCTTGCACCTCCTCCCGTAGGTCGGTATTCACAAACAGGTCCCCAAGGTCCAGCTGTTCATACTCGTCCAGCTCGTAATCGCTATCTCCCTCCTGCAGGCTCGGCTGTTGAATGTCGGCAAGCTCGCCCAGAGCCGCCAACAGGCTGGCGGCGGCAGTGGCGGCGGAGGACGGCGTGGCGCAATCTGCCTCGGAGGAGCAGCTGCCCGCAGCCGCCGCCGCTGCTGCTGCTGTTGCTGCTGCTGCTGCTGCATGCTGCTCTCCCGCGGTGGGTGCCATGTCTCGGACTCAGCTGTCGCCAGCGAGGGCGAAGGCCAGAAAGCAGGTTTACCTGGCTGGTACAAAGGGTTTTCAACAGGAGGTTTTACAGGCCGCCCGCGAAGCATGCAGGCCGCACGTAATGAATGAACGTCATGGACGCATGCATGGACGCATTGCGGCCGCTGGACGCCTCCAACGCCTGACTGCACTGCATCAAGAGTTGTTGACCCGCCATCGGCCTCATCGCCCGTCCACGAAAGATGCAGTCCATGTCGGTGGTCGCCAGTAGCCAGGCTGCTGCCGTGTCTCAGCGCCTCGCGTCTTCCAAGAAGCTGAGCCCCGCGATCAGCCGGCCGGCCGCTGCCCGCAAGGCAGTGCGGGTCAGGGCGGAGGGTGAGGCAGCAGCACCTGGGCTGGAGACCAAGGGGCAGAACTTCGAGGCCCTGAAGGACATCCAGGAGATCATGAACATCCTACCGCACAGGTGAGGGCGCGACGGCGCCACCTCGATGGTCTGCGCGCCGATGGTTCTGCTCGCCGTCCGCCGCCCACCGCCCGGCCCTGCGCCGCTTCTCTTCCTGGTCAGGTATCCCTTCCTGCTGGTGGACCGCGTGCTGGAGTGGGAGTATGGCAAGTATGCGGTGGGCTACAAACTGGTCTCCATGAATGAAAACTTCTTCTGCGGCCACTTCCCGCAGCGGGCCATCATGCCAGGTGTGGGTGCGCGTTTGGGTCATGTGTGGCGATGTCGATTGAGTGTTTGCTTCGGGGGCCACCACAGCGCGGCTTGCCGTTGAACATCATGCCCGCATCTGTGTGCCTCAACGCCACTGGCATTCTGGGGTGCACGACCAACCTCACCCTACCCCCCCCCCCTGTGCAGGCGTGTTGCAAGTGGAGGCGCTGGCCCAGTTGGGCGGCATTGTGATGATCGACCCCACTGATGCCGCGCAGCAGAACAATTTCTTCTTTGGCGGCGTGGACAACTGCCGCTGGCGCAAGCCCGTGGTGCCCGGGGACGTGCTGGTGCGCTTTGCATCCGGCTCATGCTGGGCATGTGCACGGGGCCATATGGCGCTTACAGCTGCCTGTGGCTTATGATTTCCCCTCTCAACATCCAATGCACCGATTTCATTGCAGATGATGCGCTGCGATGTGTCCAAGTTCAACAAGAAGTTTGGCATCTGCAAGGTGAAGCAGGGGGGCAGATCTCTTTGAGCTATGATGATGACTGATCGCTGCTTTTGCCCCAGCGAGACCTCTCCTCTTCCTGTCCCTGGCCCTGCAGATGACCGCTAAGGCATTCGTGGGCGAGGACTTGGTCTGCGAGGCGGAACTCACCCTTGTCATGGGAAAGTGAGCCAGCACGTGTATGGCCCCAGTCTGGAGGCCGCCGTGTTCAGACACTGAGAGAAAGCCCGCCAGCGCTGTTGGTGCATGAAAAGGGCGCACTGTATCCCATGCCACCCCCGTTGCTTCCTTTGTTGTGTCTACAGACGTATATGCAACTACTGTTTCCCATAGTTGCATGTTTTTCAGCACTGTATAGCAGCATCATTTGAGAGTTCATTCATTCCACATTGTGAGCAAAATGCACAGAGCACTTCACAACTCGAGTTTTGAGCTAGCGGTGAACACACTTGAGCGAAGGGCCTGCAGAGCCAACCCAACACTCAGGCCCGATTACATCCCTGGGCATCTCGCCCTGTGGTTCAACCCAAATGATCGCTGAGAAGCCTCAGTTGAAATCTGACATGGGCCAGCAAAGCCACTGAAAGACAGCATCCGTTGCAAACTACATGAGAACGCCAGCTCAGAGTGAGTATGCTCATGGGCAGCACGCATTGAATGTTTTGAAAGATAAAAGTACGGTTGTGGCTCATTCATTGCCCACCAAACATAGCAACAGCTTTGTCCCGCCCCGTAACTACAGCTGCTCCTCCTCTGCGCCGCTGATGCCGGGGATGAGCCCCTTCCAACCATACACGCCCTGCAATGTCACAATCGCACACCATTGTCAAAATCCATGGAAGCAGCCAACTGCCGCTGGGCCAGCATGCCCACACCGCATCCCCAAACAGACGGAGCCGCCCAGTCCACCGCCCTGCCCAGCACCCTGCGCACTCCACACCCGTTCCCTGCACACACCGCCATGAGCACGCAGTCGGCGGTGAAGATGAAGGGGAAGGACTTCCACACAAAGGGCAGCGTCACGTTAAGCAGCGGGATGGCCAGGAAGAGCAGGTTGAGGGCGTCCTTCTCACGGTCAGTGCACTCCCGTGCGCGCAAAGAGGGGACGGTGAACATCCTGCAGCATTTGCAGGGCCAACTCCGTCATGTGGGCAAGCACCCCGCCAACAACATGTGGCTCCGCTCGCTCTAGGGGCCCCCCTCCTCCGTCGGCAAAACCCAGCAACCCACCAGATGGACCACATGCCCAGCAGGCGCGCGATGTCTGGCTGGTCGGAGGGGAAGATGAGGTTGAAGGAGAGCAGGCCACCCAACGCCAGTGCCGCCCAGGCCTGGACCTCAAACACCGTGTACAGCAGGCTGCCCTTGTAGGCCGGATTCTTGCCGGTGGCACCTGAGGCGCGGGGCGCAAAGGTGGTGGCTGCGTTGCGCGCAAACTTGCTGACCTCCTTGTCAATATCGACGTCCACCGATGCAGCGGTGGAGGCAGCGGTGGGCTCTGCGGGAAGGGCAGCCAGGGAGGACCGTGGTGCTGCCGACAACCAGAACAAGACTGGGAAATGGCAGCCACGGAACAGGCCCCGCAAGGGCATCCCCTCTGATACCTGAAACACCAGCTCACCCGGCGTTTGCGTGGTGCTCCGCTCCTCCGGCCGCCCGCCCACCTCTGCCCGGCACCGGTGCAAGTGCCGCCCGCTCTCCGCCCGCCAGCTGCTTGGCCTGCGCGCCGCTTGCCTGCTAATAAGGCTGTGTGGCCGCTGCTGCTGCTGGTGGGGCGCCTGCCCTTGCAACCACACTGCCTTGCTGCCAGCGAGCATGGTGAGTGCAGAGGCGCGGCACTGCGGGATCCCTGCTTCGACTTGTCTACTTCAAGCGCCGCGCTTCTCTACTTCAAGCGCGTCTGAATTATCCTGCTTACGAGTTTCTTCCTTGTGCTCTGCATGGAGTGGAGTTCCACGCCACCTTTAGCCTTTAGCCTTTAGCCTTTAGAGCCCTGCGACACTCCTGGTTCACTCCTGGGCTGTGTAGTGGGGAAAGACCAGCAAGGCCTCCTCCCTGATCGAACGATCTCCCCGCTGCTCTGTAAAGCAGCAGGATTCAGGAAGGAAACAAACATGGATGTCGCCGATCCCCTGCGCTTCGGACAGGTGCCGTGCACCCCTGCTTCTCCGGAACCCTGCGCTGCCACCTCCCTTCTGAAGCGACTGCTGGCTGCAGGAGGAGGAAGAGGAGCATGGGGAAGTGCTTCTGGACGAAGAACCCCTCGCCCCAGCTGCTGAGCCGCCGCCCAACCCGGCGGCTGCTGCCAGTGCCGCCGCCGCCTCCGCTCCAGGCAGCGCCAATAGCAGCGACCCGCTGTCATTACTTGTGGGCAGGGCAGAGGCAGCCACAGGGCACTGCGACATGTACCACGTGCAGCAGCAGCAGGCGGCAGCGTCGCGCACTCAGCAGCAGGGTGGCCCAGCCGGTGGCGACCACCGCGGTGGTGCCGCTGGCGGCAGCAGTAGTGGCCCCGCTGCCGCGTCGCGCCACTGCCCACAGGACAGCCTGACGCTGGATAGCCTGGAGATTGGGGCAGACGACAGCAGCTTTCTGAGTGGTGCGGGCGGCGAGGGGGGCGTGGCGGGACCCAGCACCCGCCCGGCGCCGGCGATGCACATCAGCGTTTCAGACCCGGTGCGGCGCGTCGGCGACAGCATGATCCCAGGCTTCACCAGCACGCACACCGAATACCTGGTCACCACCACCTTGGAAAACCCACGCCGCCGCGTGGAAGTGCGGCGCCGCTTCCGCGACTTTGTGGTGCGCCCTGCATCTGGTTGTGTGATGGCTGGTTTGTTCTCGCTGATTGAGCTGCACAGGGCAATGAGCCAGCTGCTGGCACGGACCTGGCATTGCAGCAGCAACGCAGCACACAGCCTCCGTGGCCCAGCGCTTGCTCCCATCGCCTGGTCCTTCCCTTTCAGGCACTGGCAGACCTGCTGGCCATCACGCAGCGCGGCTATTTCGTGTTCCCGAGGTGAGGTCCAAAGCACCTGATGTCGGAATGGCGACCAGGGAACGTTGGCCCACATGGTACGAGCCTGTGCTTCCTGCAGGCCCGACAAGAACACTCTAGACCAGCAGCTAGGCAAGACCGACTTCGTGGAGGTGCGGCGGCTGGAGCTGGAGCGGTACCTGTGCAAGCTGGCCGCACATCCTGTTGTTGGGCGATCTGAGGTGGGTGCAGTGTGGCGGGGCTGAGAATGGTGCAGTGACAGGTGCGCAGACGGGGTTTGATGTGAGGGGCTGCTGATACTTATGGCTGCTAGCTGCTCACCTGGATGGCATGCCTGCCTGTATGCGTGCGTAGGAGCTGAAGGTGTTTCTGGAGGCAGAGGGCAGCCTCGACAAAAACTTCTCGTGGCAACAGCTGCAGCCGGTGCGGGGGAGTCTGCTGGAGGGCATCGGCCGATTGCCCCGCCAACTCATAGGTGCGATGTTCTTTTTTCTTTCAAGCAGGCTCTATTCTAGTTCTATTTGGACTCTTAAGGTTCGTCTCCTGCTGCTGTCCCGTTTGCCTCCTTGCAGGGTCAGACAGCAGCGTGCCCACCACGGTAGAGGCACAGCAGAATGCTCGCAACACCAGCGACCTGCTGCGGCGTTTCCGGGAGCTGGGGGAGCGCATGCGGCAGGAGTACAAGGCGCCGCCAGTGCTGCAGGATCAGGAGGTCAAACTGCGGGTGAGTGATGTGTGTGGAAGTGCAGTCTTCAGCCGGAACAGAGCCTGGACCTTGTATTGTGTGTTTGCCTGCTTCAATGCCCACGGGCCCTGCAGGAACAGCGTGCTGGCGTGGAGGAGTATGCCGACAAGCTGGCTGCCGCATCGCGGCGGGCCGAGCTCATGGTCAAGGAGTTTGAGGAGATGGGAGCAGGTGTGTGATATTGGAGGCTGGTGGCCCTGCCGCCGAGGTAAAGATGCTGTTGGTGACTTGCCCGCCCCGCTCCGCCAGTTGTGCGATGCGTTCAAACTTGTCGTCTTCCTTGTCCTGCCTGCCCCGTCCCCCATGTTCCCGGCCCGCAGTCATGGGCGACCTGGGCCTGTCATTGATGAAGCTGGCCAAGTATGAGGATGAGGAGGGCAGCAAGTGCGGGCAGTACAGCGACCTGGGTGTGGGGGCGCGCGCGGTGGGCGCCGATGCACGCCGCGTGGGCCAGGCGGCGGTGCGGCAGAGCCGGCTGGCGCGGATGGCCAACGGGCAGGCCATGGAGGCACTGGAGCCGCTGCATGATGAGCTGGCCGTGTCGCCGGTGCGTGCAAACTTGGGCATGGCGCTGTGGAGCTGAGTGCTGAGGGACCGCACATGGGGGCTGGCATTTGGGGTCTTGCGAACCTGCCGACCCCAATGCTCCCGCGCCGCCTGTTTGTCTCACTCTCTTCCACGCCCTGCGTGCAGGCTGTGACTGCGGCGCTGCGGGAGCGCGAGGCAGCGCTATTGACGGTGCAGAGCATTGAGGACGACCTGGAGCGGCGGCGGCGAGCGGTGGCGGCGTTGGAGGAGGCGGGCCCCCGTAGGTGTGTGATGTGGGGCAGAGGTGGAGGCGGGGGTGGGTGCAGGACTGCCCTCCAGCTTGACATGTGAGAGCCGCATGTTGTGTTGTCGCATGCAGGGTGGGCGGCGACGCCGCCAAGGCGCGCAAGGTGGCGGCCATGCAGAATGAGGTGTCGGCGCTGGAGGCGGCCCTGACGGCGGCGCAGCAGGAGTATGAGCGCGTCAAGGCCCGCAACCTGGAGGTGGGTGTTTTTACACCTTGGAGGGGTCAGTGCAGGTTGCGGGAGACGGGCGGGCACCTATCTGTGTGCTTGGCCTGACCCCTCCTGCTGCCCATTGCTCTTGCTGTGCAGGAGCTGGAGCGTGTGCGGCAGGAGCGTTCGGCCGAGTTTGCTCGGCTGGCCAAGGGCTTTGCGGAGGTGGATGCGCTGTTTGGGCAGCGCTGCCTGGACATTTGGCGCGGCGTGTCTGGCGAGTTTTCAACCTGAAATAGGACCGCAATGCAGCTCGAGGCGCACGCACCGCCGTAGCGGCACTGCCGGGCGCAGGCCCATTCCCCTGTTGTTCATTTCTGTTGCCTCATGCTGGCACTCTTGTATGGTTGCCTCATGCTGGCGCCTCTTGTATGGTTGCGAGCTCCACCACACTGGCAGTCTGGACTGCCTGTGGAGGAAAGGATGAACGGCCCGTCAGACAATTGGCAAAGGTCTTGGGCTAGGGAACTGTTTTTTGTTCTCTTGGAGGCAGAGACGCTATTCTTAGAGACAACAAGACGCACATACTGCGTGCAGCCATGACCCTCTCACTGGCAGTCCGGGCCTTCGCGCTGGTGACCCTCGCAAACCTGCTGCTGCACCTGCCCGCGTCCTCAGGCAAGAATCCACGGTTGGGTGGGGTTGGCATGCAGAGAAGTGGACCACGTGCACGGGGCAGGTGTGGGGGCTGACGCATCGCCCCGCCCCAGCAGACCCAGCACAAGCCTGGCCTGTGTCTCCAATCGACACAAGCTTGCTAGAAAAGGCGGATAAAGGACTGGCAAGGCGCCGTGCAGCCTGCCCCAGCACAAGTCACTAATTCCCGCCCTTGCCCCCGCCTTCCCGCTCCCCCCTGCAGCCCGCCACCTGATGGACGAGGCTTCCGGTGATGATGGCTGGTTCAGCAACGGCCGAGCAACCTGGTACGAACACCCCCACACGGGTTCATGTGGGTACGGCAAGCTCGAGAGATACAAGTTTGGCCTCGATTCCGTCGCAGCACTTCCCGACATCTCTCCCTTCTTTGCCGGCTCCTGTGGAAGGTGCTTCCTTTTGAAATGTCGAGGCATTCAGGCCCGAAGGTGAGAGGTTGGTCTGCGGCCAGTTTGTTCGCCTGGCATTACTGCAGTGATCCCCAAGACCATGCCTGCAGCGCCGACGGCTCGGTCGATCTTAACCGCATGGACGCCTGCTACGATACCACGACCACGATCACGATTCAAATCCTGGACACTTGCCCATGCAAAGGCAATGAAAAATGGTGCTGTGGCGACGCCAACCTGCAGCACTTTGATCTCAGCGCTGGAGCTTTCTCACGCCTGGCTCCCCAGGTGGGGTTGTGGGTGGCCAGCTCTTGCTCGTGGCGATGCACCGGCCCCCTGCGAAACACAGGTCGCTGCTGCTGCTGCTGCAGGGCAAGGGCATCATCGGCCTGGCCTGGAAACCCGTGCCCTGCGAGGCCATCAACGGCACCGCCTCCCTCCAGGATTGGCAGGCGCTGCAGCAGGCCACAGGTGGGTTGCGGATGGGAAGTGCAGGTATTCGCTCCTCAGCTCCAAGGCAGCCGCCTGCTGGCATGCAGTGGATGGAGCGAGCCGCGACATCTTCCATGGCGGCGTGATAGGCGTTGGTTGGAGGAAGACGGTGCGCGCTGGGCTGCATTCCCTCCTGGTACTTTGCGCGGGCTGTGCATCCTGAGAAGACCCTCTGTCGCCTGGTCCCTGGCAGATTTACGGCGATGACAAGGCAGCCATGTATTCGTACGAGTCGAGCCTGGAGAGCCTGCCAGAGGGCGGTGCCGCCCTCTGTACTAGTGAGAACCGTGCTGGGCACTTGACTGGGTGATGATGTAGCGCGCCGCCATGCCCCTCGACTGATTGAGCCTGCCTGCTGCGCTGCCTCCTTTTCCATAGCCGTGGCTCGCTGGGGCGGCTTCGATTTCAATGCTGATGCTCGCGACACCACCGTCTTCAATGGCGCCTCTGCCGTGGAGTTCTGGGCGAAGAGCCCCAACGGCATTCCTGATGGATTTGTGTTCCGTGCGTCCGACATCTCACAGGTTGAAAGCAATGACCTGAGGCTGTTTCTATGCACCCAGCTGAGCAGGCTGTCCACTCATTTCCCCTGCCACCAGGGCGCTTGCAAAGAGTACCGCCTGGAGGAGGGTGCCACCCTGGACACCGCAAACGGCTGGACTCGCTTCTCCTTCCCAATCTCCGACTTTGAGTGCGGCCAAGGGGTGCGCACCGCTGCCTACCCCGCTGCCTACCTGGCTGCCTACTTTCATTCTTCTTTGTTTCATTCAATCATGCAATTTTTCATCACTCTTTTAGTTTGGACTTGCATTTGCTTGCAGATGTTGAACCGTATCCAGTGGGAGAACAAGAGCGAAAGCAAGCAATCGATCTGTGTGAAAGATGTGCGCATCATTGCCGAGGAAGCTTCAGCTGTGGCGGCAGCCGGGCGGCGCTGAGGCAGCCGGGCGGCGCTGAAATAAGTTCATGCTTCCGGTGCCCTTGCTGCCACGCCACCAGGCGTGCCTGATTCGCACCTATTCCATCTTCATTGTCATGATGCCATTCCATTTTATTACTTTTGCCAGCTTCCGCTTCTATTGCCAGCGCCACATTCCTTTCACATGCACATCTCACAACTCAAGAATGAGCATTCAGATCACTGAAATACAATACAAGTGACCACTCATCATCATCAAACTGCCGGCCGCAGCCTGCCACGCTCCAAGACCAGGTGGTGCATGTCAGTTGGCAGAGCAGCCCGCAGGGCATCCGCACTGGACGAGCTGGCGGTGAGCACCACCGACGCGCCTGCCTGCTTCAGCCGCCCCACCACCTCTGCAGCAAAGCAAGGGGATGGGGCGAGCGCACCGCACGCAATTCAAATAAAAGAGAAAAGTCAGGGAAGCAGCAATTGGCATCTCCCCTGCATGCACGCATGCCAGCAGAGCATGAATCACCTGGGAGACGGGGCACAGCCGTGAGGAAGCGGTCGGCATCATCGATGAGCACGAGGCGAGGCGCGTCTAGCAGCAGCAGGCGTGTAATGCCCAGACGCAGGCGGGCCATGATCGCCAAGTCCACGCGGCTTGCCTCGCCCACCTGCAGCCAGTCCGGGCAGGGCGTGCATGGGTCACGGTCCCTCTCCCCGCCAGCAGCACATGCGGTTCAGGCCTAGCAGTGTCCCTCCTGGCTGCTCTCTGTCCTGCGCTGCTGCAACTCGCCAGTGTCTGGTAGCCATCTGGCATCTGCGCCACGTCGGCATCCAGGCCCGTAACAGCTGCCGCCTCTTGGCAATCCACCACGCTGGGCAGGCAGGCCACAGAGCACCCGCACACCATGTTCTCCTGCTTGGGGGCGGCAGACGCAGGAGGGACATCTGTTGAGGACAGCACTTGCAGTCCCGCATGCCAAGCTGGGATGCAGGCAGGCGCACTGGTTGCACAGCACAGTGGTTTCCACTGCCCCCACGACACCCAACACACCTGCACTGTGGCGTAGAACACTGCCTCGATGCAGGACTGCGGAGACACGTAGCCCATGCACTGTTGCATGTCGTAGCGGTCCGTGGACGTGGTTTGGTAGGTCAGCCATGTGCCGGCCGTGGTCAGGAATTGAACGCTGCCGCCGCCCGCAATGATGTCCAAGTGCAGCAGGTGCAGCAGCGTCGAGCGCCCCGATGCTGGCGCACCCGTCACGAGCACCAATTCCCCAGCCGGCACATCCAGGTTGAATGCAAACAGGACGTTGCCGGGCCTGCCCCTGCGCCAGGAGCAGGCACGGGAGAAGAGGCGCACATGGAGCATGGGCAGGCTGTGGGAGGGGACACGCTGACACGCAACCCTCCCACACCAAACATGCCAACTCACTTGTAGCCGTAAATGACATCTCGGCACCGCACCCCGCCCGCCCAGCTTGCCGCCGTCAGCCGGCGAGTCCAGTTGGGCCAGGGCCCACTGCCGCCGGCATCGCCAAGGCCCTCGCCAGCCTCCTGCTGAGGCTGTCTGTTGGCATCCTCCCGCTCCAGTGCCTCCAGCACTGCAGCCTTGCCGCGGTTGGTGAGTTGTCCGCGCTTTTGCAGATCAATCACATGCTCAAGGCTCCCTGCAACGGTGGCAAGGGGAAATGGTACTTGCATGCATGCAAGCCACTATCCCGGAAATGCTGCTGGCAGCTCAGTGTCCACATCCATCCAGCGCACCATAGGAGGCATAGAAGCGCGCCACGCCCTCCGAAAGCGCAGTGTAACCTGACTCGACCACCGCCGTGTACCGCAGCATGGCGTACAGGGCACCCACGCTGAGGGTGCCGGCCAGGACGTGGGAACCGCCGATGTACATGAGGCCAACTGCATCCAGCAGTGGTGGCAAGCAGGAATGGAGCTGGCACGGCGGGACAAAAGCTGCAGCACTAACACCAGTGCTGCCCCACCTACCTGTGACACCGGCCGAGAACAGCGTTTCCAGGAAGAACTCGTGGCTGGCCACCCACATTGCCAGAACCATGGCTGCATGGAAGTAGGAGGCCGCCAGGTAGCCATACGAGTCTGCAGGGGCGGAGTCGGCGAAGTGATGGCACCTCTGGAAATCAGGGCAGAAGTAACAGACAGAGGAAAGATGCCCAGATTGTTGCATGTGCAACTCCAAGGCGGCAACCACTCACCGGCGAAGCTGCGCTGCAGGGCCATGGAGATGACCCCATGTATGGAGGAGAAGACGTCGTAGCTGAAGCCATACAGGCGGCCCAGCGCAGACCTTGCGATGCGGTGGCGGGCGCGGATGAACAGCGACACCAGGAACAGCTCGCCAACGCTGACCCACACCGCCGCGCCTGCAATGCGGCAGCGGTGGCAACAGCAAAAGTTGCTGGGCTTGTGGAAGATGCGGCGGGACAGCAGGAGGGAGGGGGGGGGGGGGGGGGCAGGGAGGATGTCTCACCAATCACGGCAGTAAAGCCCCAGCCCAGTGCTGGAGAGGCAAAAGAAGCCAGGAGCACCACGCCTGCGATGACCTGGGTCAGCCCCTGCAGGCCAATGAACACAGCAACAAAATGTTCGCCACTGGAGGGGGCCAAATAATCGCACCGAGGAATGAAGGGGGTGGGCGACCATCTGACGAACACAAACGGGACATGACCCACCTTGACCATCTTCTGCACCAGGAACCCCACCAGCACACGCAGGTTCATCATGTCCACTCCGCAGCGCCTGCAGGCAGGCCAAGCAGGTATTGGTGGGTGCGGGAGTATTGGGTGGCACATGTATTGGGTGGCACGTGTTGCAGCGCCCACAAGCGGGCTGCATGCTCATGCACGCCGCCTTGTCGTCTTACATGGCCAGTTCTGAGGCGGAGATGCGATCATAGAACGTCGAGTCTTGGAAGAGGACGTGCTGGAATAGACCTGAGGAGGTAACAGGAACAGAGGAGAGGTGGCTCCAGAAGTGCAGGCCAGGCGCAGGATAGTACATGCTGCCAATCTCAGGCAGGAGGGTTGCACAGCAGCTGCACCCTGCACCACAATATGAAAGTTGACTGCATGTGGGGCACACCTGTGTACAGCTGCTGCATGGCCTGGCGCAGATAGAGCTGCAGCGCCAGGCTGGACAGCCAGTTGGCGGTGACATACGCGATGCAGACCTTGGCCAGCAGCACAATCTTCTCCATGAAAGCCGGGCTGTCCCCGGCAAGAGCCAGGTTGAGGATGAGGCTCTGCAAGCGGTGGGTGGGGCAGAGGTGGGGCAGAAGGCGGCAAACTAATCTATGGGCAAGATGCAGCCAACAGAGATGCCACACCGTAGGGGAGCAAGGACTCATTAGTGATGCTAGATTGCAATGCACTCCCCAGATCCTGGGCGGCTGATGTTACCTGAACACGCAGCTGATACAAGTGCAGGCCAACCGAGGCGACAACCAGAACCGATGACAGGACCAGGAGGGGCCAGGCCGCCATCCCGATGCGGCACATGAAGTGGATGGTTTCGGCGCCTGCAGAATTGGACAGCCCGGCAGTCAGAGGTAGCCCATGCAGCGGGGCGACTGTGACATAGCGCAGCAAGGAAAACCCAGGGCATCACATGCGGGACTTGCAAGCCCAGCCAGCTTCATGGTGGCCAATGGCAGCATCTGCGACCAGCGAAGGCATCACTCAAACAGGCGGCCCCAGCCCGATATGGCCCTGGGGGTCACGCCACGCACTTGAGTAGCGCGAGGCGGGGCGGGCCATCTCCGAGAGCGGCTCCCTGGCAGGACCGTCCTCCTTGTCCTCCTCCCGGGCAGCCGCGTCTGCGGTGTACTCCTGAGGGTCAACCTCCCATGCCATTCCCAGCCGGTTCTCATCTGGAGACACCGCCGGCGCGGCACCCAAGAGCGTCTGCGCTAGCACAAACTGCACCTCGCTTCCAGTCGGGGGCAGGCCCCCGCCCCCACCCCCTTGCCACAATGCTGACATGGCATGCCGCACGCTGGAGGCCGGCGTGGCCTTGCCGCGCAGCGGACGCTCCCCAGGAGGCAGCAGCGCAGAGGACAGAAGCGGCTCCTCCAAGCCTGTACCTGCAGCAGGCAGCAGGCAGCGGTCAAGATTCTGAGAATGCATGCCATGCCCAGCAATGGCCGGCCGTGTGCAGCGGCACCTCAAGGAAACCAGCATGTATATGCAGCTGGGGCAACGTAGGGGCGGCCAGCAACAGGCAGCACCTGTGGAACGCTGGCTGCGGCCGCTCAGCTTGGCTGCAATAGCCCCGCCAAACGATGCCAGACGCCCAAGTGCGCCACCGCCATTGGGGGCACCCGAGCCCTCGCTGCCCATCGCAGCCTCCACGTCAGCCTCCGCAGCCCAGCTAGTTGATGACCCCGCTGCGGGGAGCGGAGACGGTAGCTGACCAGGAATTGGCTGCCTTGAAGGCTGCCGCAGCTGGTTTGCCTTGCCTTTGCCGGCAGGCGGCGGTGAGCCTGCTGGGTGCTCGGGATCCCACAGCCCGCCCTCGCCATCAACGAACTCCAGGTACTCTGAGGGGAAGGTGATGAGGCCCAGGGACAGGGTGTCCTCATCTGCAGAGGGAATGGCATGACAAGGGTGGGTCAGCGAGCTCAGAGGGCAGCACGTGGAAGCTAAATGGTCAGCGAAGCCTAGCAGGTGCGCACAAGCAGGAGCAGCATCGATGCTTGCCTGCTGGGATGTAGCCGGTGCGAGAGGCACGGTCGCGCTGCCGGTAGGGCAGACTGCGCATCCTTGCCTTCTTCTCAGTTACCCACCTCTCCACTGCAACCGGCACGGTGGTCGTCATTTGAAGGCGGTACCAACATGGAGCAGCATCCAAGATGCAGCGACCACCGCCAGCACCACCACTACCAGCAACCGAAATTCACACTGACAGCCACAACCCACCTGCCTCCACATCCAGCTCGTCCAGAGACAACCGGCCACCATACTGTGCCAGCTTGTCGTTCACCTCCTTCAGGGTGGATCCCCACAGCCCATCAAACCCGCCCTTGCGCCGCACCTCTGAGCCTGATGAACATGCGGCCAAAGCAGTTCAAGATGGCAGGCATGAGCAGCTTGCAAGCGCAAGGGGATTGGAGTAAATTGCTCGTGGGCAGCAGCACAGAAGGCACCATTAGGAAACGCGAAAGGAAACTAAGTTTTTTCAAGTGGAACCGATTGGCAGTTTTCATCAGTCTGGACACTCACCTGACAGCAGTCCGACATCAATCAGATGCGCGACCACAGCCCTATAAGCCACATCATCAGCGTGGACGGCGCGCAGAATCTGTGGGCCGGCCAGTCCAGTATGGCAGCAATCAGTAGCAACACGCAACAGCATGACAGCATGTCGTCACACCCACCTGATAGAGTGTGATGGGCTGCAACTTATTCCGCCTGTAGTATGCCCAGGTGTCCTGTACCGCAAAGGATGCACAAGCTGCAATGGGGCTCTTGCCGGGACCCTAAACCCTAAATGCTGATAAGTGATCCCCCCCCCCCCCGCTTGCGCACACCCTGCCACCCACACCACACGCAGTTACATGCCCATCCGCACTTCTCCCAGTTGGTAGCTCGCTCCGTGCCCTTTAAAATAGCGCAGGATGGTCCTGGCGACGTGCTTGGGGGACAGGATGGGCTGCGCCCCATCCAAGGTCCAGCACTCGGTGAAGTCTGCAGGGCGGGCATGAGAGGCATGCCAGGTGACCACCAAGTGCCTTCCTCGCATTCATCCTCGGCGACGTGGCCACCCACCAGACTTGAGGGCATGCGGTATGGAGCGGATGATGGAGTGCTTGGCATCATACAGCGCGTTGTCGGAGTAGAACAACGTGAGCGGGGCTCCAGGAGAGAGGCGCAGCAGCAGCACTTCATTGAGGCAGATCTGCAGACAGAGGCAGCAGATGCAGCAGCCTCGCAACAGCTATGTCGCATCCCAGGCTGACTGGAGCCGGGCTGTGCGTTGGCAGCGGCAACGTCATGTGCTGGCAGCCGTTCATAACACAGCCAACTGGGCATAGCAAGGACGCTGCAGTGGCACCCAGGCACCCACGTCGCGATGTATCCAGTAACTCTTAAGGCCTTCCTTGCTGAGGACCTCGACATCTTTGGGTTCCAGAATCAGGTGGCCCAGTTGCATGCCTGTAGAACAGCAATAGAGGCAGCAGCATCGCAATACGTGGTGCCTGAAACAGCAGGCGAGGGGCCGACCTGCCATAGCATGACTGTGAACGACCCAGACCTCCTGCCACCCCACCTGTAACCGTCTTGCGCAGCTCGGTTTCCTCCTCGGGTGTCAACCCAGCCTCCGCAATCAGGACGCAGTCGATGTCGAAATCGTCGGTGGCGGGCTCTGGGGTCCCATGCAGAATTTTGAGTATCTTGCGGGCGATACCACCCTGCACATCGCCAGCGCTGATAAATCGGTCATGCCAGCAGCTAGGCGGTGACACACTGTAGCAAGAGGCTAATGACATGTGGTGAGCAGCACACACCTTGATGCCCATGCCATAGCCCAGCTCCCCCGCCACAGCCGCGATGCCGCGGTCCACTTTGGCAATCTCCTCTAGATCGATTATCTCGCTGAGGATCTGAAAAGGAATTTGATACAGAAGGGCGGTTTCAGAACAAGCATGCACAAGCGTGTTGCCAATCCTTGCAAGCATATGTGTAGGCAGAGCACCAAGGACGTGCTGCGGCGCTGGGAACTTCACCTGCATCGGCTGTCGCACCAACGGATTGTGAATCACTGTCACTCCAGAGGGCTTGAACAAACGGCTGATGGGCCTGCATACTGGCAAGAGCCATTGTGATCTGGCGGGCAGCAACAGGGCAAGCAGCGACCTGGGGCCAGTGACCTGCTGTCCCTTGGCAGACGCTCACCAGGTAGTCAGCACCCAATAGATGAAGTACCCAGCTGCTGCCAGGAACACCGCTACTCCCAAGCCCAGCAGTATCTTCCGTCCCACCCCAGCGCCAGCGTCGACTGCGGTACACGGCTCGAGCAAAGAGCCTCCAGAGGTGCTGTGCATCGAAGAGGCTGGCGGCCAGGGCAGCGGCAGCCACATCACGCGCTGACTGTCTGAGCCGCAGCTGCATAGAACAGAGGAGCAGCGGCAGCAGTTGAACAAAGCTCCGCCAGCTCCCACAGTGCCTGCCAAGATGCTGCAGTCGGCGGGTGTGACTACTGTTTTGACCTTGCCTGTTGCGGGTAGTAAAGGGCGGGAAGAAAGCGTTGCAGTCGGCGGGTGCCAGAGTGGCCCTGTCGATGCACAGCCGCAGCTCGGCAAGGTGGGGCAGCGAGCTACCCCCAGCGTCGGGAAGACGGCATACTAGGCCCTGGCCCGGCGGCAGCGCGTCCCCCAGCGCTGCTGAGATGGCCCGCTTGATGGCGCCCACTGCAGGCACAGTGAAATAGGTCCAGATGTGTGAGGTGATGGGTGCAGTTGAATGGGGGTGCAGCTGAATGGGCACCGATTAGGTGTGCACTTACCTCGGTAGGGACGAGAGGCAGATGGCACAATGCCAGCGCCTGCCAGCACATCCGTCAAGTTCCTGATGCCCACTGCCACCCGCACCGCATCCAAAAGGTAGGTAGCGCTGTCGCTGCTGTAGCAGGTGCCGTGTGTGGCCCACTCTTCTTGCCAGATGCTGAGCGGTTGCCCGCCGCTGCTAGTGATGGGCTGCCCTGGCGTGATGTCAGGCCACATGTAGTTGAGCGAGGGCACTAATGCAGTGGGAACCAGGGCAGGCTCAGCGCCTGGGTGCCGAATGGCGCGGGTGCGCTTCCCGCCCGATGGCCCGCAGTACGTGGGGCCGTTCCCACTGCTAGGCCACAAGCCATGGATGGTCCACGAGCTGGCCACCCTGCCCTCTGCCATGGCACCGCCGTACTCTGCTGACAGCAGGGGATTGCCCTGGAGGCGGGCGGGCGGCCATTGCAGGGCGAGCACGAGGGCGTCCCTGCGCAGTGGCGGGAGAGTGGCGGGAGCGGCGGTGTTGAGGGCACGTTTCACTTCCGTTTGAAGATGCTTGCAGCAACGGGCACAGCCTCAAGACAGCTACTGCACTCACGCTCTGCCCTGGGTTGCGGGCGGCTGGTGCGGCACTGCAGCGCACAGGCAGAGGCAGCCCAGTAGCAGGGTTGCACCCCTGCAGGGTCGCCGCATTTGTAAGATGCTGATGTTAAGAGTTCAGAGCATTGCACGCGGGGTTGGGCTGCCAACGGGGTGTCCTAGGGTTTGACGTCAGCAAGGGGGAGGCGCGCCGACATGCTCAGGAGCCCTGTGTGTAATCGGCCCGGGATGGCCCTGACGTGTTTAGTTGGGTTTGTGCCCATGCATGCATATGCCCCGTCAGCGGCGCCGTCAGCGGCGCTCCACCCTGACACTCAACGGGTTTCGCGTACGAGGAGAGGGTCCAATGGGGGTGGCCGGCCTTTTTGCTTTCTTGCGCCGCAGGTGCGCATATCGTGGTCACGAAGCGCGCCATGTGCTTGTTGCCGGTGGCCATGTGCCGCTGCTGTCTGCCTTGGAGGGGGCTGGGATGGCTGATGGGCCAGCTTGGGGAGGAGAGGGCCCCAAAGGAAGCCTTGAGCATGAGTACAAGCCGCTGGGCGGGCGCCTCGCCCGCCCGCCTTTCGCCTCGCCCTCAGGTATCCCGAGATTGTGGAGCAGTGCGCACAACAGCCCAACGAGTTACATGAAGGAGCGACTCAGTGCGATAATCTCTACGTAAGAGCGCAGCACACCCTTGGAAGCAGTGCCTCTTGTGCACGCAACGCTGCAACATGCTTCATGTCCCTTGATTTTTCAATGCAGATCGATCTGAACCACATCATCCATGTGAGAAACCGCCGCATGCACTGCCGTGAGCCGCGGCAGCCGAGCCCTGGCGACGCCACGCTCGACTCTGCCTGCTGTTCGTCGCGCCGCGTGCGTGTGCGCCGCCTGATGCATGACGAGCCCCAAGATTGGTGCATGCCGTAGGCCTGCACCCACCCTTCCTGGCGAGCAGCACCGCATGCATCTCAAGAGGAGATGTTCTGCGAAATTGACCTGTACATTCACCGGCTCGTCGGCGTATTGCGTCCCACCCAGCTGCTGCTTGTGGCAATGGACGGCGTGGCCCCCGCAGCGAAGATGGCACAACAACGCGGCCGCCGCTTCTATGCTGCGCACCTGGAGCACCAGAAGCGAGAGATCGAGCGGCAGGCAAGCACGCCCTTACCTACAAACAAGATGCTTTCTTTCAGCCTGCCACCCCGTGAACCAGCCTGTCGGCACATGTGCAGGTGCGCCGCGAGATGGCGGCTGAGACGGGTGGTGCCGAGATTCCGCAGCTTCCGTCGTTCGATTCAAGTGTTATTACACCAGGTGCTATTGCACGTGGTGGTGTGGCGAGGTCTGGCCGGCATCCAAATGCCCATATCCTCCGCCTAATTCCTGTTTGTTGTCCCAACTTGTCCTTCCAGGCACGCCGTTCATGAAGGACCTCAGCCAGCATTTGCACCATTTTTTCCGCCAGAAGCTGGAATGCGATCCCGAGTGGCAGCACCTCACCGTGGGTGTAGCAGATGCTTGCGTGCTTGCCAGCTGATGGGCTACTTCTGCACATGGCATGCGGTGTGGGGGTTACAGCTACCGCTGCGCCATGACAGAGTGCAGTAGTGCGCCAAGCCGCCGTCACCCTTTGCCCAGCTGCACCTCGGCCTGCCGCCGCATGCTGGGCACTGCCTGCAGCTCATTTTCAGCGACAGCAGCGAGCCGGGCGAAGGGGAGCACAAGGTGATGCGGTTCATCCGCCAGCAGCGCACGCACCCGGACTACAACCCCAACACCCGCCACTGCGTCTACGGCCAGGATGCAGGTGTGAGGGGGCTGGGGCCAGAGGGCGGGCTGGCGCCTGGCCGCGCACCGCAGCAGATGGGTGCGCACCCGTTGCTCGTGCCCTTCTTAATTGCAGACCTGATTTTGCTGGGCCTTCTGACCCACGAGCCGCACTTTTGCATCCTGCGTGAGTCGGGCACGCTGGATGAGCTGCTGCGCGAGGAGGAGGAGGCGGGCGGTTGGGACGAGAGCATCGTGTGGAGCCTGGTAAGCTAGTTCACCAACTACAGAACCCAGGGGTACCACTGCCCTGCCCATCTTGCAATGCCTGTTGTGTGCCCGTGCCGGCGGCGCTGCAGGTGGGGCAGCAGCCTCTTGAGCTGCTGAACCTCCGTACTCTCAGAGATTTCCTGCTTTTTGAGTTTTGCGCGCATGGCAGTGAAGAGCATGCACAGCAGCAGGGGCGCGCAGTGGAGCAAAGGCCAGAGCAGCCGGCTGCCGCTGGTGAAGATTGCAGCACGGGGGAGCAACCGAGCGTGCAGGCCCGCGCGCAGCAGAGTGCCACGGCTGCCAACAGTAGCAGTGAGGCTGTCGCCAGCTGCTGCGATTTTGAGCGGATCGTGGATGATGTGGTGTTCATTTCCTTTCTGGCGGGAACTGATTTCGCTCCACATGTCCCCTCTGTGGAGATTTACGACCGCCCCAAGTCGGGGATGGAGGCGCTTTTTGACAAATACAAGGTGCTAACAAGAACCAAAAAGCCCTCTTTTTAGCCCGCATGCTGTACGTATTTGCAGGGCAAGAATGAAATGATGCGTGGGGCAGCATCAGACAAGTGCGCGTCCTGCGTCCCTGCCATCGCAGGAGCTGCAGGGCGGCAGCGGCGGCAAGCGCGGCGGCTACTTGACCAACAGCGGGAGGGTTGATGCGGAGAGGCTGTGCGCCCTATTTGCCAAGCTGGGGGCGAACGAGGAGCACACCTTTCAGCTGCGCGAGGTGACCAGGGTCTGGTGGTGGTGGGCATGCCACGGCGGCGCGGCGGTTGTTGGCACCTTTGCACAGAGCTTGCTACCTACGCACCAGGTGCTACCTACGCACAGGGTGCCTTTCTGGTGCTGAGTGCCTTGAAACTGTTTCACATGCAGCTGCGCAAGATGCGGGAGCAGCGACGCAAACTGCAGGATGGGCACCAGGAAGCTGAACATCCTGGTGTCAATTGGATGGGCGGTGGCGAGTGGGTCAGTGCTGGAGAGCTGGCGGAAGGGCAGAGCTTGGATGACGCCCTGGCCGTGGCGGGCATGGCCACTGGTGAGTGGTGCTGGCGAGACGGGGGGGACGGGGAACGGATGGAGATTGTGTTGCAGAACGACTCGTGTGCTGCTAGTGATGCAGCCTGCCTCCTTGCTGCCTGCACCCTTCCATTTGTCCTCACCACCCCGCAGGAGGCAACCCCGAGGTGTCCACAGCGATGCGGTATGCTCACGATGGGGCGCAGCTGCGGCGGGAGCTGCTGCGGCGGGTGAAGGCGCGCATGGATGACCGTGCGCAGGCGGGCATGGAGGCAGACCCGGTGAGGCTGCCTGGCTCCCGTTCCAATCCTGGCCTGATGCAGTGCAGCACTCTGACTGCGAGTACACTTCCCAGCACAGGTGCGGCTGTCAATGCCCGGCTACCGGGCACGCTACTACCGCAAGTGCTTTGCTGTTGGGGATGGGCATGTGGGGGGCCCTGAGCTGGAGAAGCTGGTGAGTAGATGACTTGGAGAGCATGACTCTGCTTCCTGGAATGTGGCATCGGAACGACGGCAACCCTTCCCCTGACTCGGCTTGCGGCTTGGTGGGTGGACTTTACGCCTCGCCCCGCAGGTGCGCGGCATCTGCAGGGACTACTGCCACGCGCTGGTGTGGGTGATGGCCTATTATGCACGTGGATCGCCGCCCGTGCCTCCTCCCTCCAGAAGCGATGCCGGGGCGGAGACTGTCGCAGCACGCACTCGCGGCGGCAAGCGCAGCGGCAGGAGCGGTGGCGGCATCGACACGCCCTACGCATCGTGGCTGTTTCACTACAAGCATCACTATGCACCACTTGCCTCAGACCTGGCCATGTATGGGCGCGAGGCGATGAAGGGCGCGGTGGCGGCAGCTTCCTCTGCCGACAAACCCGTCCAACCGTTTGCGCAGCTCATGGCGGTGCTGCCCTTCTGCAGGCGAGTGAGCAGTGCCTAGGTGGGAGTTGGCAATCACAAAGGGCCCCACCTCCTGCCATCCCACCCGCCCGCCTTGTTGCCTGCAGCATGCCTGCCTGCCTGCCACCGCTACCGGCGCAGGCGGCCGAGGACCCTGACGACGGCCTGCTGGCCCTGCATGGCGGCCAGGCAGGCGGTGGGCTTGATGTGTTCCCGGCGGATCTGACTGCCCTGGTGGATCTGAGTGGCAAGAAGTGGGCCCACACGGTAGGTTGGAGTTTCCAGCTCTGGTGCCTGGGTACGGGGCTGCCAGGTCTGGTCACCCCATCTCATCCCCACTTCCTCTTCCTCTGACTCTTGGCCTTCGTTACTGAGCTGCAGGCCGTCATCCGGCTGCCATTTCCCAATTTGATGGTGTGTACGTGTTTCCCGATTTGACGGTGCGTACGTGTTTGCGCACCCCAAGGCGACGTTTTCTTCTGTCCTGCAGGCCATCTCACACTTTGTACAGCAGCTGCTGGCGGGCGGCAGCAAGGACGAGGAGGTTGAGGAAGGAGAGCGGGGCAGCGGCTGCTGCATGACAGCAGAGGAGCGCAGCAGGAACGACTTCCAGTCCGCCTGGCTGCTCATGAGCAGGTTCCACCCGGCAGCAGCAGGCCTGCTGGGCAGCAGGGAGCTTGGGAGGGAGGCGTGGGCTGACATGACGGACGATGATCTCAATGATGAGCAGGCAGTTTGCTCCACCAGCAGCATCCTGTCGCTGCTGCTGCCACCTCGGGCGACTAGCAGCGGGGATGGCAGCGACCAGCATGCCGTGCCGTGCTTCCCCCTGGACCTTGCTGGCCAGGACGTGCTACCCTTCTCGCCCGGTCTGCTTCCGGGTGCGTAGGGCGCCGGCATGCTGTGGCACAAAGGAATCAGCTGATCGTATCTGTTTGCGTCTTGTATGTGCATGCAGGCACCAAGGAAGGCAAGCGAGCAGTCTCTATGCAGAGCTGGAACAGGCGGAAGCTGGTGGAGCAACGCCGGCAGGCCGAGCGTGCAGCAGCTTCGCTGCGTGGCAGCCGAGGCAGGGGCCGGGACGGCGGTAGGGGCAGGGGAGGGCGCATTCAGAGAGCTGGGAAAGCCCTTGCTGGCGGGGGGGGGTGGCGCAGCGCTTGTGCCGCTTCTTGTCTCGTCGCAGCGGGCAGCTCGTGCGGCAACCAGCCCACACTGGCAGTATGATGCCCTGGCTTGGGAGCCCCCACCGGCGTCCGTCGCATCTCGTAGCTGGTACCGCCCAGACCCGCAACCGCTGGCTGCTGGAGGACGTGCCGGTGCCGGTGTGGCTTCTGGCTGGACAGTGCCCCCACCGCCCATCCTAGGCACCCAGTCCAACAGCAGTGGCGGCGCACATCGCACAGCAGTGGCACCAGCAGCATGTGTTGATGATGGCTTTGCTGGTTCAGCAGGCTGGGACGAGGCAGATGCAGAGCCGTCGGCGGCAGGATTCCAGCATGAGCTGATGCTGGTGACCATGCGTGCACCGCCCTTGGAGGCCCCCGCGAGCACCGGCGCATCTGCTGGCTGGGGCCACACCCCAGGAGGAACCGTCCCAGCAGAGGATGGCGGCGAGGGAGATGAGCTGGAGGACATGCTAGCACTGCTTGGAGTTGGTAGCAACTGTGTCTGATTTTTGTTTGAACGAAGATGAGGTGAATGAGAAGAATCATTCAAAGCCCTGGAAGGGGCCGGTAGCTGCAGGGCTGCCCGAGGGCGGTGCTGCGATCCGCGTCGCGGAGACTCGACCGCTGCCGCCACCAGCCTTCCGTCCAGGCAGAAGTTGCACATGTCGCCCCCGCGCGTCGGCTGCAGCCTGGTGCTGCTGCTGCTGCAGGCGGCGCTGCTGCTGCTGCTGCTGCTGCTGCTCCTGCTCGACAGTCGGCTGCTCGCCAACCCCCGTTGGCGCTGGCGTTTGCTCGGATTGCTGTCTTCCCTCGGCGACAAGTTGAGGCTGTGACGCTCCCTCCACCATAACGCCCTCGCCATTGCCTGATGTGTGCCGCCGGCCATTTGCTGCCGCAGCAATGTCTGCGGCCGTGCCCTCTGTCAGGTGTTCAAGCTCCTCGCTCAATTGCTCCAGCTTCTGCACCCACAAAGGCGGATGGGGAGGGCATGCAGCATGCATTTGGGTGTGGGGCCAACACGGGTTTTAGGGCAGGGCTATAGCGTTGTGCTCCATGGCAGGGCAGCGTACTATACAGTGGCCAAGCAGTACCTTTAGCTGCGCGCCAGCACTCTGCTGCACGAGCGTGTTCAGCTCCCCCGCCAAAAGATCCTTGCGCTGTTGCGCCTCCTCCATCTGCTTCTGCCAGTGCTCCATCTCCTGCTTAGCCTTCCTAAAATTGGTGCGGGCAGCGTCCAGCTGGTGATTCTGCTGCTCGATCAAGCTGCGCAGGTGCTCTAGCGCCTGCAAGAAGGACGATATGTGGTACGAGGTATGAATGCGAGTGGGGCCGGACAGAAAACACTGGAGGGGAGACCGCTTGGTGTGGCGGGAAGGGCCCCACCTGTCGGCGGGGCCCCACATTCACATGCAGCGCCAGCTGCAGCTCGGACAGCTGCTTTTCGACCTCTTGTATCTTTGAACGCTTTTTTGCAATGCTCCTGCAGGCCACCGCTACAGGGGGCGGTGAGCGGCAACAGACACGGGGGACGTGGCTGGCCTCGCCGGCCCGATGCTGCCCCCACACACTCACTGGAGAATCACTCGCTCCTTCTCCTGCAACATCATGTCATACGCGTTGATGGCTGACTGGTCGGCGACACTGGCCGACCTGGCATCCTGCACACACGGGGGCACGGCGTCGGCGGGAAGCCCGCACCCAGCTGAGGCGGGTGGTCATGCACTCTGGTCATGCACTCTATCTCTCTACATCTGGAGTACCCGTGATGATTCCAGGACGTACTTGAGAGGCTGCAGGAGCAGAGAGGGCTGCAGGAGCCGGAGGAGGGACTGGGGCCTGAGCCTGCTGCTGAGGCCCTGGGTGCGGGTGCTCGGCGCTCTGCGACATTGCTATGCACTGGGCGGCAGCGCGGGGCATGAATCGACTAAATACAGTCCCGACGTGCTGTGGAGCAAAGCAGCACGGCATGCTACATCGATGCGTAACCAGGCTGGCCCTGCCAAGGCCTCCTTTAGTGCTGCGCTCTTCTTGAGCCAGCGAGTGCGCTGTGTTGAAGGTCACAAGGACATGACCAGCGTGCGAGCAATGCTGGCACTGGAGCAGCCCGTTGCCAGCTGCTCCTATGCAGTGTACAGCAGTAGCCGCAGGGCTACACGGCGTGCCCTGCCCCGGCGCTACACTGGCCGCACCCATGCCGTCGCGGTGAGTTGCGGCTGCTTGGCCGCCTGCAAGAAGCTCCCCTGGCCTAGTGGGCTCTTTACCCACAGGCGCCTGCTTTGAATGCCTGCGCCGCAGGTGCAGGACGCCCCAGCGGCGGCCGCTGCCGCCGCGGACTTGGGCACCGCTACCCGCGCCGACTTCCCCATTCTGCACCAGAGTGTGAACGAGCGGCCGCTGATGTACCTGGACAATGCAGCCACGTCGCAGAAGCCGCGGCAGGTCCTGCAGACGATGGACGAGTACTATGGCGAGGGCGGATACAACAGCAACGTGCACCGCGGGGTGCACGCCCTGAGCGCACGTGCCACTGCCGCCTACGAGGCCGCCCGCGAGAAGATTGCGGGCTTCATCAACGCCTCCTCGCCTCAGGAGATCGTCTACACACGTAATGCCACGGAGGCCATCAACCTGGTGGCCAACACGTGGGGCGCGGCACAGCTGCGCGAGGGCGACGAGGTGGTGCTGAGCGTGGCGGAGCACCACTCCAACATCGTGCCCTGGCAGCTGCTGGCGCAGCGCAGGGGACTGGTGCTCAAGTTTGCGGAGCTGACCGGCAGCGAGGAGGTGGACCTGGAGAAACTGGCGGCCCTCATCACGCCCCGCACCCGCCTCGTCTCGCTTGTCCACGTGTCCAACATGCTGGGCTGCGTGCTGCCCACGCAGCGCGTGGCAGAGATGGCCCACGGCGTGGGCGCAAAGCTGCTGCTCGACTGCTGCCAATCTGGTGGGGCGGGAGGGAAATGGGAGGGGCAATGGCTGTGCCAGGTGGTGTGTGGCAGCCGGGCGGCGAGCGGCTGGGTTCGGAGTGAAACCAATGATTGCACCTCACAGTGCTTCAAATGCTGGACCCCATCTTGCTGGCCCTGTTTGCAGTGCCCAACATGCCGGTGGATGTGCAGACGCTTGGCGCCGACTGGATTGTGGCCTCTAGCCACAAGATGTGCGGCCCTACAGGCATCGGCTTCCTGTGGGCCCGCTACTCGCTGCTGGAGCAGATGCCGCCGTGGATGGGTGGTGGCGAGATGATTCAGGAGGTGCGGCTGGAGGGCAGCACATATGCGGAGCCGCCCTCGAGGTTCGAGGCGGGCACCCCCGCCATTGCTGAGGCCATCGGGCTTGGTGCCGCCTGCGACTACCTGTCGGGGCTCGGCATGGAGCGTGTGGCGGCGCATGAGCGCGAGCTGGGCGCTCACCTGTATTGGCAGGTGGGTGGCTGGGAGAATGCAGGCGAGGGGCGGCCTGCCCCACCAGGCTGCGCAGGATCCCCTCGCTGCCCCTGTGGCTGTCGTACCACGGACACCGCCCCACCCACCCACCCTGCACCTGCTTGCAGCTGCGGTCGATTGATCGTGTGCGCATCTATGGTCCCAGCCCGGAAGCGCGGCTGGGCCGTGCCGCTCTGGCCACCTTCAATGTTGAGGGCATCCACCCCACAGACATATCCACCATCCTGGACAGCGTGCGTGCGGGCTGTGTGGCTTGCAGGAGGGGTGGGCCTTGCTACTTCTACACATTTGCTGTCCCCGCACCGATTGCTGCAATACTTGACATGCAATACTTTCATGTATTTGTGTGCAGACGGGCGTGGCGGTGCGGTCGGGCCACCTGTGCACGCAGCCGGTGCACCGTCACCTGGGCATCTCCAGCTCGGTGCGTGCATCACCATACATTTACAACACCAAGGCGGAGGTGGATGCGTTTGTGGATGCCCTCAAGGACGCCATTCAGTTTTTCACTTGACATGGGCATGTGACGGGGCACAGCTTCCAGCTGGGAATGCGAGGGGGTGATGTGCCCAGAATGGGTGCATCAACCCTCCTGGGATTGCTGCCAAGCAGGGGTTGCAACTTGGCTCCAGAAACTCCCTGCTCCTTTCATTGTCTTGATCTGCTTGAGTTTATAAATCGCTCTCTAATTTCATCTACACTCCACCCCTCTTTCGTTGACTCTGGAAAACAAACCCTTTGAACGCTTGAACGAATAGCAACAAGAGGAGAATTGCAGAGGCGAAAGCGTGCAAGAGGAGTACAGAGGTGCAGCACGGCGTACATGAAAGCCTGGCAGCCAGACCAACAATGTGCTCGCGGAAACAAGGTTAGCGGTTGAAGAATCCTTTGAGCGCATCCCGAGTCTTGGCCTCCGCTGCTTGTTCCTGCCGCTCCATGCGCTGCAGCTCCTGCTCGCACTCCTCCGCCGTTGACTCATCCAGCTCAGCGCAGATGGCCAGGTCACCACGTGCCGACTCGTACTCACCCAGGCAGGCAGCCACCACGGCGCGACGGAAGTAGGCCTTGGCGTAGCTGTCGTCCTCACTGCAAAGGCGGGCAGCACACAGATGGGGTGGGTGGGATCGTGCAATGAAAGAAGTGACGCAGGTATAGGTCAATGACGACTGCAGGCAGCCAGGCAGCGTCCGCACTTGATTGCTTTGGTGCACCAGCCCAGCGCCTCGCCCCACTCCTGCTCGCGTTCAGCACAGCGCGCCAGGTTGAGCAAGCAGGCAGCCTTGGTGGCAGAGGCCGCCGCAAAATCCTCCTCGCTGTCCAGCTCCAGTGCGCCCCCCACCATCTTGAGGGCCTTTTGGTACTTTTGCCTTGCTAACTTGGTCTTGCCCTGCAACTATGAGCAGCTTTCAGCAGTGCGCCTCCTGGGGCCACCTTCCTCTGGCCCAGTCCTGTCCTGCGCTCTCCTCACACCTGCTTGAACAGCATATTGCCCTGTTCCTTGAGCCGTGCCGCATGCTTCAGCTTATCCGCCCCTGAAAGCGCATGCTGGGTGGGCTCTTTCTCGAAATCAATCAGCTCAACCTCAAACTCCATGCTGCAGCCAGACTGCAGGCTTGACGGGGCATCCAGCCGGCCCTCATAGGCATATTGCCAGCTCGAGGTGAGGGCAGCCACCTCTCCTGGCAGCATCAGGCGCACGCACATATCTAGCGCCTGCACCCATGAGTACCCCAGCGGATTGCGAGGGATGTAAGGGCGCAGGCGTGTTGCAGTGCAGCAAGTGTTCCTTGGCTGCACACAAGTTGAATGCAAGCCAGGCAGCACCACACACCTCGGGCACCTCGCCCATCCCGGTGTCAAACTCCAGCGGAGCTGCCTGGCCATCCTCCCTGCTGTCTAGCGACCACTGCTCCTCGCCCTGTGCTTTCACCCTGCAAGCATATGGGCGTGCTGTCACGAGGCCTTGCCAGGAGTGGCAGAAGGGAGCACAGACATACAGGCATGCACACCACAACCACCAGGAAGGCGCACCTGTAGTGCACGCGAACCCTACTGTCTTCCAAGGGGCAGTCCATGGGGAACTCACCCTCTCCTTTGCGCACAATGCGCTTCACCACCGCGCCATCTCCTGTCATGTCCCGCACCTGCGCCGCAGTGTGGCAGCAGCAACATCGCAGCCGTGTTTGTTGTACATCACGAAGGGTCGCATGCAATTATGTGCGACGAATCACACCCAGGTGGGCCGCGCACCCTGCCAGGCAACCAGCCCTACCTGCGAAAAGTCGAGGAGATGCAGCTTGATCTCTGCATAGCTCTGTGCGGTCGCCGGTGCCGTGCCATCGGCAACATCTGGGGGGTCAGGCAGCAGCTTGCTGCCGTACAATTGGCTAGTGGGGCAGTACGCCACCGCCTCCTGCTGCCGCTGCATGGCTGACAGGGCTGTCTCCACGCCTGTAAGCAAATGGTGCAGCGAGCAGCTGTGGCACTAGGCAAGCCAGGTCGGCACAGCAGCACCAAGATCAACAGCAACTGGGAAACGGGGAAAACAGCTGACAAGCACGGGTGCCAGTGCCTGGATCACCCATACCTGGCGGCAGCTGCCCTGCGCCCAGTGGGCATGCCAATGGCTCGCCATTGGTACTGCTGAAGTACGAGTCGCCCTCATCCTGCCGCCCGGTGGTGGAGCCGGTGCGTGCGTTGATGTGCAGCGAGACATCGAAGGGCAGGCGGGGTGACTCCCAGCCTTGCCCTGGCCGCAGCGTGCGCAGGAAGACATCGCTGGCAGGGCCCACGCACTTGACGCTGCTGCCCGGGTACCAGCTGGTGAGCTGCACGTGGCACAAGGCAGATACGGTGTGGGGAGCAGCAAACCCAGCAACAATGCCAACGCTGGCACTTGAGCATGCATCGCATGCAAACTCTGCAGAAAAACAAAGTAAAAAAATCTGTCCCCGCCACCTGCCAGCAGCCGACACTCACTGTGACATCTGCCACAACCGGCGCCTCCCTCCGCAGGCCCTGCGGCAGCGGCAGGCCGCTGTCCTTATGCAGGAAAGCGTAGTCGGGCTTGATGTTTAGCATGGCCCGCTCCCCTCGCCGCATCTCTGCACCGTACAGTACAGAAAGCAATGTGCCGGCAATGGGCGGGCAGTGCTTCGGCCACCAGTCACACCAAGCAGGCAGCTGTATACCAAACATGCCACTCACCTAGCACGCCCAGCTCCATGCCGCGCAGCATTCGCCGCCCGCGCCCAACCACAAACGGCTGCGGCCGGCCGCTGCCGCCATGCTCGTGCAGAGTGGAGCGGAGTACCTGTCGGTGTTCATCCAGCAGGCTGTAGTGCAAGAATACCTGCGGGGGCAGGGCAAAGCAGGGTGGCGGAGCCATGGCCCACTGCCGTAGTTTACCTGCCAGACGCAAGCTTGAGCTGGCAACGCGACATACCAAGTCTCCCTCCTGCGGTGTTGCCTCTCCTTCCCCCGGCTCTACAGTGCCCTTCAGCACAGCTCCGCCCTTCATGTCCTCCTCCTCCCTGTAGCAGCCCAAGGTGGCCGGCCTCGCGAAGGCAGCGGGTGGCGGCGCGCAGCGAAGAGCGGCAGAGAACGCTACCCACAGGGAATGCGGCGCAGGTTCCAAATTTCAACAAGCCGTCGTGGGACTGCCAGATTGAACATTCGGAGCGCTCCGCGCTGAAGGTTACCAGCAGGATCACCAGAAATCACCTGAACTTGGCCGCGTCGTCCACGCCCAGCTCCTTGTCGTCCACATCGGGATCCACCGATGTGGGCTCCTGCAGGCCGACCCGAAGCTTCTGCAGGTAGGCCGCCAGCCCCGCACCCGCCATGTGCGGCCCGCTCCACTGCCAATTAACAAGTTGAAAAGACAAGAAGAAAGGGCCGAAGGAGGACGCTCGCATCCTTCCAGCATGGTGTCGTCGAGCATGCTTGACGACTGGGGGGGTCCGCCGTAGCAAAGCGCGCACACCAGGCACAGCACCGGCTGGCCGGAACCAAAACAGGGTAGGACGTGGCCTCCGCAATGTGCTGCATTGCTGCAAGAAAATGTGGACCATGCACTGCCAACGACCCGAGCTGGATTGCCGCTCGCACCTTCTTGAGCCGCCCGCGCCCCCCCCGCCCCATTGTGGTCGCTGGTTGCCGTGCATGCGGCACAGTCACACACCTCATGCATGAAAATGATTTGCAATGAGCTGGTGCACACGACAGACCGGGGAGACTTGCGGATGCAATGAAGGAGAAAATGGAGCAGCACCAGGAATGGATGCAACACCTGGGGGGCCTCGTAACTGGACTGTGAGCCTCTTCCCAGTTGCAGTATCCCATTCGGGCTTCGTTACTGACACAGCAGCAATGGATCCCCGCCAGTGCACTACAGCGACCGCCAAGGATAGGTGAAATTCATTCATCCCGGCGGCGGGGCGCACATGTGGCGCGAGCTGCCAGCCCGGCACATCTCCCCCAATCACCCTCGTCTTCTTCTTCTTCTTCTTCGTGACCATGACAGCTGGTTCGCAGGAATGGGCGTGCCTGCCCAGCCCCTGTATCCTGCAGGTGTTCTGCCTGGCGGAGTCGAGCAAGGATGCCCTGGCGTGGCGCCTGGCCTGCAAAAGCTTCCACGCCGTGTGCGGCAAGGTGGACATGCTCAAGCTGCGGGTACTGGGCGACGCCAAGGCCGCCGTCAGCGAGCTCGACTCCTCGGCCGGCGACTTCTCCACCTGGTTCGGCCTGGACCTGGACTTTGCACCCATGGAGCTGGTTCAGCAGGTGGGAGGGCGGCGCAGCAGCCCGCGAACCCGCCGCCGCTGGACGGGGCAGGAAACCTGCCGACACCCGCCGAGGGGGTTATCCTCTTCTTCATCCGCGCGGCATGCGCCCTCCCTCTCCTCTACCCTGCAGGGCCGCCTCACGTCGCCTTTCGTGCTTCGGCCAGAGCAGGCCAAGCTTGTGGAGCGCGTGATGAAGGCAAGGCCGTTGTTTGCCCTTCGATGCAGCAGCCCAGCCTTTCCAGATGACAGCCCATCATCCAGCTCACTGGGTGGCAGCCTCCTGCTGCCACATACAGCCATTTATTGACCTGGGTGCTGACATGATGTGCTGACCCTCTTCCGCCCGCTTCCCCTCCATCGGTCCCTTCTGCAGCACCTGCACGCGGGCGTCCGCTGGGCGCGGCTGGCAGAGCCTGCATCCTTCTGCCTGCCCTACCATCTGCACAAGCTGGCGGCGGTGGTGACGCTGGAGCTGGTGCTCAACCCGGCAGTGGAGGAGGTGGTGTTTGCGTCGGCTGCCTTCCTGCAGCTGCACAGCCTGCGGCGGCTGACATTTCAGGGCCGCCTGCCGCAGCACCGCCGCCGCGTGAACCGCCGCGCGCTCCCGCACCTGAGCCGTAGCGTGATGCACCTGGCGGCGCACGGCCTCAACATCACCGCAACCGACTGGTGCCACTTCCGCCACATCCAGACCATGGACCTCAGCCACTCCGGTTCGTGGCGTGTGGCTTGGTCAGGCTGCCTCGGCCGGCTGCGCCAGCTTGCAGCAGTGGGCCGGGTGGTGGCGGCAAGCTGTAGACCGTGGGCACCAGTTCAGCGATGCTTGTGGCCTCTCGCCGGCTCCTGCCTGCAGATGTGCGCTTTGGACCCTATTGCGGAGCGCTGCTGCACAACCTGTCCGAGCTCGTGTTGCGCAGCGCCAGCCTGGAGCTGTCCAGCCCGGCTCTGTTTGAGGACATGTTGAGGCTGCGCCGGCTGGACATGCAGGGCTGCACCAGCAGCCGCACTGGCAGCTGGCTGAGCCGCGTGCTGGGCAGCAACTCGGATGTGGTGGCACTGCCAGAGGGCCTGGTGTCGCTGCAGGCCATTGGCTGCAACGTGTTTGATAAATGCGTGCTGGAGCTGGGGGCAGCGACGGGGCTGCAGCTGCTGGAGGTTAGCAGCAGCGTGCAGCTGCCCGCCACGCTCAAGCACGCGGCGCACGGCGCTGTGCTTGGCTTGCACATTGCGGAGGAGGGCCAGGTGAGGCTGGCGGCAGGCTGGCGGAGCGAGCACCTGCATGTGCAGCACCAGCAGCCCGGCGGATGCCTCGTCGCTCTGGCTACTAGATCTGCCACCGATCTGCCACCATGTGCAGGCGGCAGTGGTTGTGCTGGGCGGCGGCTTTGCTGTCACCAAGTGCTCACTCCGCTCTGCCCCTGCACCAACTGCCGCAGGTGGTCACTCGCCACGGCCGCGACAATGTGAGCGTCAAGGCGTGCCTCGTTGACAGGCTTGCCGCCATCCGGCGGCTTTCCGGGTGGGGGTTGGGGCGCAGCACTCTGGGGGTGGTGGGCCAGATGGGCGAGCTGCGGGAGCTGTGCCTGCTGGGCGGCGAGCGGCGGCGGCTGGAGCTGGAGCTGGAGCTGCCGGCGGTGGAGACGGTGCGGGTGGAGGGCTACCAGATCATTCAGGTGAGGCGAGGCCTTCCATGCAGGTGGCAGCATTCGAGTATGCTCGCCCCTAGGTAGCAACCGGCTTCCAACAAGTGTTCTCCGATTGTTTTGGTGCAGCTGCGTCTGCCGGTCTGCCTCAGCTTGCACACGGTCGTTCTATCGGGGCACGGCGTGTGCCAGCAGCTGGCGCTGCCGCCCTCCACCCGAGTGCTGGTGCTGGACAACGTCATGCGCGACGCCCGCGCGCTGGCCCTCTCCACCATGGTGCCACGCTTGAAGACGGTTGTGCTGGGCATCGGCCACCTGCCTGCCAGCCTGCCCGCCACGGTGGAGCGGCTGGCGGTCGTGGGGGAGCCGCGCGATGGCGCGCTGGGGCAGGCTTACGCCGGGCTGCAGGTTGGTTGCCGCCTTTGTTGTGCAAACGGCGTGCACGTTTTGGACGATCATGCCTTTGTGAGCACCTCCCGAGCGAGCTGTCGCACGTCCTGGTGCGTACCCTGTCTCCTGTGCCTGCAGGCACTGCTGCCACAGCTGCCCAACCTGAAGGAGCTGCGCGTGTCCTCTGGCGAGGCTCTGCTGCCGGAGGCTGTGGCAGCCCTTCTTCCCGCTGGCTGCCAGTTCAGCACCGCCGGCGTGCCGCGCAAGGGCGCCGGCGTCGACTGCTGGGGGCGCAGCCTGCACCAGACGGCGCAGCTGAGCATGGAGTGGTGCGAGAGCCTGGTGACCACCGAGGGCCTGAACCTGGCGGCGCTGGAGGCGGGCGCCGACAGCCAGCTGGCTCGCCAGATCAGCCGCGTGCTGGTGAGCTGACCCGGAGCACAAACCGTTTTTGCAGAACAAACCATCACTGACAATGAATGCACGCCCGAGTTGCCAAGATCTCTTCCCTTTCCTGGGACCCAAGTTTTTCCTTAGCTGATTTTCTGGACCAGGGCACCAATCAGGGCATGGTCCACCACCCGCAATGAGCCACTGTCGTTCCAACCCCAACCCCTGGTCGTCGTGCGTTGAAGAGCCCGCTCTGTGTCATTTTTGTGCATCATTCCTGCATCTTGTTTTTCAATGGGAGGCAACCTTGACAAAGCTTCAGTGAGAGCGTGAAGTTTTAACGAAGGCATGGCGACAGACACAAGGTGACATTTGAGTGGGGTGTGTGGGCGGGGGGGTGGGGTGGGGTGGGTGGGTGGTTGTGTGGAGGGGATGGGGCTGGGTGCGTTGGCCTGGCTGGCCCTGGCGGCCGGGCTGCCACCTGGGTGGGTGGTTGCGTGCACAGCTGTGTCCTGGCGGCTTTCCCTGGCGGGTGTTGCGGGTCCCAGCCACGCACGGCCGGCGACTGGCTTCGTGACTTTTCCATGCATGAAGGCAGGCGCCGGCCCCCAGCTCTGCCGCCACCTGCCGCACGCCACTTGCCGCCAGATGCAAGGCCGTTTTCCATCCCTTTTAGCACCCAAACCCCACCCACGCACGTCCACCCGCAGTCCCCACCCACCCCACCCCCAGTTCTTCCCCGTTCGCAACCCGCTTTCCTTGCGTGGGACGTTGCAGAGCCAGCACGGGTGGGTGGGGTGGGTGGGTGAGGTGGGTTTCTGGGTGGGTGTCTGCCCCTGGTTGGTGGGTGGTCCCTGGGTGGGCCGGGTGGTCCCCGGGTGGCCACCTGGGTGGCCGGGTGGGTGCAAGAGCTCCCCCCGCGGGGGGGCAGGCCGCCGCTGTTTGCCCAAGCCGCCCCCCCCCCCCACCCCACCGTCCCCGCACCGGCAAGCTTTGCCCGAATGTCCCAACAGCCCTTTCCCTCTTGCAGGGCTCAAGGCTGCCAAGACCATGGCCAAAACGCGGTTCGGTTCATTGGCGGGCATATGCATGCTGTCTTGCATTACATTCTCACGCCTGCGTCCGCATCTCTTAGCCCTGTCCCCCTCGCTCGACCCTCCATGCCCCCCTGTCCTGACCTGCACGCGGCGGCGGCGTTCCAGCAGCAGCAGCAGCAGCAGCAGCAGCAGCAGCCCCTGCCAGGAAGGCTCCTAAAGAGGCTGGGGCCGCAGCTACACAGAACAATGATACACAGCTGGGTTGCAACACAGGACACAGCGACGGCGGGGCAGGCACCAGCGGCGGCTCTCCTGGAACACTCCTGCAGGTCGCTAGTCAGGCGGCGTCGCAATTGTCACCCATGTGCTGTGCGCTGCGCTGATCGTGCCAGCCGGCGCTCCAGGGGAGCAGAGCCAGCCGGCGCTCCATGGTGAATGTCGGGGCTGGCTCTGCCGTGTCTGATGCCTGCAAATAAATTGAAAGTGATTGGAGAATAGGCAAGGCTTCCTGCTGCCCATGCATGGTCGAACGCCACGCGGGCAGAGCCGCAAGCGTGTACAGCAAGATTCTTTGGAGCTACAAAGTGCTGAACTTCCCTGAAGGCCGGCTCACCACTGCTGCCGAGTGTCGAGCTGGGAGCTTTGCAGGCCGGCTCCTGAAACAGTCCCCCCCCTTGAGCGTCACCATGGGCTGCACAAGCTCCAAGCCCGAGGGCGGACCAGAGACCGCCACCAAGGTGCGATTTGTTGGCTACTTGCCGCAACTTGCTCCTGAGCGAGAGAGAGATCGCGCGACAGATGTGAAGGGCTTGTTGTTTGCAGGCCGCCCCGCCTCCCAAGGCGGCAGTGACGCAGTCCGGCAACAGCAAGCAGCAGGGACCCGTCGGCAACACGGTCCTGGGCAAGCCGCTGTCGGTGAGCCCCGCCCCTCCCGCCGCCGCCGCCACCTCCGCAGAACAAAGCCTGCCCCTAGCGCCCCTGTGACACATGCTGCTGCTTCAGCTGTCATGCTGTCGTGAGGGCCAGCCTGCAACTTCCAGCAGGTGCCACCACCAGCAGGCCGGACACCTGCCTCGTCCCCGAGGTGCCTCTGCCGCTCGCTGCGGTACCCCGCCTGCCACGCTCACCTGATCCAGTGCTGCCATGGTGCAGGACGTGTCGGCCGAGTACACGCTGGGCAAGGTGCTGGGTCGCGGCCAGTTTGGCACCACACGCATCGCAGACCGCAAGGGGCATCAGCAGAGCTTTGCCTGCAAGTCGATCGCCAAGCGCAAGCTCACGTGAGCTGGGGGCAGCAGCAACATGGGGGGTACGGGCTTGGCATTGGAGAGCAGATTCAAGACCGTACCCAGGGGTACCCCTGTCGTTTTGTACAGCGCACGCACCAGCATCCAAGGCATGGTGTTGTGTGAGCTGCGGCCCAGCCCTGCGCCGCTGCGCCATCCATCTGCGTGCAGGTGCCAGGAGGACATCGACGACGTGCGGCGGGAGGTGCAGATCATGCATCACCTCAAGGGCCACGAGAACATCACCTTCCTGCAGGGCGCATACGAGGACCGGCAGGCGGTGCACTTGGTCATGGACCTCTGCTCTGGCGGAGAGCTGTTCGACAGGTGTGTGCATGTGCGAGTTTGAAGTTAGGGCCGACTGTGGTGTGGTCGTGCCCTTGCTCGGGCACGAGCTGCACTGCACCACTCTGTGCCGCCACCCCTGCACCAGCTGTATCTCGGTAGGCTTCAACATGGGACTTCGTGTGCACCTGCAGGATTGTGGCCAAGGGCAACTACAGCGAGAAGGACGCATCGACATTGGTCCGTGATATTGTCAAGGTGGTGGCCCACTGCCACTCCATGGGCGTCATGCACAGGTGGGCTTGTGGGTGTAGATCTATTCGTGATTATCAGTGGCGGCTGCTGTCTTGTGGAGTCCTTGGCTCGCATCCCCTTTCTTGCCGCCCCGACTCCCCCTGGCTCGCCTGCTCACGTGCTTGGTCCTGCAGGGATCTGAAGCCTGAGAACTTCCTCCTGGAAAGCAAGGCGGAGGATGCGAGCATCAAGTGCACTGACTTTGGGCTGTCCGTCTTCTTCAAGCCTGGCCAGAAGTTCAAGGAGGTGCGGAGCGAGCCAGCTGGTGCATGCTGGGTGTGCATGATGCGCGACATCACGACAAATTGGCTCACGGCACAGGGACAGTCTTTCCCTGGTACCATTCGGACGGTGTGTGTATGCTGCCCCCTCTCCCTGCCCACAGGTGGTGGGCTCCGCCTACTACGTGGCGCCCGAGGTGCTGAAGCAGAGCTACAGCATGGAGGCCGACATCTGGAGCTGCGGCGTCATCCTGTACATCCTGCTCAGTGGCGTGCCGCCCTTCTGGGGCGAGACTGAGAAGCAGATCTTCAAGGCCATCCTGGAGGTGCGGATGTGATGTGGGAGTGGCGCAGCTGGTGGCAGCAGGGGACAGGAACAGGATGGTGTTTGCCGACACGACGAGGCTGCCATCGCTGGGGTGGGAGCCTCGACTGCATGCCGTCGTCTTCCCACCCACTGATTCGCCTCATTGTGTGTCTATACATTGTTGCTGCTGCTGTCAAATGTCTGTGCAGGGCAAACTGGACCTGCAGAGCGACCCATGGCCTAAGATCAGCGCGGAGGCCAAGGACTGCGTGCAACGCATGCTCGAGCCGCGCCCATCTAAGCGCGCCACGGCTGACGAGATCCTGCAGCACCCGTGGATGCGCGAGAATGGTGTGGCTACCGACAAGCCCTTGGACAATGTCATCCTCAAGCGCATGACGTGAGGTTGGGGGATGCAGCTGAGGGCCGGGCGCTCCGGGGGGGGGGGCCGGGGGCGCAGCAGTGCTTCACTGCCATGCTGCTGCTTGCTGGCGCAGCGATGCCCATTTGGTACGCCCCTTACCCTACTTTCAAACCCCGCTTCTGCCTCCGTAGCAACTTTGCCAACCACAACAAGCTGAAGCGCCAGGCCATGAAGGTCATCGCCAGCGCCATGCCGGTCGATGAAATTGCGGGACTGGCCGAGATCTTCAAGTCCATTGACGCCGACGGGTCAGGCACCATCACTGCGGACGAGCTGAGCACAGCGCTCAAGAACAAGGGCAGTCTACTAAAGAAGGTGGGGCATCACTGCTGTTTTGCGATAGGAGTGCGAGGAAGGTGTGAGAGGGGAGATTGTGTATCTTTGCTGCAGCGCTGCAGTGCTTAGAACATTTGGCTGGGCGTGGGTATGCAGGAGGACCTGGAGGGGCTGTTAGCGCTGATTGACCAGGATGCCTCAGGATGCATCGACTATGAGGTGGGTCAGTGGAAAACATCCCTGCCCGCCAACGCGCCAGGACTAAGCGGTGGCATTTGTTATTAACAAGCTCCTGACCCTGCGCAATGCCGCAGGAGTTCCTGGCTGCTACGCTGAGCCAGCACCAGATGGAGAAGGCTGAGAACATGCGGGCTGCCTTCCTGCATTTTGACAAGGACGGCAGTGGCACCATCAGCAGGGATGAACTGCGAGAGGCGCTCAAGGTGTGTATTGGGCATCGGTGGCCCTATTGCTGCAATATGTCGGCACGCAGAGCAGATGTGCACGATGCTGGCTCATACGACTCCCTGTTTTGAGAGGGAGTTTCTGCGCTTCTTTAAAACGTACCTGCCATGCCATCCACCACCCATCACCATCCTGCAGACCGGCTTCACTGGCAGCTTGGACGAGGAGGTTGAGAAGATCTTGGACGAGGTGGACAAGAATGGTGAGTGCGAAAGCGGGAGCAGGCACTTGATAAGCTTGGCATTAGGGTTGGGCCGGCCGGTGTTGTTGCAGCCAGTTCTTGTCTCCCCTGGCTTTCTGCCGCAGGCGACGGCCAAATTGACTATGACGAGTTTGTGGCACTGATGACGGGCCAGGCAGGTAGGTGGCTTCCTACGGCTGCTCCCGATCTGCACAATCGCCCCGCCTGCCTGCTGGGCAGCCCTGCACCATGCTAGATGCCCAATGGGCTCGAGTACCTGCGCACATTGCACTTTTTTTTTCCAACCTGGTTGGCCTCATCCCGGCATCCTTCTCTTCCTCCCTCATTTGCTGCAGAGAAAAAGGCAGCACAGCGCGGCCTGTCCAAGCGCATCGAGTCGCGTGGCAATCTGAATGCATACAAGGCTAAACACAGCCTGAAGTTCTAGAGGCCAGCGGCAGGGCTTTATGGACCTTCTAACCAAGGCATGGGGCATGCGATAAACCGGCCTGCCACACCTGTCTTCACACATGCATTATTTATTCCTGTTGACATCCCACTTTCCTTCCATTAGGCCATACCGACTGCGCCCCCTTTGTTGCACTTTCCCGGTAAGCTGTGAACCCATTGACACCTCGCATTACAATGTTGGAGAAAATTCAAGAACATGGGGCTGTCACAAACGGGGCCGGCCTTGGCTAGCTAGCGCAGCTCCACCTTCAGCTTGTCAGCAACAGTGCTGCGGTGGCGGGGAGGGGACACGCAGCAGATATGGCTGTTTTGCAGACAGATTGGTCCAACAGCAAGGGGAATCACATGTAAAGTGGCTGGACCCATTCGCTTCCCCTAGCCCACCTGCGAACTTCCTCCTGCAACGCATTGACCTCATCATCTGTCAGCGACCGGTCCATGCTGCGGTATGCAATGCGATAGCAGTGGCTGGTGCGACCCTGCAGGGAGGCAGGCAGGCGGTAGGCTGTCACGTGCTATTTCGTTTGTGAAATACAGAATGACAATGACAATGGCTGGCCTGCTTCTAAGCAAGACTCCATCCAACCCCTTTCTGCCCCTCTACCCCAGGCCAATGTAACCCTCTGCAGCTCAGCCACCTCTACCCACCGTCTTGGGATGGGTGAAGTTGTCGATAAGCTTCACCTCCTCCGCCAGGTCGCCCGCAATGCCGCGCACCACCTCGCACAGGTTGTTCTCCGTGAAGGCATCGGAGATCCAGAAGGCCACGTCCTTGTAGCAGGGGGGGTACTTGCTGTACGACTTGAACCTGCGACGGGCGAAGAAGTCAGCAGCACATGGGCTCCGAAAGTGGGATGACGAATCCCAAAAAAATGAAGGCACAGCAACCGCAGCGAGCACCCCACATCTAAGTCTTCGCTGAGCTGCCTCACTTGATGCTCATGTCTCCAGTCTTGAACTGTTTGAGGAAGCGCTGGTCGGAGGTCCAGAATAGCCGGATGTCCGGGATGTCAAACAGCACCATGGCAAGTCGCTCCAGGCCTAGCCTGCTAGCACGTAGGCAGGGCCAGGGCAGGTGAGCAAAGCGGGTACGGGCGGAGCGTACACAGCCTGCGGCTGCAGGGCGCCTGCCTATCAACAGCCCCAGCAACGGCCCAGCAATAACTTGCATGGATCAGCCAGCGTGCTAGCCGCTGAAGGCGGAACCGGCAGCAGCACGCACCCAAACGCCCACGCCTTTTGATCAGGCCCCGAGTTCTTCTCCAATATCTGCTGCTGCATAACGCCGCAGCCCAATACCTCGAGCCACTCTCCATTGAAGAAAATTTCCAGCTCAAAAGAGGGGTCAGTGAATGGGAAGTAGGCATCGATCCACCGCATCTCAACCTTGCCTGCACAGGCAGTATGGGGACACTGTCGGGCGGAGGCTGGCTTTGGCAGCGCGAGGCGCAATGCTGAGCACTTAGCAGGCTCCCCTATCCCATCCTGCTGCCGCTTCGGTTGTCTCGCCCTTGTAATCGCTAGCTTATCGCCCAAACGGCTTGCCCACCCACCGAACAGGTGCTGCGCCAGACCCTCCAGTGTGCGCTTCAACTCCCCCTCTGCAAACTGCGTAGCTTCCATGCCCGCTGCATGCCAGTCCTCCGGGCTGAACACCCGGACACCCTCCATCTGGTGGAAGACAGGGTAGTGCGTGGCGTCGATGCTGTCACGCCTTCATGGGGAAAAGAGAGAGATGGAGGCAGGGCGGTGGAAAGATGGCACGGGCCATGCAAACGCTTCGGTTTGGCGTCAGCAATGGCTTGTGACACCCCATGCCTGACGAGCAAAAGTCCAGCGGCCCATCGTCCAAACACCATCCATACACCCCACCTGTACACGTCGCCGGTGACTAGAAAAGCTCTGTGGCCCTGGCGCAGCAACTCAGCCTGGTGAGCCGAGGTGTGGCAACGCAGCACGGTGTCAGGAGACACATAGTAGGTGTCATTAGGAGAGCGTGAAATGTGGTCCGCTGGCACCAGCACCTCGTCAAAGTTCTGCGACAAATGGCAGCATTGGGCAGCAACAAGAGATAACACATGGCAGCATTGGGCAGTGAGCGGGGGCACGCAGGCAGACTGCGCCCTGAAACTGGTGCCGAAGTGGGACCCATGCACGCTGCTTGCGCTCACCGCCTTGGCGCTGACGACGGGCGTCAAATTATCAAACTTGGTGAAGGAGCCTGGATGCTGGCGGTCAAAGTAATCGTGGATGGCGGCCTTGATCATGCCAATTGGGTGGGCTGGCTGTTGGTGCAGGTTGATACCGATCTTCTGGAAGATGGAATCGGTGACGTTGTTAGCGGGGTGGTCTGTGATCACCTCTGCAGCGGAACAAGGTACGGGCAAGCGCCAGCGCAATGTGGAGCAAGTCGTAATAGCAGCCGCCAGATGAAAGCAGAAGATAGTGCACATAGGTCCATGCCCTGGGTGCACTGGTCCCGGTGACAAAGCGGCAGCTGCAGCTCTCCGCGCATGCCGAGATCTCTGGCCGAAGATATAATGTGAACATGGCAGTGCAACTTGCTTGCTGCCTGCTGCCGTGCTGCAGTCGTACAAACGCACCATCTCTAGATAGCCTGGGCATTGCTGCAGCTGCAGCCCGGGCCACTGTGCTGCTGAGCTGTCGCCGAGGCGAGCGGGCAGCACCTACAGTCGCAGATAGCGGCAGCGGCAGCAGAGAGCATGTCGTCGGCGGCGGCGGCAGCAGAGAGCATGTCGTCGGCGGCGGCGGCGGCTCCCTCTGGCACCATAGAAGCGCAGCCCCTTCGCTTCCAGTTGGCTCACCTGCCTTCCTCGCTGCTGCTGCAAGCTGCCCAGCGCTGGAAGAGCACGCCCATAGGCTGCGCTGCTGGACTGCATCAATGAAGGGGTGAGCGGGTGAACACCTGCACCAAAAAAGTGCTATCCCGGCAGCTTTCGTGTCCCTGGGAGCCTTACCTAGCTGCCGGACTGCAAAGCTGCATGGTGCTGCGGGCAGCGTGGCGAGCAGCATGGCAGCCGGTTGTGAAGCCGGTTGCCAGTCGCGACACAAGCGTGAGAATTTTTTGTGGGGGCTCAACACACCTTGCGCAGGATGGAAAAATGCCACGCTGTCGACTTCATTTTTGTTAAAAAAACTCCTTCCGTGTCCTTGATCAGCTGTGACTATACCGTGCCTAACAGAACAAATAATTTGCCTAAAAGGAGAAGAGGAGACCTTACCAGTTGTGCTGACCACCACATGGTGCCCGCATTGGCTGCTGCAGCCGGCCCGGTGCTGGCCGCAGATGACCCCACTCTGTGCCATCACGAGGATCTGGTGCACATACAGGCGCAGCTGGGGTGCAGCCTGCAAGACGTCGACCCAGCAATTTTGCACCATCTGGTGGACAGGTCGCGGCAGGCGGGCAACGAAGCTTTTAAGAGCAAACAATACGGTGGTGCGAGAGGGCGAAGTGCACAGGCTTCTTGCGCGGAAGGAAGGCGAAGGGGCATTGCACCCGGCGACTGGCCCTGCCTGAACCCTCCGCGCGTTGCGCACCCTTGCAGAGGCCGTGAAGATGTACAGCCAGGCCATTGCCGGCGAAACGGGCGACCACACACTGTTCGGCAACCGCGCTGCTGCATACCTGGCCCTTGGCCTGTATGAGGAGGCAGCCTGGGATGCGCGCAAGGCGGCAGCTCTCGCCCCAGACTGGCCCAAGGTCTTTTACCGCCTGGGATGCGCCCTGCTGGGCCTCAGTCAGTGGGAACAGGCGGCCCAGGTGCTTCAGCAGGGTCTGTGCCTGGATCCTGGCAATGCCGACATGGCCGCCAAGGCGGCCCAGGCTGAGCGACGTGCTGCAGCCGATGTGGCGGCCCGCCGAGCACAGGCCGACACCGAGCGGCGAGGTGTCGTGGCGCGGCTGCGGGCTGCCCGGCGTCAGGACACACAGCTGGCCATGCTGAACCAGTTCAAGCAGAGCATGACCGGTCCAGACTGGGAGGTGGAGGACCTGGAGTGGTGAGGCCTGGGGTCGTGCCTGTTGGGTGGGCCCGATGCCTGGGGACTAACAGGGAGGCTGTGAAGCTGTTTGGCTGACCCGTTGATGTTCATGCATGCAGGCGACCCACCTTCCTGCCTACCATGAGGCTGAAGCCGGTGCAGGCCGAGGCAGTGCTTGCAGATCCGCGCCGCCGCCTGCTGTCTGGCTACCTGTCGGCGCTGGCGGACCTAGCCGGCCCCAAGCAGGCTCTGCGCATCTTGGAGGACACACCGCGCCTGCAGGTGAGGGGAGTTGCTGGCACTCATCATTGCCAGGCTGCTGCTTCCCTCCCACTGATACGTTCAGCTTCTGACCTATACATTGCACACCCATGGCGGTTTGCAGGCATTCCAGCATGGCATCGCCGCCGCGCTTCGCCAGCAGCCAGGCACGCACGTGCTGGTCCTGGGTGCTGGCGGGGGCATGCTCAGCTTGCTGGCAGCACAAGCAGGAGCGGGCAGGGTAACCGCGGTGGAGCGCAGCCGCATGCTGTACCGCATGGCACGCCAGTGCCTGGAGGCCAATTCCTGGGGGCAGCACGCGGAGCTGGTGGGGAAGGTGCATCTGCTTGACAGGCGGCTGCAGGCGGTGGGGGTGCAGGGAGAGCTAGCGCCTCCAGATGCTGTGCTGGCGCTGGAGCAGCGACGGCAGCAACAGCATGCTGCAGCAGGGGTCCCTCAGGCCGAGGGTCAGCAGGGCAGCAGTCACGGTGTGAGAGATGAGGAACTTGAGGAGGTGGCCACGCTGCTGCCGGAGCGCGCCTCTGTGCTGGTTACAGACCTGTTTGACCATAGCGTTCTGGGCGTGGGCCTGCTGCCAGCGCTGAACTATGCGGCTGAGCGGTTGCTGGCACCCGGGGCGCTTGTGGTGCCACAGCGGGTACAGGTGCGCATGGGAGACTGCAAGAATGTAGGATGCTATAGCAGTACTTTCCCATTCGGGTCATTGCTGCCTGCTGGCTACCCACAGGTGTATGCCGTGCTTCTGGAGCTACGAGTGGGCGAGGTCTGTGGCTTCGACCTGTCAACCCTTGATTCCTACTGGTGGCATCCTGGCACGGAACGCCTGGACCTGTCGCGCCTTCCGTACCGGCGCCTTTCCGCCTGCTTCCCCGTGCACATGCTGGACTTGCAGTCCCGTCTTGACGCTCGCCTGCGCGAGGGCCAAGGTAACAGCGGCAGCAGCAGTGACGGCCACGGTGCAGGCGGCAAGAGCAGCCCGGGTCATGGCGATGCGGCAGCCACGGCGTGGGAGCTTGACAGCACTCTGGAGGTGTCAGTAACTGCCGACGGGCAATGGAACGCCATCGCCTTTTGGTTTGACTTGCACACTCACGCACAGGGTGATGGTGCAGTTATCAGCAGCTGGACAGATGCTGGCGACAAAGGCCAGGGGCACAACTGCGCAGCCGGGGCGGCAGGTGTGGCAGCCCTGCCGACACAGTTGGCCACATCATGGGACCCCGCAGTGCAGTATGTGGACAGCCAGATGCTCCACCGCGGGGCCACAGTCCAGCTGCGAGTACGGCAGGACAGCGGGCAGTATGTCTTCACCACTCGCCCACCGCAGTGCCGCCCACGGCATGCCCTGGGTGAGCACAGCGCCGCTGCCTGTGCTCGCAGCTGTCGTTCATGCAAAGCAGCCGCTCCTGGTCCCTTGTTTGGCAATGCTTGTGACCTGCACCATGTGCGGCCATCTCATCTGCCATCCCCCCCCCCCCCCCCCCCCCCCCGCAGTGCCCCGCTGGCATTTTGACATGGTCCTGGATCAGCAGCGCAATGAGGCATACGAGGCCGCTATCCAGCAGGCGGTGCGCCGCAAACGCGCTGCTGGTTGTGCTGAGCTGCTGGCGCTAGATGTGGGCGCCGGGTCAGGCCTTTTATCCATGATGGCAGCCAGGTGGGGGCTGGGATGAGTTTTATTGGCACCCAGGTGCAAGTGCTCGAGTAGAATCTTCGCCATGCACTTTCCCATCAGACCTCATGCGCAACCATCACATGCACCCGATGCTCTCTGCCTGCCATTACCTGCCCGCTGGGGCTGCAGGGCGGGAGCAGATGAAGTGTATGGCGCTGAAATCAGCGCGCACATGTGCGATGTGGGCAAGGAGGCAACAATCATGAATGGCTTCCTGCGCCGCATCACCATGCTGGACAGGTATCTTAGTGGCAGACCGGAGAATGTGGTTAAGCGGGGCTGATGGGGCATCCAGCGGGCGCTAGGGAGCAAGGGATGGTGGCGGCAGCTCGGGGTGGGCCCTGGGAGCGTGACGGGAGGACCCGTGAACTTACTGTGCTCCAGTGTCAAGCAGGAGCTGCCGGCCCGGCTTTTTTTGCCGCCAGTTATGGCGCTTTTGTGCATCCTCCGTGCTGCAGAGATGTGCGTCGCTTGGACGTCTTCCGCAAGCCCGACGGCACACCGCCTGACCTTCCCCGCCGCGCTGACTTGCTGGTGTACGAGGTGGGCCGGCTGGGGTGCTCTTGCCTGTCCTACATGCGTAGAAGCGGCCACATGAAAGACTGGTTCCAGCCTCAGCGTTTTCTGTCTGGTTGCAGGTGTTCGACTCTGGGTGCATCGGCGAGGGTGTGCTGCACCTGCTGGCGCATGCGCAGGCCAAGCTGGTGGCGGCGGACGCCGAGATGGTGCCGGTGTCTGCACGTGTATACTGCCAGCCCATCCAGATGCGCATCAGCGACGTGCTTGGCTTCGACTGCAGCCAGGCCAACCGGTGGCGGTGGCGTTCCGACTATGAGGGTCTGGAGCTGGGGAAATGCAGGTGCAATTTGATGAGGGCGCATCGGCATCGCCATAGTGCAGCAGCAATGCACCCAGACCCTGATCAACCATACTTTATTCAACCGCAGCTGCTGGTGCTGTGCCCTGGTGCAGGGAGCGGTGGATCCCCCTGGCAGAGCCGATGGAGGCTTTCTTCTTTGACTTCCGCCATGCCGCCACCCACATGCATGTGGAGGAGGCAGTGCTGGATATGCACTTCACTGCTACAGGCGTGTTCAATGCTGTGGCCATGTGGTTTGAGCTGGACCTGGATGAGGAGACAAGCCTCAGGTAGGATGCGAGGATAAACAGGGGCAGGTGGGCACAAGAGCAAGTGTGTTTGATGGCCTGCTCATGGCAATTGCACAGGCTGCTGACCAGGGGTGTCTCCTCGCCCTGTACGCCTGCAGCACCAGCCCCTATGTCGACAAGGGGCCCACCTGGCAGCAGGCGGTGCAGTGGGTGCGGGAGGTGGAGGTGCAGCCCGGGCAGCAGCTGAAGCTGACAGCGCGCCACGACACCTACAGCATCAGCTACAGCTTACCTGACAGGCTCGCTGGCAATGGAGAAACAGGCCGGGCCGTTGCGGTGCAGGCAGTCGCCCAGCAGGTGGTGCAGCTTTCGCCAGATGGCCAGCGCCGCGACGGTGGAGGTGCAGGCGAGGCGGACGCGCCAGGAGTCCCGCAGAGCCAGCCTTGCCCCACGGGCGTGCCTCTCGTGGATCCGGCCTGGCAGGCGGCATTTGACCGGCTGCAAGGCGTGAATGGGCAGCTGGCCAAGGCGTGCATACAGAACCCCCTTGAATACCGGGCCGTGGCGGAGGCGGCGGTGCAGTTTGCGGCTCGCCCGCACGATCTGGAGTTGGATGCACAGCATGCTGCCGAGTTCTGTGTGAAGATGATGGGCTGACTTTGTCAGATGACGTGCACCGCGATTTGAAAAGGTTTCCCATCTGGGTACCAATGTTTGCCGCTCGTACTGCTGAACTCCTCACTGTCAATTCTAAATCACGCGTTCGAGGATTTTGTCTTTTTCTTCTGCCGAGTGCTGTAAATCGACGTACGCTACGAGTATGAGAGCTGTGACCGCACTCGCTGCAAAGCCTGGGGGGTGCGGCACGCGCCCTGAGCCGCCTCCACTCACGGCTACCACCACCGTGACAAGACGGGAGCTGTGTTGGTCTGCCATTGCTGCGGCTGCCGCCGCTGCGCTGGCCCCACCCGCCCTGGCGGCGGCGACCCGGGCTGGCCGGCCGGAGGTGATGGAGCTAGAGAAGGCCTACGACCGCTACGCAGGTGCCAAGCCATAATCTTCCAGCCTTGGATTTCTCACCCCGATGGAATTGGCAGTGGCAAAACTCTCGAGTCCACGCTGATGATGGACCACCTTCCCCGCCTCCTCGTCCTGCAGCAACCTACGATCTCCTTGATGGCGGAGACGCAGCCGAACAGCTCGGCTTCCCTGCCCTGCGCCAACAGCTGCTGCGCAGGGCGCAGGGCGCGGTGCTGGAGACGGCTATCGGGACTGGCCTCAACCTGCCATTCTACGACACTGCTGCGCTGGCGTCGCTCACCGCCATCGACCTCAGCAGCGGCATGCTGGCCCGGGCCCGGCAACGTGCAGAGCAGCTGGGCATGGCAGACAGCGTGCAGCTTGTGCAGGCAGACGTGGAGCACTTGCAGGAGGCGCTAGGGGGGCGTGCCTTTGACACAGTGGTCGACACATTCAGTCTGTGCGTGTTTCCAGACCCAGGAGCAGCTATTCGCGAAATGGCTGCATGCCTGCGGCCTGGCGGTGTGCTGCTGCTGCTGGAGCACAGTCGCAGCGAATTTGGCCCGCTGGGGTGGTACCAGGTGAGCGCCCCACAGCGAGCCAGTGGGTCCGGCAAGCGCGGTCCCGTAAGGCAAAGCAGCCCCTCCCTTCTCTGCTGCCCGGCCTCGTCCTCCCTGGCGCTTCTCACGTGCCTGACCCTGCCTTTGCCTCTGCTGCTCTACGTCCAGGATGTTACAGCGCCTGCGGTGATGGCCGCCGGCAAAGGCTGCCGGTGGAATGACAATGTGTCACAGCACGTGGAGGCAGCAGGTTTGAAGATAAAGCGGGTGGAGAGGCATGTGGCTGGCCTCATAGTTAGCGTAGTGGCGGTCAAACCGTCGGTAGGAGGTGTGCAAGTGTAAGCAATATGCCAAGGCACAAAACACCAGAAGCAAAGGGCAGGAAATAGAGTGGTGATGTACTGCAGGCTGCATGTTGGTCAACAACAAACAAAGAGTGTCAACAGAGAAGAGTGGGCAGAGTCAGTGGCGCTGCTAGAGCAAATTGCAAACAGCAGCACTGGAATGCACCAGCCGTTATGTGGGGAAGGGTGGGCATGCAAGGGTGTGCCAATGGGTTCGTGGTGTTTTATGCTTGAATGCAGCCGACTTGTTGCAGGGCCTGGGCTTTATCTCATCACTGGAGGCCAGGGTCCAAGCCTCGATATCGATGGTGTTCATTTTGGTCAGGGGTGGCCCTTAAAACGAGAACAATATGTTCAGCGAGTTGCAGCCCAGGTCAGCAACTGAGCCATGGCTGCGTTGCTGTCGCCCTGCAGGCATACGTTGAGAAGATGACAATTGCAACAGCACGGTGGATGGATGATCGCTATGCTTTCTTGCATGTGGTGATCACCTGTACCTCTCCAAGCAGATTCATCACTCACCTGCGCCAGCTGCAGGGCCAGGCCCGCAATGGTGACGGCCTCCTCATTGCTATCCACAACGGCACAGCAATCTGCGAGCTGTGCTTGAGCAGAGTGCGGCAGAGGTTGTGTGGTGGGCCTTCCCAGGTCGAAAGCGACAGCGTCGGAGCTGCATGCGTGCTGCTGGGATGAAGAGCGGGAGCAGATACAAACTTCCAGGGAACCCGATGAAATAGCAGTCGGTGACAGAGAAAAGACAGGCTCCAGGAGCTTGGAGCTGCAATGACCAGGGGCGCGAGGGCGCAGAGGGAATGGGGGAGAGCAGTTCCAACCGATGCATGCAGGGTAGGCAGCAGCACGGCCTTGAGTGCGTTCGTTCACCGTGGGTATGCCCCGACGCAGCCGCACCTGTACTCCTCCTCCCCCACGTCAAGGAGCAAGTCGCAGCCCACCCAGGTGGTGGCACTGCCCGTCAGCTCCAGGTCGGAGAAGCTGGACGGGCAATGGGTGGCGGTGTGGGGGGAGGGAAGTCGTGGGGCATGCGTTCCAGGGATGGACGCAGTGGTGACTTGAGAGGGACAGGGCAGGGCGCATATCAGGCCTCAACAGCCACCGCCAACAGCCATAAGCGGCCGGCACCCAAACAGTGCGCTGGCGCACCTGTTGCTACGCCACTTGCTGACATCGCACCAGTCCGGATCCCGCAGCGCGCCCTGCAGGAGGAAGGCAGCGTGCCAACGGCGTTAGGCAGCAATGGCGTGTGGATGCTCCCCACTTCAAGCGCTGGATCTAGAGAGGATCCCCATTTGCGCTGCATGCAACGGTGCTCAGATGGAATTGGCCCGTGCTGTCCACCACTTCACCACAATTGTGCAGTCCTCCATGTTGGCCCCGCCGCCCCCCCAGCTCTCCGCGGATGATGATACACAGTGGAGTACAAATGGATGTGCTAGCCCTCCCACCTGCTGCACTGCCGAATTAGATGTACTTCAAGAGGGCGTTTCGGTACCGGCTCGATGGAGAATCGGCGCCTCTTCAGTGTTCTTTTTGCGAGATCGTCAGTGTTCTTTGTGCTGTTCTGCACCTTTTGGAGGTCACTCGAGGCTCCCCTGTCTCCCGTCCGCAGCGTGACCATCTCATGCAGGGGTGGCCGCCTGGTGAGGGGCCGCCAGCAGTTCTGCCACAGGGCGTCATGCAGCTGGGTGCGGTGCCGTTGGCAGGGCCCGGTGGCCAGGCGGACGCGCTGGGCGGCGCCCCGGGGGCTGGCACAGGGACGGGCAGGCGCAAGGAGGTGAGGAAGAAGAAGGCCTGAGCGCCGCGGCAACTCCCGCTGGCGTGCGCCGACGCCGCACACTCCTGGGGTCCGCCCCGCCCGACGGCGGCCTGCCTGCTAACCTCTGAGGTCCTCCCCTTCTGCCTCTTCCCTGCAGTCTTTCATCAAGGGCAAGGTGAGCGATCACGCCGTGGGGAGCCGCTGCAGCACGGTTTGCTGCTGCTTTTCAGCCACCAAGCAAACTTGCCCAACTTTGCACTGCGATGTTGCAGGTGTTTCTGGGAGGTGTCTCCAACGACACCAACGTGGAGAGCTTGCAGGCATACTGCGGCCAGTGGGGCGAGATCGCCGACGTGCACGTGATGACGGGCAAGGGGTATGCGTTCGTCACCTTCGCAGCGGTGCCCACGGCACAGGCATTCCTCGAGGTGAGGTGACGAGTGCGCGTGCGCCCATGCAGGGCAAGCCTGAAGCAGGCAGCCAGGCAGGCTACGGGCAACGCATATGCAGCCCCTTGCGGCAGCATTTCAAGGCCCCCGTCATGTGATGATCCCTCACAGTCCCTCCATCCTTTGCCGCCCATGTGCTGCAGCACCGCGAGCACTACATTGATGGGCGCAAGGTGGATGCCAAGGCGGCAGTTCCCAAGGACCAGGGTGGTGGTAAGCTGACGCGCAAGATGTTTGTGGGCGGCATCGGCGAGGTGTCAGACGCAGAGTTTCAGGCGCACTTTGCCAACTTTGGGGCCATGGTGGTGAGTGCTCCCTTATCCGCACTGTCAGCTAAGCAGCGGCTGCGTTTGCTGGCACAGCACCCTGCTGACTGTCTGCCCTGCTCATGCCTGCTGTCGCGCTTCTATGCCCCCCCTTTGCGCGCAGGACTGTGTGGTGCTGCGCAAACCTGACGGCAGCCCACGTGGGTTTGGTTTTGTGACGTATGACGACGAGGTGTCTGTGGAGAAGTGCCTGGTGATGGAGCACCACCTGGCGGGTCGGCGTGTGGATGTCAAGCGCGCTGTGAGCAAGGAGCATGACAGTGGCGGCGGAGGCGGTTGTGGCGGCAGCATGACCGCAGGCAGCCGAGGTGGGTAATCAGCAAGCACAGCGATCAAGACTGTGAATTGCCCTCGATCAGGCCTGCCAGCAGCTTGCAGCCGCCGACTGGATCCTGCCTTCTCCAGGTGCGCCTTTGCACGCAGTGTATGCCTTAACAAGAGGCAGGGTTGCACTGCAGGCGGTGGTGGCGGCATGGGCAGCAGTGGCGGTCGACCGCAGGGTGCAGGCAGCGAGGATAAGACGCAAGATTGGACTTGCGCTGAGTGCGGCAACACAAACTACGGACGGCGCCATACCTGCAACAGGTGCGCTTTGTATGAAGTGGGATGTGGCCGTGCCCCCCCCCCCCCA
>NW_005435083.1:29915-56262 GCF_000147415.1 Chlorella variabilis | reverse complement strand
CCGCCCCCCCCCCCCCCCCCCCCCCCAGGGCATGCGGTGCACGTTTGCTTGCGCTGAACTGTTGCTGCTGCATGTGGTGCTTCAGATGCAAGACGCGGCGCAGCAATGCACCTGGGGGCAGCACCGGTGGCAGCACTGCTGGGGGCGGTAACCCTGCGGGCATGCTGATGGGCATGGGCAGCGCTGGCATCATTAACCCAGCAATGCTCGGCGTGCTGCCAGCGGGCCTGGTTGCAGGCATGCTGCAGAATGCTGCCATCCCAGGTAGGTCTGCTGGTGCCTGGCACCAGCCCCAATGTGCACTGTAGTGCTTGGCGCATCGGAATGCAACAGCAAGTCAGGGTTTCAGCTAGCAGCGGTTGGCTTTTTCTGGCATGCCTCGCCTGAACACGCGAGCTCTAGAAGGTGTGCGGTTAACACCTGTCATCATCCCTCATTTCTGGTCATGTGCAGGCATGGGAAGCATGACAGGCATGCATCCGATGCAGAACTTTAACTTGGCTGTGAGTGGCATGGGCATGCCACCAGGTGAGCAAGCAACGAGTGCCTCCTGGCGGTCTTGTGCGCGCATGTTGTTCCAACTCACAGCTCCGTGGCTCAAGCAGAGCATGGTACACCTGGCTGCCTGCAGGCATGCCGATGAGTGCCATAGCTGGCATGCCGGCAATGATGGGCCTGGGAGGCAAGCTAATGCCACTTTGCTCAGTCTGCGTGCCACATCCTCACCGCTACTGCCCCTGCCTCTCATACAGGCTAGCAATTGGTACCTGTGGCCGCCCTCACAACAAGGTCTGGTCTGCCCCAAACTCTGGTGCAGGCATGGATGCGGCTGGCGTGAATGCGGCGGCAGCAGGTGGCCTGGGAGGCATGCCTGCAGCGATGGGTGCCCTTGTGGGCGGGTACGGCTTTAACCCGATGGCAGGCATGGCGGGCATGGCGGGCGGGGTTGGCAACATGGCGGGGATGGCAGGCCACCCCCTCAACTACGGGATGGCGGGTGGCACCAGCAGCTATGGTGTGGCTGGCATGGCGGCATCAGGCATCGGCGGCGGTGCCGCTGGTGTTGATAGTGGCGAGGGCGGTAGCGGTTATGGCCGCATGCCCTTGGGGCGTAGCAACACTGGCGGCCAGCAGCGGTACCGCCCTTACTAACGGGCACACGTTGGGTCTTCCCCGATCGCATACTACTTCTGCGCCTTGCTGCCTGCAGCACTTTCTTATCCACGCTTTCGTGTACAGAAAAAATTCGCACTGTTTTCTTTGTTGCCAAGTTCTTCTGTCTGTTCCTATTGTCTACTTGCAGTCAGTACTCAAACGTACCTAATGTTAGGGTTGGGTGAGACTAGCTCACATCAGTTGTGTAGGCCTCCGGTGTTTTGCCTGCCCCTACACCCAGAGGGTTGGTTTGCAGCACTGGAAACCACTGCCCCGCATGCACGTTTCCACCTGAACATGTGCTGGATGCGGGTTCCAGCAGTGCTAAGTTTGCCAGGAGAAGCCTCAGAATACATTGTAGTCCGCGTCTGTTTATTCTTGATGGCCCAGATTCGTATGGTGTCTCTCATCTCAGAGAGCATGGTTGATGTTGGTTTCAGTACCTGTCGTTACTCCTCGCGCTATACTTAGGCTACATAAGTGCCCGCCCGTGCATCTTTGGCGCCAATTGTGTTTAGGACATTTACCGTCGCGTTGCAGTCTGGATTGCAGTGCAGGTCGAAGAGCCGATGGGGATGTAGTGAGGTCACCAGGTGAGCACAGCTGGCAGGCATTTCCCCTGGTAGCGTGGCATCCCACGCACACGGTGGGACAGGTGCACGGCAGCACTGATTACATGGGCTCCCAGGGAAGCAGTCGGAAGAGGCGAGCCCTGATCATGGATGAGCCCCAATGTAAAACTTTAGGCAACATGCAGCAGGCAGGGTCATACGGACAGAATGGAACGAGGCCAATGTGCACACAAAGAGGAAGCAAAGGGTGGACAAACAACAAGAAGGGCGCCAGGTGCCCCAGCGGCCGTCGCACAAAGACGATCACTCGTCCAGCATGGCCAGCTCAATGGCAAAATCGTCACGCTCCACAGAGGGCGCATTGGGGTCCACCGCCCGCTCGGCAAAAGTTTGTCCAAACTGCAGCTCATACGCCTCATCCTCTGGCACCGTTTCCAACACGAGGTCGCTGCAGCAACAAAGCAGGGCTGCAATCAGGAGGAGCTGAAGGCATGTACACAGCCCAACTGCCACAAGCACAAGCCCGGCCAGCAAGCAGGCAGGCACACCTCAATGGGTAGCCCACGCACATCAGTGCATAGCCCTGCAGCAGAGGCATAGGGTGATGGCAGCTTGAGCAGATCTGCCGACGCTTCTCGGCCGGAAGACATCATCAGGCCAGCCACCGCACACACGTGCACTCGCTGCTGCACACAATCTCAAGGCATCCGGCTGCAGTCCAGGCATTGCTCGCACGGCCCTCGTGCCCTGCCCACCCACCTGGTCCCGCAGGCTTTTGCTGAGGCCCAGGCTGTGCGGCTGAAACATCTCGCCCTCCTTCACCTTGACTGTGCACGAGGTGCAGCAGCCCAGGCGGCAGGCGTAGGGCAGCTCATAGCCCTGCTCTTCCGCCGCCCACAAAATGTACCTGCAGCAGGGCGCCGCATGGCTGGAGCAGTGTGGGCAAGCAGAGCAACATCTAGTACTGCAGTGTGCGGGGGCTGACGACCTCCCCCAGCCCTCGGTGCTGCGTTCTGCTATGCCGCACCTGTCCTCTGGCACCTCCACATCCACCTCCTCTTCGGCATAGTGGTTGATGATCTTGACCTTGAAGGACTGGGCACTGCTGGCGCCAGGGCCCTCGCCCGACCCTTGCCCCGCCACGCCGCCGCGGTACACTGCGCTGCCGCCCTGGACAAGCAGGAGCAGGTGCAAGCACAGGCGGGTGAGGACTGTTCGGCCCACTGGCCTCCTGCCCATCTCTGCGCAGCGGCAAAAGGCTGCTGCTTGGTGTGCATGTTGCCGCCGTTGAAAGCCATTTTGGAGAATTTCCACACGGCCCGCCACGCAGCCGCCCCATTACCCCCATCCCTGGCTCACAACAAGGCGCGACCCCGAGTTGAACTCTTCCTGCACCCACAGGTCCACCGCGCCCTCCTTCTCATACAGCTCCCGCCACTCAGCGGTGGTCAAGCTGGCGTAGCTCTTGGGCCGTGTGCTGGGCTCGCTGCCATTACTGCTGCTGCCCTCCTCCTCATCCAGGCTGATGTTTTTCAGATCGCTGCCGATGGTGAGGCCAATGGGGCCCAGGCTGACGCCCGCAGCGTCGGCAGCACGCTGCACCATCTGCGCCGCGCCTTCGGCGGTTTTCTTGGCCTGCTGCTTTGGCTCCTTGGCGACAGGGGCCTCATCCTGGGGGTAGGCAGGCGGAACAGGCGGCATTAGATCGGGAAGAACCAGCTGCTATGACTGCCAGCTGCAAACATGTATTCGTGGCGGCGGCGCAAGCGCCAGCGCGGCAAGCTCACCAAGTGGATGTCTTTGCCGATGGTGAGCCCAATGGGGCCTGCAGGTCGCATGGCAGAGCAGCAAAGTCTCAGGAGAGGCGTGGTAAGCGCTGCAGCTAGAGGAACGTGGGCAACGCGACTTACCAAGCTCACGCAGTTGCCCCAGAAGGCCTTGTTTAGGCTTCTTCTCCTCTGTGTGCGAAGCCTGGCACAACACACGACCCCGCCGGCACCGACCCGAAGCCACCGCAGCGGCGACAGGGGCTGAGGCTGCGCGCACGGCCAGGGACATTGTTTTGTTATGGTAAAGTTTTAAGAACAACTGGGGCTTGCCTGGCGAAATGGGTGTGGATTTGCCAGGGGATAGGCCGCGTGGCGCTGGTCCACCTGGCCCAGCATTGGGCGAGGCCAACCCTAAATAGTTGTCAGAGGAGCGCTGCTGCCCCTGCACCGCTCCGCCTGCCGACACAGCCGGCACAGCCACCCGCCGCCAACCTGCAAGTGGCGGCCGACCGAACTGTGCCGCGTTGGCCCAGAGGGTAGGCTGGCGCTTCCCATCCCACATATGCTCGCTCCCGCCTGAACTGTGTTGTGTCTTGATATTGACAACTGTGTTTACTGGTATTCAAAGCCAGCATACGGGTGGCCAGTCGCACCAACACTGCCGCACCCTGCACCGGCTCATTCAGACTGTGGCCCAAGTTCTTTGCACAGGCCCAGGTTGGTGGTTCCAGCCACTCTCAACCAGCCACTCTTTGATGCAAGGTGCTGTATGTTAAGGGAGCCCCATTTTGGCTGGTGCCGACCAACGTGAGGGAGAGGCGGGGAGCCACATGCTGTGGGTGCCCCAGCATGTCACGCTTGATGGAGCACCCCGCGCCCATCACTCATTCCCTTGCCACATCTCCCGACACAGCTGCAGAGCTGCACCCGCAGAGGGCAGCGCAGAAATGGCGGTCGGGCTGCGCAATATCGTGCTGCCGCTGGCAGCCCTTGTGCTGTTGGGTGAGTCTGTCGGTGGGCGGCAGAGGGCGCCTGTGCCTGATGGCCGCACGGTGCCGCATCAGACCGGTGCTGCTCGCGACTCTGTTGCCCTGACCCCGCGCCTGCACACACGCCCAACTGGCTGAGTTCGGGCTGCCGGCCGTGCCACCCGCCTGCTGCGCCCCTGGTCGCGACCATCACATCCCGCCCCCTCGCCGGGAGCACCGTCCGCCGCAAAGGCCTGAGTGCCGGCATGTGCTGGCCTCCCCTGCTGTTGCAGCCAGCGCTGCTCAGGCGCAAGAGGATGTGCAGGTCCTGCACTGGTGGCCAGAGAACCCCACCATGTCATTCTTCCCGGGCAAGGCGGCCAGCTGTGTGCTGGGTGTGCGCAACACGGGCGTGGCGCCCCTGAACGTTACCTACGCGCTGGCCAACCTGGCCTCTCCGTACAATGCCTCCATGAACCTGTTCAACTTCACCGGCTCGGTGCGGGGGAGGGCTCGGCGCAGGGGCGGGGGTGGGGTTGGTGGTATGGGACAGCGGGGCGGGGCCGGGTGTCGTCAAGAAGAGCCTATGCCCCCAGGCGTTGCTGGCATGGCGCTGGTTCATGCAGCAGTGGCGGTTACCAGACAGCACAGCAGACACATTTAATGCTGTGCAAACCGGGCCGCTGCCCCTGCATGCAGTTTCTGGGCGACGTGCCGCTGGCGCCGGGCGAGGAGACGAGCGCCGAGTACGCCATCTTCTTCCCTCGCCAGCTGCCGGCACGTGAATTTATCCTCAAGGTCAACCTCATCTACTCCTTGGGCAGCCAATACCAGCAGAAGATGTTCTTCAATGAGACCATCAACGTGATTGAGGAGCCCACACTGTTTGACACCCAGCTCATCGGCCTCTACCTCATCGGCCTGGCGGCGCTGGCCGGCATTGGTGCGTGCCGCCACCTCCCTGCAGGCCTTTCCCGCACGTTGGTTGGGCTGCCTCCTGCATGCCAAACATCAGCGCGCGAGCTGCTGCGTGCGGTGTTTCCGCAGCGCTGCTTTGCGTGGTGGAAGCGTTGTGGCCTGTTGTTTATCGCCTGCATGCCTTCCTCGCATGTATTCGGGTACCTTGCCTTGCCTGCAGTGTATTCGGGTACGGAGTTTGCCAAGAGCAAGGGCTGGATCAAGAAGTCGAAGCCTGTTGTTCGGCCAGGTGTGTACCTGTTACATTTGCACGATGTGGCCTGCCTTCCGTTGGTGACCCCCTTGTGCTGCACTTCAAAGAGCCCCCTCGCCCCTGCACCTGCCTGTACAGCTGCCACATCCTCCAACAAGGAAGAGTGGCTGCGTGGCACCGCGGCGGATCCCAAGTTGCGCAAGAAGCAGACGTGAAGGTGGCTAGTTACAAAGCTGCATCGCAGTTGGCGGCCTGGTATCGCTGCAGCCAGCAATTCCCTGTGCCCCGCCTGCCACAGACGCCTTCTCCTCCTTCCCTTTCCTTCCTGCCCCCCTCCCTTTCCTTCCTGCCCCGCCTTCACGACGCAGAGGTTCTGGTCTCGTTTTCCCCTGCTGTGGCTGTGTAATTCCGTGCACGCCATAGAGCGCCTCTATCGGCAGGGCTGAGCGACGCTTGTTTGCGCCCGCTCTTGAGCACGCTGCAGCAAACCCAGCTTTATCTGGGGCGCAGACATCATCCCATGGGCAGACGTGAGAGGGTGCCCTTGGAGCTACACTTCAAGGCGGGGTGCATGCTTGTGTGTCGTAGCCCACGCGTCACAGGCTGTTGCAAGAGCTTTCGGCACGTGAAATGCAGGGTTCAGCGGGCGGCAAGGTGGCAGCCCGTGCCAGTGATCGGCGCACCGCTGCGGGCCCGCCCGCGCCGCCCCACCCAAGCTTCGCATTCGATCTTCCCGCCCACGTGCCTGCCTGCCCTGCCGTGCCAGATGCAGGCAAGTCGTCCACGGCGGGCAGCGAGCACGATACGGAGAGCTTGGGATCGCTCGAGTATGGCAGTAGGGCTAGTGGCGGCGGGCGGCGGGCCCAGCGAGAGCCAGGCTTTGAAGAGGAGCTGGTGGAGGTGGATCCCTTTGACACCGCTGTGGAGCAGCTGTATGAGAAAAGGTGCGAGGAGGGTCTGGGTGTGGTGGGCTACGCGGCCACAGATGAGCTACACTCTGCTTGGCGCAGCAGCCGGATCGCAGCATGCATGAACGTTTCTGGCGTGCAGGGCTACAACGCGTGAGAGCGGGCTGTCCACCATTGTCTCCCTTTTGGCCCAGTTTCGTTATGACGACTGTGCATTTAGGTGCGCGTGAATGCGACGGCAAGGCTGGCTGCGAGGTTTTTGCTGGCGCGAGGTCCTGGACCGAGCTTGGAAGAACCAACACCTTTTGCCTGCGCCTGCTGGGGTGTGCAGGGAGGACACACTGACCCAGCTGTTCCTGTCCTCCATCCGCAAGGGCAAGGAGTCCGAGGCGTGCCTGGCTGCTAAGGCCTTGGGCCTGCATGTGACCACACTGGGCGCCTCCACCGCTAGCGAGGGCATCTACCAGGAGGTATGTGGTCACCAGCGACCTGGCCCCGCATACCCCAACACGTGAGGAGGCGCTCAGGCCAGCAACCCTATGTGGCGGTTCAGGATTGGAAACTGTGGAAGGCATTTATCTGCTCTCACTGGGTTGTGCAGGCGGAGCCAATGCTGGAGGCATTGGTGCTGACAGGAAAAAGCAGTGCGACACGTGTGGCAGGGGTGGAGGCGCTGTCGCTCCTGTGCTTTGTGGGCTCCGAGGGTGCCAGTGACACCCTGCACACGATGCAGACACTATGGCGTGTCGTGTTGGGAGGTGCGCTGTCCCCACTTTGCTGCACTACTTGCGGCGATGCTCTCTCCAGCTACACATTTCAGCCGCCTGCCGATGTCCCCGCGTCAGGAAGTTCACCGATGCAGGCCTGCTAATGCTGTGCAGGATGGAAAAAGGCTGCAGTGGCGCCAGTGGTTGTGGCTGCACTTCGGGGCTGGGCATTCCTGCTCACCACTGTCCCAACCTATCGCCTGGATTCACATTTTGTGGAAACACACCTAGGCCTGCTGGCGCAGCTGCTCAACGGCAGCGATGTGGATGTTCGAGCTGCGACGGGCGAGGGCGTCGCTCTGCTGTGGCTCATGGGTGATTTGAGCAGCTTGCCTGAGTCCCCGCGGCCTAGCCGCAGCAGCAGCAACGCCACCAACACGTACAACTCACTGGTGGCCATGGCCGTGGGTTCACCACGAACCCCGAGGATAGCGGCAGCCATGGCGGCATTCGGCAGCCCAGGCAATGGCGCAGCCAGTGCCAGTCGCAACGACAAGCAGGGGCCAGCAGCATGGTCCGAGATGCAGCTGACAGCAGCAACCACGGAGCAGGATGGTTATGGTGCAGCATTGCAGCAAGAGCGGCAGGCGCAACAGCAGCAGCAGCAATCACACCCAGCTGTAGCAGACGAGTGTGTGTGGGGGGAGGAGGAGGAGGAGGAGGAGGAGGTGGACAGCCTGGAAGCCATTGTAGAGCGCATGCGTGACCTGGCCAAGAATCGTGGCCATGCAAGCCGGTTGAACAAAGGTGACCGTGCCACCTCCCGCGGCACATTCCGTGACCTGTTGGCCATCATCGAGGTGGGTGGGTGGATGGATGGCTGGTGGCCGCAAAGCAGGAGCGATGCGGGGGTGTGTGGGTGATGGGAGCAGGCAACACGCAGCTCTGCTGCTGCTGCTGAAGATCAAAAGGCGTGTGCGGCTGCATTGCATGAGGAAAGCAGGGTGGCAGAAGGCCAGAGGCCTACACTGCTCTATTTGATGTCTGCACCACGCCTGCCTGCGCCTCCAGGGCGAGTATGTGCCGGAGCAGAAGATTAAGCTGCGACACGGTGACCTGCTGCTAGTCAGCGGCCTGCCTGACAACATCCGGCTTAACTACTTGAGGTGGGGGGAGGGCAGCGCGACAGGCTGCGCAACAGTGGTGGTTTGGTGGCTGGATTTGGGAAGCAACACCAGCGGTTCAGCGTTCATTTGTAACGGCCAGTGAGCCCTCCCTCCTGCAGGGCATACCTGGCGGATGCTTTCCAGAGTCACCTGCAGAGCAACGAGCTGCTGCACGAGGTGTTCCACTTCCAGCCTGCTGTGGAGCCGGAGGAGAAGCTGACGCCACTCGAAAAGCGCATGTTTCGCAGGTAAATACTAGGGGAAGGCTAGGCAGGGCAGGCAGTGCGCCAGATTTTGCAGCGCCACTGACGCTACGCATTGTGTTGCCACTTCCGCAGCAAGAGCTCGTGCGATGTGCGCGACCGCACGGAGCTGCGGCGACAGGAGCGCAGCCAAATGGCGAATTACAGGCATGGCTCGCTGGCAGACTATTGAGGCCACGCAGCTGGCGAGGTGGCCACTGCTGGAGCAGTCACACTGCCTGCATACCGTCGCATTGACCCACAGCTGTGCAAGCTCCTCTGCACTCAATATTTGAACACAATTTCCTGTAACGCCCAGTAAATCCATATGATGGTCCGTAACATGTGCACAAGTTTAATTGGCACACATAACGTCATCCCCGCTGCAGCTGCGCCGCGGGAAGTTGCTGCGTTGGCACCAGTTTTGCGGTGTCCTCGGGCCCCTTGGGTGCATCCAAGAAGACCGTAGCACCCTGCACCACAGCCGGGGCAACGTTAAATTCGACTTCTACCCGAAAATCCGAACCACGACAAGCTCGCCACGGACCTGGTCATAAGTCGATGAAGCATACAGGCCTGTGCAAATAGCTAGTATAGCCAGCACTGGAATGAGCGCAGAGGCAATGGCCCCAACCGCGTCGAAACGCTCGCCCTGAACAAGGTGTGAGAGAGGGCGGAGTCAGCAATTGGTTGTCAAACAGGGCCTGCAATATTCCGTGCACAAAGAACAGCAAGAGGGCCAGGCTGGGCGGCAGGAGCCTGCCTCCCAGGGGTCGTTGTCGGGCACGGGCACAGCGCCCGGCATGGCACCCGTAGGCAGCGGGGGTGGCGGTGGTGGCGCGTCGCCTCCCTCCTTCTGCTGCGCATCTCTTGAGCTCCTCTTCTGGCGCGAGGCTAGGACCACCACACCTAGCCTGTGCATCTGCCTGACCTGAGGGTCCCTGACCCAAGCTGAGCAGTGCAGCAATGGGGCGGTGGCAGCGGTGCACGGAGCCATGGCGCTAGATGATCGTACGGTGAGGTGTGTGTGTCTATGTGTTGCGGGAGGCGAAGAAGAAGAAGAAGATGAAGAGAATACGCGGGACGCGTGATTTGTACTTCGGCCGTACTGGGAGGAAACGGGGTGTCAAGCCCCTGGCTCCCGTGTGTAAAAACGAGGTCAAGGAAGGGAGGTTATCATCTAGAACTTCCAGCAATCATGCCGCAACAACCTTGCTGCCCTAGTATGCTCTCACCTTACTAACACGCCCAAATGCAGCAAGTTTCCGACTGGGCTGTCAAACGGTTGCTCAAGGCCCTGCTCAAGCGGCACCTGAAGCACATTCTTGCCACTGAACTGGACACCGAGCAGCTGCACTTCAGCCTGGGCAAGGGCCGCTTCGAGCTCAAAGACGTGCTCGTCAGCCCAGAGTGGCTGGCAGGGCATGCGGTGAGTCGTGCAACCCACACCGGCGTGGCCGTCCTGCCGCCGCCAGCACCGCCCGGCGCCAGCGCCGTGGCGCTGGCCTCACCACACACACGCACACGCCCCCGAGATGCATGCAGCCGCCTGGGCTGGACGTCGTGAGCGGCTACATCGGGCGACTGGCACTGGACCTGGCGGTGACCAGCCTGACCTGCGCAGTGCAGCTGGAGGATGTGTTGCTGACGGTGCGCCCTGGCAATGGCGGTGCTGGACCCTCGGCCAACCTGGATACTGAGGGGCAGCAGGTTCCGGCCGAGGGGCAGGAAGGCATAGGCAGCGGCCTGGCTGAGGTTGGCATGGACGATGGGCTGCGCTTGGTGGCGGCAGGGGTGGAGACGCTGCTTCAGCGTATGACCGTCACCGTCAACCGGCTGAGTGTCCGGGTGGAGGGTGCAGCAGACGGACGCGCGGCTGCTGCCGCATGCATGTCATGCGCGCAGTTGACCTATGGTTTGGCGGCAGCGAGGCCCAACCAGGAGCAGCAGCAACAGGTGGGGATGTTGCACCCAAATACTATGCGGCCTGCGTGTGCTTGCTGCTGCTGCTGCAGGTTTCTGCCTGCTTGTGCGAGGCGAGTGGCTGGGCACACCGCCCACACTACGAAGGGTTGCCAAGGGGTGTGCATATCTGTCCACACCATCTGACTTTGCAGGACTCCCATGCTGCCAGCACGGCGCGCCGACTGTGCTTCAGCAGCCTGTGCCTGTTGGCACAGGAGGGCGGCCCGCCGCTGCTTGCCCCGCTCAACGGCCAGGTGGATGTGACCGTCAGCTGGCTACTAGACCAGCTGCCCGATCGGCAGCCACACCTTTCGGTGGCAGTCTCGGTGGAAGGGGTGCAGCTGCAACTGCGGCCCCCTGACGTGGTTGCCCTGCTACAACTAGCTCGGGGCTTCACTGCTGCAGCCACACAGCCGCAGCAGCCAGTGACGGTGCTCCCCAATAGCGGTGGCTCGACTTTGGTGCCACCATCGCTGGTGAAACAGGAGAACCTGCAGCCCCGCCGCCACCTGCACCCCCACACCTCCACTTCGTCCTTCCTCGAGGACCTGATGTTGCCCGGGTGCAAAGGGCTGGTTCAGGAGGCGCTGCTAGAGAGTGCGGCCAGTGTCACCGGGCAGGTATGTCATCAGAGGCTTGGTTGTGTGGTGTGCAAGCTGGGCTGGGGAGCTTGTGGCGCAGCTGTTTTGGCGCAGCAGCTAGCTTGCCTTGCCCACAGAAGAACGTGTCCATTCACCGCTTCCGTTGCAGGAGGAGCTCAATGAGTATTTTGATGCCAAATCGCTGCTTGGATCTCTACAGCAGGCTTTTTCCTCAGCAATGGCGTCCAGCTTTGCCTCAGTGACCAGCACCCCCGACATCGGCAGCTCAGTGGTGGGCGGCAGCAATCTTGATCTCAGCTCATCAGACATCTTTGCCATGCATGACCTGGCTGCAAGCATCCGCCAGGTGTGTTGCAGCTGCCTGTGGTGTTGTCGGGCTGTGAAGTGGCGCGAAGCAGGCAGTCAAACAGCGGTTTGATCTCTCGCCTGTTGCTGGTCTGCTGATGGCCCGTAACCTGCGTGGTGGAGCCTTCTGGGACAGATTATGCCCCAGCCCAGCTCAACACTTGTGCTGATGCTGTTGAACTCACGGCTGCAGGTGGGAGCGGTGCAACATAAGCATTGGGACATCACGTTGTCAGCCCCCTCTCTCGCCCTCTCCCTTCTATACACGGCGGGAGAACTTGAGACTGCAAGCAGCAACAGCCATTCCTTCTATGCGCCACGCCTGGTGGTCGAGGCCCTGTCACTCACCGCTGGCATGCACACAGAGGCAAGCAGCAAGTGTTTGATGGGCTGTTAGCAGCACTTTTGCTGTCTATGTGGTTGGGGATGGGCCTTGCCCATTAGCCGGGATCCCGCCCGTCCGTCTGTCTGTGTGTCTGTGTGCGTCCTCCCGCACCCAGGTCTATGTGTCTGTGTCTGCCCTCTCGCATGTTGCTTGCCCTACAGTCTGCCGATGGAGGATCCGGACAGCAGCACAACAGCAGTCGCAGCCTGAGCCTGACTGTGGGGGTGCTGGAGGTGGCAGAGCATCTGCCCTTCCCCAGCGCCCCCCCCAACAGCTCTGCCACCGGTGCCACCACCTCACCAAGCACTTGGGTTCCGGCTGAAGAGATGGCGCGTGTGCCCGCTATGCTTCCATCTGCCCAGCTTGTACAGTGGTCATTGCCAACGTTTGCAGGTGTGCCAGGGTCTTTGGTTTATTGCCACCAAAGTTTTTGTGCCTCTCGCTGTTTACTTGCTGCAGTCGGGCATGGCCGGAGCTTGCATCCATCTGCATGCACTATCACAAGCCGCGCGGCCGCCCAACCTCTGGTCCTCACACGTGCTCATGTGCCCGTAGGGGACTACCCGCTCCCTGGCGAGGGGAGTGCCAGCGTGGGCATCGGTGACACGCTCGCACAGCTATCTGACCTCAGCCAGGCTACCGTCTACCAGTCAGCAGCGGCCACGATAACGGAGGTGCGAGGCGTGCTGAGGTGGTTGATGGCTGTGCCACCAAGCGTTTTGGAGTAGGGTGCCATGCATGTATACGAAAGAGGGTCATCCACCTGTGTGCACTTGCGGTGCCTTGCTGCCCCTGTAGAACAGCATGTTGCAGCAGCCCAGCATATGCCAAGACATCGAGGCGCTGCCGCGTGTGCAAATAGTGCCAGTGCTGCACTGCGGCAGCCACAATGGTGCTGCCTTGGTGTTGCATTGCAGCAATGCACTAACAGCTGGGGTGGCAGCTGAGCAACACCAGGACGTGCCGGCTGATGTTGATGTGGCACTGATGCTGCAGCCTGTCAGCATATGGTGCACTTTGCCACTGCTGGCGCACCTGCAGTCATTTTTTTTGGCTGCCGCACTGCTGCATGGGGCAGTGGCACCCAGCATGGCCCCGGCCGCAGAGCCAGGCAGTGGCAGCAGCAGCAGAGCAGCAGTAGACGCAGCCATTAGTGCCATCCTGCATGAGCACGAGCGGCCGAAAGGCCAGCAAGGGTGCGCCTCCGGACTGGTAGTTTTGTGTGCATGCCTTCATACGACTCTGCGGCTGCAGCTGGTCTCTTCGACCTGAGCTCCCTGGATCCATGTCTGTGCAGGGCCACCTCCACTCAACATGAAGCAGAGCACATGGCGCCCGCGCCTGCCTCCCTACGGCTGAGTGTGTACCTTCCAGCGGCATGCATTATTGTAGCTGTCCCTGAGGCGTCCTCAGCTGCCCCGCTGCCCCAAGCCCCACCCAATTATTTTGCGCTGGATGTGCGGAGCAGCAGCTACCACCTACTGGCCAGCATGGCGCCACGGCTGGGCAGCCACCAGGCCCAGGTGAGGCAGCGGCCGGCCTTCTTGGTGTACCAGTCATCATGCTATACGACGAACGTAGAAGTGGCTCTGTCTAGATGCTTGCCAGCTGCAATGCACGATGGTTGCATGCCTCCAGTGCACGACTACTTCATCGCCATGCCGTCCTTGTTGCAGGCCCTGGCAGCCAGCCTGCGCGAGTCTGGCGTGCAACCAACAGTAGTGCTGCAGCAGGGCGGCAGCAGTAGCGATGGCATAAGTAATAGCATGCCCTTAGTCGCAGCGGCTGGGAGCGCCTGGACCTGCGCCTTGCGCATCGGCGCCGGTGCAGTGCATGCTGTCGCCGTGAGCGGCTCCCAGCTGCAGCCCGGGGACTCCTTTCTGGGACCAGCGCTTCTGGTAGCCGAGGTGGCCAGCATGGAAGGTGTGTTTTGTGTCAGTGTGTGGATGTGGGCGCAACCTGGCAGCGCTGTGTTGATTCTGTGTTCTTATCCTCGCTACAAATGCGTGATGCAGGTGAAGCTGCACCAGTGTTGCAGTGCCTAACAATCGATGCTTGCTGGCGCCATGCCGTCGTCTTGCCAGCGGCAGACCTGTTGGACAGCCTGTGGGCATCAGCAGGGCTGGAACCTGGTGAGCTGACACATTGGCTCCTTTGGTGCCGGTCGCTACATTGCCTTGATACGAGGTACGCTGATGCCCAGGTGCTGCTGCTGGCAAGCTGCACTGCAGGTTGTCAGCCCGACCAGCGAGAGCAGCTAATATCTGACGCCCGCCTTGTAGTGGCTATCAGCGGGCAGACGCCACTAGCATTGACTCTGGAGCCAGGTGTACTGGCCTCAGCTTCCAAACTGGCAGATGGCTTGTTACAACTGTCTACAGTGCCTCCGCCAATGGATGCCGCCACGCAGGCGACGCTGCTGCTGGATTGCGAGGTGCAGTGCACGCTGATAGTGCCGCATGGACCTCCCTTTAGCATTGTCGCACGTTCCGTGAGCGTTCTGGCCTGCAGCGGCATGAGCGGCGTAGCTGGCAGCAGCGCAGTGGCGCTGACAACTGGGGGAATCGAGCTGGCTAGGGCCGAGCTGTCAGGTCCTGCCCGCTTGCTGCTGCGCGTGGCGGGGCGGCAGCTTGCAGATGGACGGCGGCAGCCCGCAGCGCACCTCTTTGCACTGCTGCGGTGAGCATTTGCCTCATTGCTTGTGTCCTTCGTTGTTTGGGCACAAGCAAATTGTTGTCAACTCCTGGCATTCATTGGCTTTCTCATCTCCGTGTCAACCCAACATTGTGTTCCACCCAGCCCACATTTTGTGGCCCTTCCCCACTGTGCAGGCCCACGGGTGATGCATGCATGCTGTGCAGCAACGGGCGCTATGTGCTTCCCTGCCGAGGCCGCGTCTCTGTCTGCACCACTGGTGAGCGCTACCTGCACCGATTTTCAGGCTACATTAATGGGGCATGCGTTGTACTGCTGCATAGATATTCCGCCAGTGCGCCTGGCTGGATGTGTTCTTTTACCCCAGCTCTTCCACCCCTGATCACTTCCGCAGGCCTGACAGCCGTGCTGGATGAGGCAGGGCAGCTGGCGTGGCTGGCCGACCTCCAGGGTTTGTCAGCAGGTATCGGCAGCAGCAGTCGCGCGCCTTCACCAGCCAGGCGGCAGGATGCCAAGGCACCAATGTTGCCGTCCCCACCACCCGTGTCGCTGGACTGGGTGGTGAATCTGTCGTGCAGCTCGGTCCGTTATGAGCCACGAGACACCAGCCTGGTGGCAGCTGTGCTGACCGTGGCCAGCATTGCCTGGCAGTCCCAGCAGGGAAGGCAGGAGAGGTGCATCGAGGCACGCCGCCTGACCTTGCACCTTGCCGCAACAGCAGACAATGATCACGCTGGCAGCAGCTCCCACAAGCCCAGCCAGGGTGATCGCAGCGGCAGCTCGGATGGATTAGCATCATGGACATTGCCCACAATGGCCGATGTGGCTGGCTTCCACCAGATCCTGGCAGAGGCAGGCATCACGGTGCGGCTGCCAGGTGCCGGGCAGCATGCAGAGCGGCATGCCCAGCAGGCAACAGCGGTGCCTGAGATTGCCATCAGCAACAAGGAGCTGAGCATCGCGCTGTCACGCCATACTTTTCTGCTGCTGCAACGCCTGGTGCGGCAGCTCCCAGCCAGCGTCAGTGGAAGCACCGGCAACAGTGCCAGCACCACCAGCAACAGCAGCAACGGGTGCCATAGACTGCTGGAGCTTTCGAGATGCAGTATGGCTGCTGATCATATGCCAGGAAGCAGTAAGAGCACGCGGCAAGAGATAGCATTGAACGTGATGCAGGGCGTGGTGCAGTCTGCCTACGCCAGCCCGCAGCGTCCAGTAGAGCATCAGCAGGAGGCGTCTGTTTTCCTAGATGGTGAGCTAATGGGTACATGCAAATTCGTGCTGCATGTATGTGCAAACACACGCATTGCACCAGTTGAGCCATGCCCCCCCTTATTATGCTGCGCCTGTTTTGCAGGTGGGTGGTATGACCCACAGCAGGCGGGCACGGACTGCCCCTACATCATGTCCCCCGCTGGCAGCCCACCTGCCATGGTGGAGAGCTTCGTGGAGGGGTTTGCGGATGGCGGGTGCGCTGAGGACTGAAGTTCTTGTCGACGGTTGTGCATATTTTCCACTTGTGCACAGTCTGTTATGCGGCATTGGACCATGATCGTGCAGTGTGTGGCTGATGCCCTGGTGCTCGCACCTCGTCTGTCCTGTTGCAGGCCTGCTGCTGCCCAGGAGGAGCAAGGCGTGTGGTACGATGGGATTCCTGGGGGAGGCACGATCCCAGAGCTGCTGGAGGAGTACGTGACGCTGGCGGCTCCAGGCAAAGATGAGGTGGCCACCAGGTGTGCGTGTGTAGGACTGCTGGAAGGGGAGACCGGCACCAGGTTCTGGGTGTGCGTGCGTCAGGCTCTCCTGTGCAGACGCAGCACCATTCTCGGTCTTTGCGATCTCTGGCTGCTGGGCCAGTGCCTGCATCGTACCGATGCCGTCTTACCGTGTCTGTCCTATGCCTTCCACACTGCAGCTTTGGCTCCGCTGACTATGACTGCCGCGTGCTGCGTCCCAGCCACGTGCTTCCGAAGAGGTGTGACCCGCATCTAACTAGTGCCCTCGACTTTTAGCTCTTCTTGAGTGTATGTCATTGGTTTTGTTGCCTTGTGTGTCTACAGACGGATCACTTTGCAGGACATCAGCATCACCATCATGCTGGCAGGTGCGCCTTCACTTGTTGCTGTTGTTTCCCCGAGCAGTGTATGGTACCTAAACCCCACCCATAGTGGGTTTACAACGTGATGTGCGTGCCACACGAGAGGGCAGCCAACCTTGGCGCCCCCAAAGTGCATGCCTGACCAGCAGACTGCATGCGGGCTGGGTTGCAGACACATTTGCCACCGTGCTGCTGCCTGAGGACGAAAGAGACGACGACTTGGAGAGGTTGGGCTCAACGTCGTCTGGCTCAGGTCAGCTGGAGCATCATCACGACAGCATGGCAGCACCAAGAGCAGCACCAGGCGGCGGCGACGGCGGTGGCGAGGAGGAGGTGGTGCCGCTGAGCGCACAGGTGCAGGCACGGTTGGAGGGTGTGTGTCTGCAATTGGACAGCTTTGCGGAACAGCAGGAGACGGGAGAGCAGGAGGGTGGCGGCAACGATGCACCTGTCCCCAGCCTGCACTGTGCGCTTGTGGTTCGCAACCTGGAGGTGCGCGACAGCTTCCAACCGCGCCAAGGCGGCACCGCTTCATCTGCCACGGCCGCCGCCGCAACTGGCTGGTCTGAATTGCGCCGCATGCTGGGCTACCATGCGTCAGTGCACCGTGTGCGTGGTGGGAAGACTTGCATGGTGCAGTTTGTGGTAGAGGCCATCCGCGCCGAGCCGGGAGCAGGCAAGTTGGGCCCTGTAACTTGCCGACCCCTCAATTCTTTGCAAACCCACTCAAACAATTGGTTCGTCGACTGCAGCATTTGGCGAGATTGCTTGCTGGCAAGTGCTTCAGGCAAATGCCTCTCATTCCCTGCATTTGACCCTGCAGAATTGGAGTACCGCATACAAGCCCAGCTTCTGCCGCTGTTGCTGCACCTGGATCAGGCGGCCTTGGCCTTCCTGCAACATTTCTTCGCCCCTACTGCCGACGGCTTTGGGGGCGAAAGCAGTGGCACCAAGCCGGGGACCAGTGACGTGGTGCCCCCGTCTTCCACAGGTGGGCCTTCCCTTGCTTGTCCCATCCTGCTGCCACAGCCATAGCAGCCCACCCGGCTTACTGCCTCGTCAATTCTGCTCTCCGAATACGGGGTATGTGCACTCTGTCTTGCTGGCTTGGCTGGCTGCAGTTGGGGACTTGTTTTTCCAACGGTGCGAGGTGCAGCCCTTCACGCTAACCATCAATTATCGGCCCCACCGCGTTGACCTGACAGCCCTCAGCAGGTGTGGCTGCAGCGGAAACGTCCTGCACCCTGCATGAATGGGGCGCTTGCGGCAGCCAGCATGGCTTTATCTCACCATTTGCGCTTGTGCACCTGCCACTGCAGCGGCCAGCTGTCGGAGGTGTTGAACCTGGTGCCATGGGGCGGCGTTAGCCTGCAATTCCGCCACTTACGTCTGTTCGGCATTCAAGGGCTGGCTGGCATCGGTAGGTTTCGCTGTCGCTCCTCTTGGTGTGGGTGCCCGCCCGCCGGCACTTCAAGGGAAGGCCAGGACCGCCCGGACGGGTCCTCAGCCGTGGGTTTGGCGCTGCGGGCCCACTTCAGGACGCCCACTGTGGGCCGCAAACTCTGGCTGCTTTGAGGCTGCCCCAAAGCCTGGCAGTATTGGTGGCGGGGACCGCCCGCCACCAATGTGTCTGCTGCTTGCCAGACGAAAGCAGGCCCGCCAGCCCGGCGCCTCCGCCGTCGGTGTGACGCTGTGGTGGTGTGGGAGGCAGCGTCGGGCGCCATGTGAGCCACGCCTCTGCGGGCTAGCACCTCTGTCTCAGGCCCACAGGGCCTGAGACGCTGGTGTTGAGGGTCACCGTTTCGCTGCCCCTGGGGGCCTGGCTGCCAATGCGGTGTCGCCAGTCGACACAGCAGGCAGCAGCGAGGCCGCTGCTGAGTGCGGCAGCCGCCCCCGAAGCTGCCGCGCATGAAGCTGGTGGCGGGGATTGCGAGCAGCGAGCTGCCTCAACCAGCCAGGGCTGCCAGCATTTGCCGCCGCCGCCACTTCATGCGTCACCCCCCCTGCTCGCACTTCCCTGCCTCTGTGGGCCCAGCGAGGGATCCACTGCCCCCGCGCACTTGCGGCAACGACTGTTGATTGTGCTGGCATGCTTGGCCAGACACTCTTCAGCTGGCATTTCTGCTGCTCTTTGTCCCTTGTAGGCACTTCTGTCGCGTCTGCCTACGTCGAGGACATTGCGCGCTTTCAGGCTCATCGCTTTGTTGGAGGCATTGCCCCGATTAAGTCCATCTGCCGGGTGTCTTCTGCAGCCGCACAGCTGCTGGCGATACCCAAGCAGCAGCTGTACGCACGCAGTAGCCATGGAGGTGAGGTGGGCTGTCTGTGCTCGTGGCAGGGCTCGTCCATGCGGCCGGCAAAGCCAACACACGACATGGAACCTCCTGGCCGTGGTAGTTCACCTTCCTTGTGTGTTCCTTACTTCCCTGCGCTCTTCATAGGTGGTGGTGGCACCCTGTCGTTAACGGCACTGGTTGACGAGGACTTTCGCCGCCAAATGCAACGTGGCCTAGCAGGCTTTGTGCGCGCAGTAGCTTTGGAGGCGCTCAACCTGGGTGCCACCATGGCAGCAGGCGCAGAGGTGGCGCTGGCGGGGGAATCGAGTGCCTCGCATACGGCTGGTGTGAAACAGGCATTGCGGCAGGTAAGCTAAGTGGCTGTTCGTTTCGAGGGCCACACAACGGCACTGCTTCTTGGTGCCGTTTCTAGCAGATGCTGAGATGTTGACGCTTTCGGCTCGTCTGTGATGCAGGCTAGCGCCCACCTGCGTTCATCCTCCATTGGCCCAAGGTCAGCGGCGTCAGCGGCGGCCACTGCCATGCGAACAGCTCTCCTCGGCGTGCGCAACACCCTGGACAGGGAACATGCAATGGAGCGCCGCCTCAACTCTTGACCAGTCCTGTTACTGATGCTGATTCATCGTTTTAACAGGCGGGACATAATTGGACGCCGCATGGCCGCATTCTGTTTTGTATGCTTGCAACTGTTGTATGACATGTCAATCATCGATGCATTCCATTCTCCCCCCCCGGATGTATGATAAACGTGCCTCTGAGGGGTTGCTCGCATTTCGCCAACCATGCTCACCAACCACCTGGTGTGTGTGTGTTCAAGGCATGAATGCTGAGTTGATGTACCCATCAACTAGGGTAGCGTGCACGTGGGATCTGCCTGTGGCCGTCGGGCCATTGGCCGCCGAGCCCGCTTGCTTGATGCAGTTACCCGAGCGGCACTGCATGTTGCCCAGAGCTGGTGTGAGCTGCTGTGCTGGTGCCATCTGGTCTGGGACTCGGTATTGATGTATGAGAATGTCTGGGATGCTGAGTTGGTGGGTAGCATGCAGGTGGAGCTGGCCTGAGCATGACAGCATTGCTGGCAGCATTGGGTCCCGCACCCGTGCCGCGCTGCCCGGTGGAGGAGCTGCAGTGTGGCATGCAGGACTGCATGCTGGCTCCGACGTCAGCCGCTGCACCTGGCCTGGGTGCAGCAGCTGGTGCGCGCCTGGAATTGCAAGCCAGCATGGCCGAGCCGGACCGGGTCCTGGCCTGGGCGTTTTGAGGACAACCTGGCGCTGATGCGCGAGGGGACCGATCTCGCCGCCGGCTCGCCTTGCTGGTGCCGGCGCTGGCAGCAGTTTCTGCTGTCGGCACCCACGGACAGCGGAACGATCGTGTGGCTGACGGAGCTGGATGAGAAGACCGTGGTGGAGCGCGCAGCAGCAGCTTACCTTCGCCAGTCCCTGGAGCCCGCGCTGACCAAGCCGGAGCCCGAGAGCAGCAGCCAGCAGCCAGCAGCAGCCAGCAGCAGCCAGCAGCATCTGCCAATAGCAGCAGCCCCCAGTAACAGCCAGCAGTACCAACAAATTTGCCTACTACTTACAGCACATTCGCGGCGGCCTGCCCCTCTCCCAACCAGCACCTCACTTGCTTGAAGTCTATGACCCCAATCGCCGTATCGCCCTCACTCGCTTTAGAACCAGTTGCCATGACCTTCGCATCGAACGGGAACGCTATTTGCCAAAGGCCATCCAGGCCCCCACCCATTAACGCACCTGCCTCTTGTGTGCTTCTCCCGCCATTGAAGACGAGACCCATATGGTTTTCCACTGCCCCATTTATCTGCCGCCGCGGCCTGACCGAGCTGCGCACAGGCATGCACTGGGGGGCGGAGGAGCAGGGGCGCCGCACTGGCACGCCCCGCGAGCAGTGCGTGTGCCCCGCCCTGGATGGCCCTGGCGGCATTGAGGACACCCGACACATCCTGTTTGTGTGCCCCGTGTATGCCGCCGAGCGCGAGCGCTGGCCGGAGCTGTTCCACGAGTTCCTGGGCCTGCCGCCGGCGTCCGTCCCTGTAGCAGGACTAGCCTCCGCTATCCCGCTGATCGCTCTATCTGACTATGGCTCTCTCTGCTAAGGTATAAGCGTGCTTACAGCGGCGCCTGCACCCCAGCAGAAAGGCCCAGGGGCAGGCGGAAACACCAGCAAAAGGGGCTAAACAGCATAGCATGCACGCCGCGCCGTCGGCGCCGTCGCCGGCGCTGCAGCGCTGCTCCTACTACACTGCCCCCCTCCAGGAATAGGCATCGTCCTCGAGCCGTAACCGCGTAAGCTGCCGAGCAGAAACAATGCGGTCAAAGCAGTGTAGAGAGAGAGTAGGCGCAAGGAACAGAAGTAGAAGTACATCGAGGGACATACGAAGCAGGGGAATTAAGCAGATACAAGTCGGGGGGAGCGCCGCGCAGGGGCAGACGCCGAGGGGGCGCTGCCAGCAGCAACCTTGCGGCCAGGCCGCCGTGCCGGCACCGGGCCAGGCTGCACCTTGGCATTGCGCTGCGCAAGCTCCTCCACGAACCGCGCAAAAGAGGCAGGATCCAAATCCGCACGCAGAGTGTGCGCAGGCACCCAGCGGTGTGACTTGTCAGGCCCAATGCCCGCAGGGAAGTCTGTTGGACGGCGGGCCACCTGGCTGCACCAGCGCCCGCCAGCTGTCCAGCCTGCTCACCTACAGCACCCACCGCGTTGGGACGCGGCCAGACCGAAAGCCAGATGGTCAAACCGAAAGCCACGCGCCCCACACCCGCGCCAGCTGGCAAAACCCAACGGTCAGCTCCCCCGACCCAATGCCATCTGTCAGCACCCTCCAGCTGGCGGCGACATCTGGCAGCCACCCGCCATCTGGCCATTCTCCCATGCATGCATATAATCCCCTGCATTTCGCCTTGTTTGTCATTCTCTCCTAGTGCCCTTCCTCAGTGACTGCCCTCTGCAGTCAGGTGTAAAGCCCTTCTCTCACAACAGGTTATGGGCCCCAACCCCCGCTGCACCAACTGAACCCCAAGGAAGTTTCCCCTTTTGTACCTTCATCCCTCACCATGGCTGCGGAAGCCAGCAAGCCCCTGGTTGAGTGCCTGGACGTGGACAACTATGCCACCTGGCGGATCCTGATGAAGTATGTCCTCATCTCCAAGGGCCTGTGGGCCGCTGTGGAGAGCGACACGGTCGAGCATGAAGCTGACCAGAAGGCACTGGCCACCATCGGCCTGTACGTGAAGGAGCACCACCTGTCCACGCTGGAGCGCTGCGGCACCGCCAAGCGAGCGTGGATGGAGCTGGAGAGAGTCTACCAAGCTAAGAGCAACGCGCGCAAGCTGCAGCTACGCATGCAGCTGAGCCAGCTGAAGATGGGCGCCACCGAGCCCCTGACCAAGTATGTGTCCCGTGCCAAGGAGATCCAGGCCCAGCTGCGCGCTGCCGGCCAGGATGTGGCAGACACCGAGATCGCCTGGTCGGTGATGTCCTGCCTGCCGTCTGCCTATGCAACGATGGCCACCGTAATCACCGCCACCACCGACGGGGACCTGAGCCTGGATGACATCCTGCCCAAGCTGCTCACCGTGGAGCACAGCGAGCAGAAGACAGAGCGCCCCAGCGAAGAGGCGCTGATGGCCAACGCTCAGGACCGCCACGCCGGGCCGGGCCGTCCAAGCAACCACCCCGGTGGCAAGTCCAAGGGCCCCTGCTTTCATTGCGGCATCCTGGGCCACCACAAGTTTGAGTGTAGGAAGCTGGCGCAGGAGCGCAGCCAGCAGCAGCAGCAGCGGCGGGCAGACCAGCAGCGCCCACGCCGCCAGCAACAGCGCCCGCACCAGCGGTTTGCCGCTGCCATTGCCCCGTCAGCCTCAGCAGGGCCCCTCTGCCTGGGGCCACCCAGCAGCGGACGGGGGGGTGTCCTCAACACCAGGTGGAGCAGCCAGAACAGGATCAGCCGGCGCAGCCACAACATTAGCCGGAGCAGCTGCAGCACCAGCCAGGGCAGTGACAGCTCCCAACGCTGGGTGCTAGACACCGGTGCATCTTGCCACCTTACTCACGACTCCTCTGTTCTGCTCGACCCCTACCTGCTGAAGGAGGCCATCACCATCACCTTTGGCAACGGCGGCACTGGCAAAGCCACCACTGCCGGGCACGTGCTGCTGCACACGCCCAACGGCCCCTTCATCCTGCGCGACGTGCTGCACGTCCCAGGCGCCGCCGAGCAACTGCTCTCCGTGCGGCAAGCCACGCGGCGTGGCCTGAGCTTCAAGTTCATGGCCGACGCCTGCGAGATCTGGCAGGGCGACCAGGTCCTGGCCACCGCGCCCTGCCACGGCGACTCAGTCTACACCCTGACGGGCCGGGCCGAGCAGGCCCACGTGGCGCGCGTCTCCAAGGAGAGCCCCCAACTCTGGCACCAGCGCTTCGGCCACCTGGGCTACGACAACCTGGCGCGCCTTCAGACCAAGGACATGGTCACCGGCATCGCCACCACCGCCAACGACTTCAAGGCGGCAGGCGCCGGGCCACCGTGTGAGCCCTGCGCCCTCGGCAAAGCGCAGCGTGCGCCGTTCAAGGCGAGCGGCGACAGCGCCGCCTCCTCCAAGTTGGAGCTGCTGCACACCGACGTGTGCGGCCCGTTGCCTGTCACCTCCCTGGGAGGCAGCAAGTACTTCGTGACCATCCTGGACGACTACACCAAGTCCTCCACCATGCTAGAGCGCCAGACCGGCTACACTGTCAAGCGCATTCGCTCCGACAATGGCGGCGAGTTCATCAACACCGAACTGGACACCTTCTACCAGTCCAAGGGCATCAAGTCAGAGACCTCCGTCCCCTACACGCCCCAGCAGAACGGCAAAGCCGAGCGTCTCAACCGCACGCTGCTGGATAAGGCGCGCCCAATGCTGGCGGATGCCAACCTGCCCAAGTTCCTGTGGGCAGAAGCTATCGTCACCGCCAACTACCTCCGCAACTGCTCTCCAATCTCATCCCAAGCCACCACCCCCTACGAACTGTTCCACGGCACCAAGCCTGACCTGTCCCACCTGCGCACATTCGGAGCCCGAGCCTACGCCCACGTTCCCACCGTGCTGCGCACCAAGCTCGACGCCGTCAGCGAGCCCGGCCGTTTCATCGGCTACCCCGCCAACACCAAGGGATACAAGATTCTACTTGACAACGGCACAACCGTCATCAGCCGCGATGTCACCTTCGATGAGACCAGCTCCATCCTGCCCAAGACCAACCTGCCCAAGACCAGCCTGCCCAAGACCAGCCTGCCCGAGACCATTCCCTTCAGCGACACCGACGACAATGAAGCCGTGGGAGCGCCAGCCGAGCCCGAAGCTCCACCTTCACCTCCCATCGCACTGCGACGCACCGAGCGCGCCGCTGCACGCCGCCCAGCCAGCTTGTGGCAGGACGACGCCTACCGCATCACTGATCGCACCACCGCCATCGTCAACATTGCCACCACCGCTGCTGAGCCCACCAGCCTGGAGGAAGCCCTGCAGTCCCCCGAGGCCGACCAGTGGCGCCTCGCCATGGATGAGGAGATTGCATCCCTCGCCGCCAACGACACCTGGACCCTGCAACCTGCGCCTCCCAGCATCAAGCCCATCCCAGTCAAGTGGGTGTACAAGGAGAAGCGCGATGCCAACGGCAACATTGAGCGCCACAAGGCCCGCCATCGTTGCGTAGGCAGACGGCAGGCCGGACATCACGGACCAGGCGATCTCGGTGTCCGCCACATCCTGGCCGGCAGCGCGCAGCTGGGCCTGGATCTCCTTGGGACGGGACACATACTTGGTCAGGGGCTCGGTGGCGCCCATCTTCAGCTGGCTCAGCTGCATGCGTAGCTGCAGCTTGCGCGCGTTGCTCTTAGCTTGGTAGACTCTCTCCAGCTCCATCCACGCTCGCTTGGCGGTGCCGCAGCGCTCCAGCGTGGACAGGTGGTGCTCCTTCACGTACAGGCCGATGGTGGCCAGTGCCTTCTGGTCATCTTCATGCTCGACCGTGTCGCTCTCCACAGCGGCCCACAGGCCCTTGGAGATGAGGACATACTTCATCAGGATCCGCCAGGTGGCATAGTTGTCCACGTCCAGGCACTCAACCACGGGCTTGCTGGCTTCCGCAGCCATGGTGAGGGATGAAGGTACAAAGGGGAAACTTCCTTGGGGTTCAGTTGGTGCAGCGGGGGTTGGGGCCCATAACCTGTTGTGAGAGAAGGGCTTTACACCTGACTGCAGAGGGCAGTCACTGAGGAAGGGCACTAGGAGAGAATGACAAACAAGGCGAAATGCAGGGGATTATATGCATGCATGGGAGAATGGCCAGATGGCGGGTGGCTGCCAGATGTCGCCGCCAGCTGGAGGGTGCTGACAGATGGCATTGGGTCGGGGGAGCTGACCGTTGGGTTTTGCCAGCTGGCGCGGGTGTGGGGCACGTGGCTTTCGGTTTGGCCATCTGGCTTTCGGTCTGGCCGCGTCCCAACGCGGTGGGTGCTGTAGGTGAGCAGGCTGGACAGCTGGCGGGCGCTGGTGCAGCCAGGTGGCCCGCCGTCCAACATCAGGTCCCCGTCGGTGGTGGCAGTGATCACGGTGGCCATCGTTGCGTAGGCAGACGGCAGGCCGGACATCACGGACCAGGCGATCTCGGTGTCCGCCACATCCTGGCCGGCAGCGCGCAGCTGGGCCTGGATCTCCTTGGCACGGGACACATACTTGGTCAGGGGCTCGGTGGCGCCCATCTTCAGCTGGCTCAGCTGCATGCGTAGCTGCAGCTTGCGCGCGTTGCTCTTAGCTTGGTAGACTCTCTCCAGCTCCATCCACGCTCGCTGGCGGTGCCGCAGCGCTCCAGCGTGGACAGGTGGTGCTCCTTCACGTACAGGCCGATGGTGGCCAGTGCCTTCTGGTCATCTTCATGCTCGACCGTGTCGCTCTCCACAGCGGCCCACAGGCCCTTGGAGATGAGGACATACTTCATCAGGATCCGCCAGGTGGCATAGTTGTCCACGTCCAGGCACTCAACCAGGGGCTTGCTGGCTTCCGCAGCCATGGTGAGGGATGAAGGTACAAAGGGGAAACTTCCTTGGGGTTCAGTTGGTGCAGCGGGGGTTGGGGCCCATAACCTGTTGTGAGAGAAGGGCTTTACACCTGACTGCAGAGGGCAGTCACTGAGGAAGGGCACTAGGAGAGAATGACAAACAAGGCGAAATGCAGGGGATTATATGCATGCATGGGAGAATGGCCAGATGGCGGGTGGCTGCCAGATGTCGCCGCCAGCTGGAGGGTGCTGACAGATGGCATTGGGTCGGGGGAGCTGA
>NW_005435083.1:28498-29865 GCF_000147415.1 Chlorella variabilis | reverse complement strand
ATTGGCCGAGCCGGACCGGGTCCTGGCCTGGGCGTTTTGAGGACAACCTGGCGCTGATGCGCGAGGGGACCGATCTCGCCGCCGGCTCGCCTTGCTGGTGCCGGCGCTGGCAGCAGTTTCTGCTGTCGGCACCCACGGACAGCGGAACGATCGTGTGGCTGACGGAGCTGGATGAGAAGACCGTGGTGGAGCGCGCAGCAGCAGCTTACCTTCGCCAGTCCCTGGAGCCCGCGCTGACCAAGCCGGAGCCCGAGAGCAGCAGCCAGCAGCCAGCAGCAGCCAGCAGCAGCCAGCAGCATCTGCCAATAGCAGCAGCCCCCAGTAACAGCCAGCAGTACCAACAAATTTGCCTACTACTTACAGCACATTCGCGGCGGCCTGCCCCTCTCCCAACCAGCACCTCACTTGCTTGAAGTCTATGACCCCAATCGCCGTATCGCCCTCACTCGCTTTAGAACCAGTTGCCATGACCTTCGCATCGAACGGGAACGCTATTTGCCAAAGGCCATCCAGGCCCCCACCCATTAACGCACCTGCCTCTTGTGTGCTTCTCCCGCCATTGAAGACGAGACCCATATGGTTTTCCACTGCCCCATTTATCTGCCGCCGCGGCCTGACCGAGCTGCGCACAGGCATGCACTGGGGGGCGGAGGAGCAGGGGCGCCGCACTGGCACGCCCCGCGAGCAGTGCGTGTGCCCCGCCCTGGATGGCCCTGGCGGCATTGAGGACACCCGACACATCCTGTTTGTGTGCCCCGTGTATGCCGCCGAGCGCGAGCGCTGGCCGGAGCTGTTCCACGAGTTCCTGGGCCTGCCGCCGGCGTCCGTCCCTGTAGCAGGACTAGCCTCCGCTATCCCGCTGATCGCTCTATCTGACTATGGCTCTCTCTGCTAAGGTATAAGCGTGCTTACAGCGGCGCCTGCACCCCAGCAGAAAGGCCCAGGGGCAGGCGGAAACACCAGCAAAAGGGGCTAAACAGCATAGCATGCACGCCGCGCCGTCGGCGCCGTCGCCGGCGCTGCAGCGCTGCTCCTACTACACTGCCCCCCTCCAGGAATAGGCATCGTCCTCGAGCCGTAACCGCGTAAGCTGCCGAGCAGAAACAATGCGGTCAAAGCAGTGTAGAGAGAGAGTAGGCGCAAGGAACAGAAGTAGAAGTACATCGAGGGACATACGAAGCAGGGGAATTAAGCAGATACAAGTCGGGGGGAGCGCCGCGCAGGGGCAGACGCCGAGGGGGCGCTGCCAGCAGCAACCTTGCGGCCAGGCCGCCGTGCCGGCACCGGGCCAGGCTGCACCTTGGCATTGCGCTGCGCAAGCTCCTCCACGAACCGCGCAAAAGAGGCAGGATCCAAATCCGCACGCA
>NW_005435083.1:25809-27221 GCF_000147415.1 Chlorella variabilis | reverse complement strand
CAGGTGGCATAGTNGTCCACGTCCAGGCACTCAACCACGGGCTTGCTGGCTTCCGCAGCCATGGTGAGGGATGAAGGTACAAAGGGGAAACTTCCTTGGGGTTCAGTTGGTGCAGCGGGGGTTGGGGCCCATAACCTGTTGTGAGAGAAGGGCTTTACACCTGACTGCAGAGGGCAGTCACTGAGGAAGGGCACTAGGAGAGAATGACAAACAAGGCGAAATGCAGGGGATTATATGCATGCATGGGAGAATGGCCAGATGGCGGGTGGCTGCCAGATGTCGCCGCCAGCTGGAGGGTGCTGACAGATGGCATTGGGTCGGGGGAGCTGACCGTTGGGTTTTGCCAGCTGGCGCGGGTGTGGGGCACGTGGCTTTCGGTTTGGCCATCTGGCTTTCGGTCTGGCCGCGTCCCAACGCGGTGGGTGCTGTAGGTGAGCAGGCTGGACAGCTGGCGGGCGCTGGTGCAGCCAGGTGGCCCGCCGTCCAACATCAGGTCCCCGTCGGTGGTGGCAGTGATCACGGTGGCCATCGTTGCGTAGGCAGACGGCAGGCCGGACATCACGGACCAGGCGATCTCGGTGTCCGCCACATCCTGGCCGGCAGCGCGCAGCTGGGCCTGGATCTCCTTGGCACGGGACACATACTTGGTCAGGGGCTCGGTGGCGCCCATCTTCAGCTGGCTCAGCTGCATGCGTAGCTGCAGCTTGCGCGCGTTGCTCTTAGCTTGGTAGACTCTCTCCAGCTCCATCCACGCTCGCTTGGCGGTGCCGCAGCGCTCCAGCGTGGACAGGTGGTGCTCCTTCACGTACAGGCCGATGGTGGCCAGTGCCTTCTGGTCATCTTCATGCTCGACCGTGTCGCTCTCCACAGCGGCCCACAGGCCCTTGGAGATGAGGACATACTTCATCAGGATCCGCCAGGTGGCATAGTTGTCCACGTCCAGGCACTCAACCAGGGGCTTGCTGGCTTCCGCAGCCATGGTGAGGGATGAAGGTACAAAGGGGAAACTTCCTTGGGGTTCAGTTGGTGCAGCGGGGGTTGGGGCCCATAACCTGTTGTGAGAGAAGGGCTTTACACCTGACTGCAGAGGGCAGTCACTGAGGAAGGGCACTAGGAGAGAATGACAAACAAGGCGAAATGCAGGGGATTATATGCATGCATGGGAGAATGGCCAGATGGCGGGTGGCTGCCAGATGTCGCCGCCAGCTGGAGGGTGCTGACAGATGGCATTGGGTCGGGGGAGCTGACCGTTGGGTTTTGCCAGCTGGCGCGGGTGTGGGGCGCGTGGCTTTCGGTTTGGCCATCTGGCTTTCGGTCTGGCCGCGTCCCAACGCGGTGGGTGCTGTAGGTGAGCAGGCTGGACAGCTGGCGGGCGCTGGTGCAGCCAGGTGGCCCGCCGTCCAACACTCCCA
>NW_005435083.1:24696-25759 GCF_000147415.1 Chlorella variabilis | reverse complement strand
GACCACCGCCTACGCAGCCCGCGTCGACACACCCCAGCTGTGGCACCGCCGCCTCGGCCACCTCGGCTATGACAACTTGGCCAAGCTCACCAACATGTCCACCGGCATCAACCTCACCTCCGCCGACATCAAGACGACTAGCGCCGACAGCTGCGACGCTTGCATCCTTGGCAAGCAACACCGTCTACCGTTCAACGCCTCCACCACCATCACCAGCAAGCCCCTTGAGCTGCTGCACACCGATTTGTGTGGCCCGATGCCCGTCCCCTCTCACGGCGGCAACCTCTACTTCATCACCCTGCTAGACGACCACACCGGCTACTCGCTCATCTCCCCACTGCGCCGCAAGTCAGACGCCGCAGACTTCCTCAAGACCTCCATCACCATGCTAGAGCGCCAGACCGGCTACACTGTCAAGCGCATTCGCTCCGACAATGGCGGCGAGTTCATCAACACCGAACTAGACACCTTCTACCAGTCCAAGGGCATCAAGTCAGAGACCTCCGTACCCTACACGCCCCAGCACAACGGCAAAGCCGAGCGTCTCAACCGCACGCTGCTGGATAAGGCACGTCCAATGCTGGCGGATGCCAACCTGCCCAAGTTCCTGTGGGCAGAAGCCATCGTCACCGCCAACTACCTGCGCAACCGCTCTCCAATCTCATCCCAAGACACCACCTCCTACGAACTGTTCCACGGCACCAAGCCTGACCTGTCCCACCTGCGCACATTCGGAGCCCGAGCCTACGCCCACGTTCCCACCGTGCTGCGCACCAAGCTCGACGCCGTCAGCGAGCCCGGCCGTTTCATCGGCTACCCCGCCAACACCAAGGGATACAAGATTCTACTTGACAACGGCACAACCGTCATCAGCCGCGATGTCACCTTCGATGAGACCAGCTCCATCCTGCCCAAGACCAACCTGCCCAAGACCAACTTGCCCGAGACCATTCCCTTCAGCGACACCGACGACAATGAAGCCGTGGGAGCGCCAGCCGAGCCAGAAGCTCCACCTTCCCCTCCCATCGCACTGCGACGCACCGAGCGCGCCGCTGCACGCCGT
>NW_005435083.1:23679-24646 GCF_000147415.1 Chlorella variabilis | reverse complement strand
CTGGAGCTCCCCGCCTGCAGCCCACTGTCGCTGCATCCACCACCGAAGCTGAGTACATGGCGGCCGCCTCCACCGTTAAGGAAGCCCTGTGGCTCCGCAAGCTCTTCACCGACCTGGACCGGCACATCGCATGCATCGACATCAAGTCCGACAGCCAGTCTGCCATCCACATGCTCAAGAACCCCGTCATCTCCCTCCGCTCCAAGCACATCGACATCGTGCACCACTTTGCCCGCGAGCGAGTCGCCCGTGGAGAAGTCAACTTCTTCTACATCCCCACCGACTCCATGGTCGCCGACATCCTGACCAAGCCCGTGCCCACCAACAAGTTCCAGTTCTGCCGCGACGCAATGGGCATTGCCTAAGTGCAACAGCTGTGCAGCCTGCGTGGGAGTGTTGAGCTGTGACAATGCCACGTGTCCAGTCTACACATCCGCTGCACTGATACTCATTCCCGCCTTTCCCGCCCCAGACACCGCACAATTGTGTTTCCCCACCCCATTCCCAGTTGATCGACACTTGTGCCACTCCCTTTCGTGCACCTGACCCAGCCATTATGCTCACCGATACCATGATGCCTTTGTGCCGCATCGTACCCGCATCGTATCAGGAATATCCCAAGTATATGCCGGGAATATGCTCCTCCACCCCAGATCTATTTAACGCCGCCTCTAGTGCGAATTTACTACTCTTGCTGCCTTTGTAAATACCTCCCGTCAACACGACGCCTGCGAGATCTGGCAGGGCGGCCAGGTCCTGGCCACCGCGCCCTGCCACGGCGACTCCGTCTACACCCTGACGGGCCGGGCCGAGCAGGCCCACGTGGCGCGCGTCTCCAAGGAGAGCCCCCAACTCTGGCACCAGCGCTTCGGCCACCTGGGCTACGACAACCTGGCGCGCCTTCAGACCAAGGACATGGTCACCGGCATCGCCACCACCGCCCACGACTTCAAGGCGGCAGGCGCCG
>NW_005435083.1:21677-23629 GCF_000147415.1 Chlorella variabilis | reverse complement strand
GGTGGCCCGCCGTCCAACATCAGTTCCCCGTCGGTGGTGACAGTGATCACGGTGGCCATCGTTGCGTAGGCAGACGGCAGGCCGGACATCACGGACCAGGCGATCTCGGTGTCCGCCACATCCTGGCCGGCAGCGCGCAGCTGGGCCTGGATCTCCTTGGCACGGGACACATACTTGGTCAGGGGCTCGGTGGCGCCCATCTTCAGCTGGCTCAGCTGCATGCGTAGCTGCAGCTTGCGCGCGTTGCTCTTAGCTTGGTAGACTCTCTCCAGCTCCATCCACGCTCGCTTGGCGGTGCCGCAGCGCTCCAGCGTGGACAGGTGGTGCTCCTTCACGTACAGGCCGATGGTGGCCAGTGCCTTCTGGTCATCTTCATGCTCGACCGTGTCGCTCTCCACAGCGGCCCACAGGCCCTTGGAGATGAGGACATACTTCATCAGGATCCGCCAGGTGGCATAGTTGTCCACGTCCAGGCACTCAACCACGGGCTTGCTGGCTTCCGCAGCCATGGTGAGGGATGAAGGTACAAAGGGGAAACTTCCTTGGGGTTCAGTTGGTGCAGCGGGGGTTGGGGCCCATAACCTGTTGTGAGAGAAGGGCTTTACACCTGACTGCAGAGGGCAGTCACTGAGGAAGGGCACTAGGAGAGAATGACAAACAAGGCGAAATGCAGGGGATTATATGCATGCATGGGAGAATGGCCAGATGGCGGGTGGCTGCCAGATGTCGCCGCCAGCTGGAGGGTGCTGACAGATGGCATTGGGTCGGGGGAGCTGACCGTTGGGTTTTGCCAGCTGGCGCGGGTGTGGGGCACGTGGCTTTCGGTTTGGCCATCTGGCTTTCGGTCTGGCCGCGTCCCAACGCGGTGGGTGCTGTAGGTGAGCAGGCTGGACAGCTGGCGGGCGCTGGTGCAGCCAGGTGGCCCGCCGTCCAACATCAGGTCCCCGTCGGTGGTGGCAGTGATCACGGTGGCCATCGTTGCGTAGGCAGACGGCAGGCCGGACATCACGGACCAGGCGATCTCGGTGTCCGCCACATCCTGGCCGGCAGCGCGCAGCTGGGCCTGGATCTCCTTGGCACGGGACACATACTTGGTCAGGGGCTCGGTGGCGCCCATCTTCAGCTGGCTCAGCTGCATGCGTAGCTGCAGCTTGCGCGCGTTGCTCTTAGCTTGGTAGACTCTCTCCAGCTCCATCCACGCTCGCTTGGCGGTGCCGCAGCGCTCCAGCGTGGACAGGTGGTGCTCCTTCACGTACAGGCCGATGGTGGCCAGTGCCTTCTGGTCATCTTCATGCTCGACCGTGTCGCTCTCCACAGCGGCCCACAGGCCCTTGGAGATGAGGACATACTTCATCAGGATCCGCCAGGTGGCATAGTTGTCCACGTCCAGGCACTCAACCAGGGGCTTGCTGGCTTCCGCAGCCATGGTGAGGGATGAAGGTACAAAGGGGAAACTTCCTTGGGGTTCAGTTGGTGCAGCGGGGGTTGGGGCCCATAACCTGTTGTGAGAGAAGGGCTTTACACCTGACTGCAGAGGGCAGTCACTGAGGAAGGGCACTAGGAGAGAATGACAAACAAGGCGAAATGCAGGGGATTATATGCATGCATGGGAGAATGGCCAGATGGCGGGTGGCTGCCAGATGTCGCCGCCAGCTGGAGGGTGCTGACAGATGGCATTGGGTCGGGGGAGCTGACCGTTGGGTTTTGCCAGCTGGCGCGGGTGTGGGGCGCGTGGCTTTCGGTTTGGCCATCTGGCTTTCGGTCTGGCCGCGTCCCAACGCGGTGGGTGCTGTAGGTGAGCAGGCTGGACAGCTGGCGGGCGCTGGTGCAGCCAGGTGGCCCGCCGTCCAACACTCCCACGCAGACTGCTCAGCTGCAGGGGGTGATGCCCATGGCGGTGCGGCAGTAGTCGAACTTGGTTGCCAACCACGGGCTTGGTCAGGGAGTCGGCG
>NW_005435083.1:12479-13457 GCF_000147415.1 Chlorella variabilis | reverse complement strand
CAGCACCGCCGCCGCCGCCGCGTGGCAGATGGCCCACGGCGCAACCCTGTCCGAGCGGCAGCGCAGCGCCCGGCATCTGTGTGGCAGCTGGACGGCTACCGCGCCACCACTGCCCAGGCCCACCTGGCAGTCATCACCGAGCCCACCACGCTGGAGGAGGCACTGGCCTCAGAGCAAGCCCCCTTCTGGCGGCAGGCCATGGACGAGGAGTATGCATCCCTGCTGGACAACAACACCTGGACGCTGGAGCGCACCCCGCAGGGCGTCAACCCCATCCCCGTCAAATGGGTGTTCAAAATCAAGCGTGACAGCACCGGCGCCGTGGAGCGGTACAAGGCCCGCCTCGTCGCCAAGGGTTTCCACCAGCGCGAGGGCATCGACTACGAGGAGGTCTTCGCCCCCGTCAGCAAGTTCACCACCCTGCGCACCCTGCTGTCCATCGCTGCCACCAACGACTACGAGATCCACCAGCTGGACATCAAGACTGCTTTCCTCAACGGCGAGCTGGAGGAGGAGGTGTACATTCAGCAGCCCCCTGGCTACGAGGAGGGCAACGACGACATCTCCTGCCACCTGAACAAGGCACTCTACGGCCTGAAGCAGGCGCCCCGGGCCTGGCACAAGAAGCTCAAGTCCGTGCTGGAAGAGATGGGCTACATCGAGTCAAGCGCCGACCCCGCTCTCTTCATCAAGCCCGGCGCCGACCCCATCTACCTACTCATCTATGTCGACGACATACTGGTCGTTTCGATCGACGTCGCCGAGCTGCAGTCCACCAAGGTCCAGATCCTGGCTGCCTTCGACGCCCGCGACCTGGGCCCTGTCACCTACTTCTTGGGCATGGAGATCATCCGCGACCGCGCCAACCGGACCATCAAGCTGGCACAGAAGCGCATGACGGCTGACCTGCTGACCAAGTTCAACCTGGGTGAGGCCAAGCCCCTGAGCACCCCACTCAGCACCGCCACCAAGCTCACC
>NW_005435083.1:4241-8428 GCF_000147415.1 Chlorella variabilis | reverse complement strand
CGAGCTGCTCACCGGCACCAAGCCTGATGTCTCCCACCTGCGCATCTTCGGCACCAGCTGCTACGCGCTCATCCCCAAGCAGCTGCGCAACAAGCTGGCCCCCACAAGCGAGCCTGGACGCCTCATCGGCTACCCGCCCGGCACCAAGGGCTACAAAATCCTCCTGGACAGCGGGCGCATCGTCATCAGCCGCGACGTCACCTTCAACGAAGGACCTGGCAACCTGGAGCACAGTCCCAGCACCCTGCTGCCCCCACGGCGCGACTCCGTCGCCGTCAGCGACGACGAGGAGGGCGCCGAGACCGTGGGAGCGGCGGACGACAGCGGTGCGGAGGAGGAGCAGGAGCAAGCACCGCCGCCGCCGCCGCTGGCAGATGGCCCACGGCGCAACCCTGTCCGAGCGGCAGCGCAGCGCCCGGCATCTGTGTGGCAGCTGGACGGCTACCGCGCCACCACTGCCCAGGCCCACCTGGCAGTCATCACCGAGCCCACCACGCTGGAGGAGGCACTGGCCTCAGAGCAAGCCCCCTTCTGGCGGCAGGCCATGGACGAGGAGTATGCATCCCTGCTGGACAACAACACCTGGACGCTGGAGCGCACCCCGCAGGGCGTCAACCCCATCCCCGTCAAATGGGTGTTCAAAATCAAGCGTGACAGCACCGGCGCCGTGGAGCGGTACAAGGCCCGCCTCGTCGCCAAGGGTTTCCACCAGCGCGAGGGCATCGACTACGAGGAGGTCTTCGCCCCCGTCAGCAAGTTCACCACCCTGCGCACCCTGCTGTCCATCGCTGCCACCAACGACTACGAGATCCACCAGCTGGACATCAAGACTGCTTTCCTCAACGGCGAGCTGGAGGAGGAGGTGTACATTCAGCAGCCCCCTGGCTACGAGGAGGGCAACGACGACATCTCCTGCCACCTGAACAAGGCACTCTACGGCCTGAAGCAGGCGCCCCGGGCCTGGCACAAGAAGCTCAAGTCCGTGCTGGAAGAGATGGGCTACATCGAGTCAAGCGCCGACCCCGCTCTCTTCATCAAGCCCGGCGCCGACCCCATCTACCTACTCATCTATGTCGACGACATACTGGTCGTTTCGATCGACGTCGCCGAGCTGCAGTCCACCAAGGTCCAGATCCTGGCTGCCTTCGACGCCCGCGACCTGGGCCCTGTCACCTACTTCTTGGGCATGGAGATCATCCGCGACCGCGCCAACCGGACCATCAAGCTGGCACAGAAGCGCATGACGGCTGACCTGCTGACCAAGTTCAACCTGGGTGAGGCCAAGCCCCTGAGCACCCCACTCAGCACCGCCACCAAGCTCACCAGCGTCGGCGAGCCCATGGACGCACGCACCCGGGGGGCTATGCTCAGCTGGTTGGGAGCCTGCTGTATCTGTCAGTCTGCACACGCCCCGACATCGCCCAAGCCGTGGGAGCTCTCGCCCGCTACATGTCCAAGCCCAGCCTCGCCCACTGGCAGGCAGCCAAGGGCGTGCTGCGCTACCTGGCGGGCACCGCCAACTACGGCATCACCTTTGGCGCTGGCGGCCCCGGGCTGGAGGCCTACTGCGACGCAGACTACGCCGGCGACATCGACACCCGGCGCTCCACCACCGCCTACGTCTTCATCCTCAACGGCGGTGCCATCAGCTGGTCCAGCCGCCTGCAGCAGACCGTGGCGGCCTCCACCACCGAGGCCGAGTACATGGCGGCAGCCGCCGCCATCAAGGAGGCCCTCTGGCTGCGCACCCTGTTGGGCAACCTTGGCCAGCCCATCCAAACCATCCCCATGCTGGCTGATAGCCAGGGCGCCATCAAGCTGCTCAAGAACCCCGTCTTCTCCATGCGCTCCAAGCACATCGACGTCATCTACCACTTTGCCCGCGAGCGCGTGGCACGCAACGACGTTTCCTTCTCCTACATCAAGACTGACCACATGGTCGCCGACTCCCTGACCAAGCCCGTGCCGGCAACCAAGTTCGACTACTGCCGCACCGCCATGGGCATCACCCCCTGCAGCTGAGCAGTCTGCGTGGGAGTGTTGGACGGCGGGCCACCTGGCTGCACCAGCGCCCGCCAGCTGTCCAGCCTGCTCACCTACAGCACCCACCGCGTTGGGACGCGGCCAGACCGAAAGCCAGATGGCCAAACCGAAAGCCACGCGCCCCACACCCGCGCCAGCTGGCAAAACCCAACGGTCAGCTCCCCCGACCCAATGCCATCTGTCAGCACCCTCCAGCTGGCGGCGACATCTGGCAGCCACCCGCCATCTGGCCATTCTCCCATGCATGCATATAATCCCCTGCATTTCGCCTTGTTTGTCATTCTCTCCTAGTGCCCTTCCTCAGTGACTGCCCTCTGCAGTCAGGTGTAAAGCCCTTCTCTCACAACACCTTCAGCAGGTAGGGGTCGAGCAGAACAGAGGAGTCGTGAGTAAGGTGGCAAGATGCACCGGTGTCTAGCACCCAGCGTTGCGAGCTGTCACTGGCCTGGCTGGTGCTGCAGCTGCTCCGGCTAATGTTGTGGCTGCGCCGGCTGATCCTGTTCTGGCTGCTCCACCTGGTGTTGAGTGTTGACGGGAGGTATTTACAAAGGCAGCAAGAGTAGTAAATTCGCACTAGAGGCGGCGTTAAATAGATCTGGGGTGGAGGAGCATATTCCCGGCATATACTTGGGATATTCCTGATACGATGCGGGTACGATGCGGCACAAAGGCATCATGGTATCGGTGAGCATAATGGCTGGGTCAGGTGCACGAAAGGGAGTGGCACAAGTGTCGATCAACTGGGAATGGGGTGGGGAAACACAATTGTGCGGTGTCTGGGGCGGGAAAGGCGGGAATGAGGTATCAATGCAGCGGATGTGTAGACTGGACACGTGGCATTGTCACAGCTCAACACTCCCACGCAGGCTGCACAACCGTTGCACTTAGGCAATGCCCATTGCGTCGCGGCAGAACTTGAACTTGTTGGTGGGCACGGGCTTGGTCAGGATGTCGGCGACCATGGAGTCGGTGGGGATGTAGAAAAAGTTGACTTCTCCACGGGCGACTCGCTCGCGGGCAAAGTGGTGCACGATGTCGATGTGCTTGGAGCGGAGGGAGATGACGGGGTTCTTGAGCATGTGGATGGCAGACTGGCTGTCGGACTTGATGTCGATGCATGCAATGTGGAGGTCCAGGTCGGTGAAGAGCTTGCGGAGCCACAGGGCTTCCTTAACGGTGGAGGCGGCCGCCATGTACTCAGCTTCGGTGGTGGATGCAGCGACAGTGGGCTGCAGGCGGGAGCTCCAGGTGATGGCGCCGTTGTTGAAGGTGAACACGTAGCCGGTGGTTGAGCGGCGGGTGTCAATGTCGCCAGCGTGGTTGGCGTCGCAGTAGGCGTTGAGTGTGGAGTCGGATGGAGTGAAGATGATGCCGTAGTCTGTGGTGCCGGCGAGGTAGCGGAGCACATGCTTGGCTGCAGTCCAGTGCGTTGTGGTGGGCTTGGACATGTAGCGGGCCAACGCTCCCACGGCTTGGGCAATATCAGGTCGGGTGCAGGATGCCAGGTACATGAGGGAGCCGATGAGGGTGGAGTAGGGATGTCCCTTGGTGTCGAGTGGCTCGCCGTCGGCGGTGAGCTTGATGGCGATGCTGGATGGTGTATCGAAGGGCTTGGACTTCTCCATGTTGAACTTGGACAGCAGGTCAGTGGTATGGGTCTGGGTCAGCTTGATGGTTTTGGTGGTGCGGTCTCGGATGATGTCGATGCCGAGGAAGAAGGTGGCTGGACCAAGGTCCCGGGTCTCGAAGGCGGTGGAGATCTGGTTCTTGACGGAGTTGAGCATGTATGTGTTGTTGGTGATGACCAGAATGTCGTCGACGTAGATGAGCAGGTAGGCTGGTGGTGAGGAGGGCTTGATGAAGAGGCCTGGGTCAGCAGTTGACTCCTTGAAGCCCATGGACTCGATCTCGGTCTTCAGGGTGCGGTGCCAGGCTCGGGAGGCTTGCTTGAGTCCGTAGAGGGCCTTGTTCAACTTGCAGGCCAGGTCTGGGTTATCATAGTTGTAGCCAGGTGGTTGCTGGATGTACACATCCTCGTCCAGCTTGCCGTTGAGGAATGCAGTCTTGATGTCGAGTTGGTGATTTCCAGGTCCAGGTCAGCAGCGATGGCTAGCACGGTGCGCAGGGTGGAATATTTGGAGACG
>NW_005435083.1:0-1368 GCF_000147415.1 Chlorella variabilis | reverse complement strand
GGAGGTGCCGTCTGTAGTCATTGTGTCAGCCGCTCGTTGCTGGAGGCTGATAGGTGACGGCTGTTTGCGGCAGCGTATGCCTGGGTTGGCAGCTGGTGTGCCGTTGGTGGCTGCCGCAGGTGTGGCCCGCCGTTGGGTGTTGCAGGTGCTTGCCGCAGGGGTGGCAGCTGGTGGTGCCGTCGGTGATGTGTCCGGCGGTGGTGGCCGTCGGTGGTGGCTGACTGGCGACCGCTGACAAAGGGGGAAAGGACGGTGCCCAAGAATAAAAGGGAGCCGGTGCGTGGCACACGGGGCCAGGCACACCGGACGGGGGAGCTGTGTGCCTCACGAGGACAGCACAGCCCTAGGCACCGCCTTTGTGGAAAATGTAGGAGAGGGGGGGAGTATATAGGAAGGGGGGGAAGGCAGGTGTGGGGGGGCAGCGGCGCACTACGGCGCTAGTGCACTGCCAGCGGCGGCAGCGGCGCTCAAGGACGCTAGTGCGCTGCCGGCGGAAGGCAGCGGCGCTCAAGGGCGCTAGGGCACTGCCGTTGTAAGGGCAAGCAAAGCAGCGGCGCACTAGGGCGCTTGGGCGCTGCTGGGTATCACCTTAACTGTTGTCAGGGTAGAGCTACGGCAGATGGGATGGGACCAAATCAAGCACCGTCAGTGAGATGGTTGGGAGTGGAGTAACGGGTCTGGTATACAGCCCAGGGGACAGGCAGAAGCTGATGGCCATCTTGAGCGAGTTGAGGTCTCGGCGCAGCTGCAGCTTGCGCGCGAAGGTCTTGGCGGCGAAGGTTTCTTGCAGAGTGGTCCAGGCTTGGTTGGACGTAGTGCAGCGCAGGATGGTGGGCTGGTGTACCGGCTTGACGCACAGGCCGATGTAGGAGAGGGCGAGCTCGTCTGCCTTGCGGTCTTCAGCGTTGGCTGCAGTGTTGAGCTGTGACAATGCCACGTGTCCAGTCTACACATCCGCTGCATTGATACCCTCATTCCCGCCTTTCCCGCCCCAGACACCGCACAATTGTGTTTCCCCACCCCATTCCCAGTTGATCGACACTTGTGCCACTCCCTTTCGTGCACCTGACCCAGCCATTATGCTCACCGATACCATGATGCCTTTGTGCCGCATCGTACCCGCATCGTATCAGGAATATCCCAAGTATATGCCGGGAATATGCTCCTCCACCCCAGATCTATTTAACGCCGCCTCTAGTGCGAATTTACTACTCTTGCTGCCTTTGTAAATACCTCCCGTCAACAGGTTATGGGCCCCAATCCCCTCCGCTGCCCTTGAGTCCGGCACCCGCTCTTGCCGTCACCCCAGACGCCCTTCCCGCGCACCGGCACCTTGCGCCCCACGCCACGGCCCTTGCGCCCCGCCCC
>NW_005435084.1:2289285-2291561 GCF_000147415.1 Chlorella variabilis | reverse complement strand
GATCCCACTGCTGGGTCAGGTGCACGAAAGGGAGTGGCACAAGTGTCGATCAACTGGGAATGGGGTGGGGAAACACAATTGTGCGGTGTCTGGGGCGGGAAAGGCGGGAATGAGGGTATCAATGCAGCGGATGTGTAGACTGGACACGTGGCATTGTCACAGCTCAACACTCCCACGCAGGCTGCACAACCGTTGCACTTAGGCAATGCCCATTGCGTCGCGGCAGAACTTGAACTTGTTGGTGGGCACGGGCTTGGTCAGGATGTCGGCGACCATGGAGTCGGTGGGGATGTAGAAAAAGTTGACTTCTCCACGGGCGACTCGCTCGCGGGCAAAGTGGTGCACGATGTCGATGTGCTTGGAGCGGAGGGAGATGACTGTTGACGGGAGGTATTTACAAAGGCAGCAAGAGTAGTAAATTCGCACTAGAGGCGGCGTTAAATATATCTGGGGTGGAGGAGCATATTCCCGGCATATACTTGAGATATTCCTGATACGATGCGGGTACGATGCGGCACAAAGGCATCATGGTATCGGTGAGCATAATGGGTGGGTCAGGTGCACGAAAGGGAGTGGCACAAGTGTCGATCAACTGGGAATGGGGTGGGGAAACACAATTGTGCGGTGTCTGGGGCGGGAAAGGCGGGAATGAGGGTATCAGTGCAGCGGATGTGTAGACTGGACACGTGGCATTGTCACAGCTCAACACTCCCACGCAGGCTGCACAGCTGTTGCACTTAGGCAATGCCCATTGCGTCGCGGCAGAACTGGAACTTGTTGGTGGTGTTGACGGGAGGTATTTACAAAGGCAGCAAGAGTAGTAAATTCGCACTAGAGGCGGCGTTAAATAGATCTGGGGTGGAGGAGCATATTCCCGGCATATACTTGGGATATTCCTGATACGATGCGGGTACGATGCGGCACAAAGGCATCATGGTATCGGTGAGCATAATTGCTGGGTCAGGTGCACGAAAGGGAGTGGCACAAGTGTCGATCAACTGGGAATGGGGTGGGGAAACACAATTGTGCGGTGTCTGGGGCGGGAAAGGCGGGAATGAGGGTATCAATGCAGCGGATGTGTAGACTGGACACGTGGCATTGTCACAGCTCAACACTCCCACGCAGGCTGCACAACCGTTGCACTTAGGCAATGCCCATTGCGTCGCGGCAGAACTTGAACTTGTTGGTGGGCACGGGCTTGGTCAGGATGTCGGCGACCATGGAGTCGGTGGGGATGTAGAAAAAGTTGACTTCTCCACGGGCGACTCGCTCGCGGGCAAAGTGGTGCACGATGTCGATGTGCTTGGAGCGGAGGGAGATGACTGTTGACGGGAGGTATTTACAAAGGCAGCAAGAGTAGTAAATTCGCACTAGAGGCGGCGTTAAATAGATCTGGGGTGGAGGAGCATATTCCCGGCATATACTTGAGATATTCCTGATACGATGCGGGTACGATGCGGCACAAAGGCATCATGGTATCGGTGAGCATAATGGGTGGGTCAGGTGCACGAAAGGGAGTGGCACAAGTGTCGATCAACTGGGAATGGGGTGGGGAAACACAATTGTGCGGTGTCTGGGGCGGGAAAGGCGGGAATGAGGGTATCAGTGCAGCGGATGTGCAGCGGATGTGCAGCGGATGTGCAGCCTGGAGGAAGCCCTGCAATCCCCCGAGGCCGACCAGTGGCGCCTCGCCATGGATGAGGAGATTGCATCCCTCGCCGCCAACGACACCTGGACCCTGCAACCTGCACCTCCCAGCATCAAGCCCATCCCAGTCAAGTGGGTGTACAAGGAGAAGCGCGATGCCAACGGCAACATTGAGCGCCACAAGGCCCGCCTCGTCGTCAAAGGTTTCCACCAGCGCGAAGGCATCGACTACGACGAAGTGTTTGCCCCCGTCTCCAAATATTCCACCCTGCGCACCGTGCTAGCCATCGCTGCTGACCTGGACCTGGAAATTCACCAACTCGACATCAAGACTGCATTCCTCAACGGCAAGCTGGACGAGGATGTGTACATCCAGCAACCACCTGGCTACAACTATGATAACCCAGACCTGGCCTGCAAGTTGAACAAGGCCCTCTACGGACTCAAGCAAGCCTCCCGAGCCTGGCACCGCACCCTGAAGACCGAGATCGAGTCCATGGGCTTCAAGGAGTCAACTGCTGACCCAGGCCTCTTCATCAAGCCCTCCTCACCACCAGCCTACCTGCTCATCTACGTTGACGACATTCTGGTCATCACCAACAACACATACATGTTGAGCTGTGACAATG
>NW_005435084.1:2284390-2285809 GCF_000147415.1 Chlorella variabilis | reverse complement strand
CGGCCTCCACCACCGAGGCCGAGTACATGGCGGCAGCCGCCGCCATCAAGGAGGCCCTCTGGCTGCGCACCCTGTTGGGCAACCTGGGCCAGCCCATCCAAACCATCCCCATGCTGGCTGATAGCCAGGGCGCCATCAAGCTGCTCAAGAACCCCGTCTTCTCCATGCGCTCCAAGCACATCGACGTCATCTACCACTTTGCCCGCGAGCGCGTGGCACGCAACGACGTTTCCTTCTCCTACATCAAGACTGACCACATGGTCGCCGACTCCCTGACCAAGCCCGTGCCGGCAACCAAGTTCGACTACTGCCGCACCGCCATGGGCACCACCCCCTGCAGTTGAGCAGTCTGCGTGGGAGTGTTGGACGGCGGGCCACCTGGTTGCACCAGCGCCCGCCAGCTGTCCAGCCTGCTCACCTACAGCACCCACCGCGTTGGGACGCGGCCAGACCGAAAGCCAGATGGCCAAACCGAAAGCCACGCGCCCCACACCCGCGCCAGCTGGCAAAACCCAACGGTCAGCTCCCCCGACCCAATGCCATCAGTCTGGTGTAAAGCCCTTCTCTCACAACAGAAACTGCCTGCAGCCTGGCATCTGCCCACGGTTGTGGGGGCTGAACCAGTGCATGTGGACCTAGAACAGCACTCCCAAGGATATTGCAAGGCAGACAGGGGTGTTCTGTAGAAGGATTCGGCCCGGAGAGGCATTGAGAGCCCCTTGGGAGCACCGTTCCGCAGCGAGGGAACGGTAGCGGCAGCGGTCCCTCGGGTGGCTGTCAGGCCGCCCAAGGGGGTAAACTTCACCCATGTAGAAGCCCCCCAGGCCAATTTTGAGTGCAGAATCGTGATCCCTGCCCACTAACCCTGCCGGCGGAGCGACGACAGGAGAGGCTAAAAACGCCCTTCCCAAAAACTGGCCAGCGGTTCAAATGGTGCAGGTCAAAGGGAGGGGGTATTTGTACCGCAGACGATACCCCCTGTTGCCTCATCGGGTAATCAAATGTTACCCCTATTTCGACCAACTTCATAGCTCAGCTCTATCCAGCCACCCAGGACCCCCCTTCACCCATCCCCCCACCCCACCCCACCCCACCACCACCACACACACACACACACACACCGCCTCGAAGATCGTCAAGTCTGCCGCTAAAAGGAGTAAACAAAAAGGCGAAGTAAGTAGAAAGGTGAAAAGGGGGATGCAGCTTTTCATCCCTCTCAAAGGTTCAGCTGATGCTCTACTGCCTCACGTAGCTCCACCGGCACGCTCTCTGCCCCCAACACCTCGCTGCCGATGCGCTCAGCAATTTGCGCACACTGCACATTGTAGCGCCGCACAAACGATTTTAGCGCTGCCAGCATAAAGTCTTGCAGCGTGTCGCCTCGTCCGCATCTGCATCAACGGGCACGCGACATGCATA
>NW_005435084.1:2256343-2284340 GCF_000147415.1 Chlorella variabilis | reverse complement strand
AGCCCAGCAACCGCTGTTCAAGGCAGCATCATGCATTGCTGCCTCTCCTGTCCCCTGCCCTGCCCCATCGTCACACACAAACTGCACCTGTGTCCATGGCATTCCCCATGGCGCTGCCGTGCCCCAAGGACAGCACCGACACAAAGCATCGCATGACTTGCAGGAAAGCGCACTCCTGCTGCTCCCGCGTCTCCGCAACGTAAGCGCGCTTCTCCTGCATGCACAAGGAGAGACAAGAGCGAGAGATGGCTCTGCATTGGGGCCTCGTGACAGCTGTCTGTTGCTATTCAAGAACCCAGCTGGCAGGCACCAGGTCCACACAGCCACGGCACCTCGAGCGATTGCACAGCCTCGTCCAGCTGCGATGCCGCATCTGCCGCCATCTCCCCCGCAGTCATCAGCGCATCCACCCGCGCCTGCAGTTGTGCTACCGCTGCCTCGGTGGCCGTAAGGTCCTCACGCGCATCCTGCAGCAAGCAAGCCAAGTCAAGCCAAGGGGCAGCAGCGGCGACAATTGGGGGGGGTGAAAGCTGAGCTCATGCGTGGAGTGCCGGTGTTTGAAAGACAGCATCAACAGAAGCAGCAACGTCAAGCGGAATGGAAACACACCTGCACGCGTGCGATGGTCTTGTTAATGGCATTGTACAGAATCTCCCAGGCCGCGCCGCTCAGCGACTCGTCGCCCAGCGCCGTCACGCCCTCGCTGCCAAACACCCACCCCACAATTGCCTCTGCCGATACGAGGCGCAGCGTCATGAGACGGTCGACCGCCATGGCAGCACGCTGGGGAGAAGCACGCCACACTGAGTTGGCCACACCCACCAGCGCAGCCTCGCCCTGTAAATCGGAACGCAACAAGCGCGAGCAGCTGGGCAGGCAGGTGTCGGAGCATTCCCTCCCGACCCACCCCACTGCTGACCACCTGGCACCCACCTCCAGCCCTGCCGTGTCCACCGCATTCTTGAGCGGTCCATAATAGCGCTCCAGGGCGATCACCATGTGCGTGTAGGACTTGGCACCCGCCACCAGCAGGCAACGTGCCATGCAGCGCAGCACACCTAGCGGCCCGCCCAGTTGCGCCTCCAGGCCCTGCAGAGCGGGTGGCACAGGCAGTGGGCACAGTGGCTGGGCTGGTATGCGCACAGCTGCTCCGGATCCCTACCGCTGAAACCAATCGCACATCCGCGGCAGTAAGGTGGCACTTCCACCATCCATGGGCATGCCCTACCGCCCGCACCTGCTGCGCCATCCAAGCATCCAGCTCCTCGGGGGTGGCTTTGCCGCGCACCAGTGCCAGCATCTGCGCAGCTGCGTGGCCCTCTGTGTCCACCGCGACAGCATCAGGGTCGTCAGCTGCCGGCAGCGGCGCGACCTCTGGCTTGGGGGGCATCAAAACGCGGAACTCTTCAGGGAGCACCGACTGGATACGTTCCCAGTACGACAGCCGCACAAGGCGGTTCAACAGTGCCACACAGAAGCGCCTGCATGTTGGGAGAGGGACACAGAAGGGACGGAACAGGGGGCGGGGCATTGGGAAGGTGAGCATGCATGGGCAAAGCCGACACAAGTGGTGGGTCTGCGTGGGAGATGGCCTCCAGTCCCACCACGCGTTCAGGTGTTGTTGGGCATTTACTTCTCCACCAAACGCTACAGCCAGCCCCAAACCCACCTCTGTCCATCGTACGGCGGTGCCGTCAGCACATGCTGCCACTTGGCCCAGGGCCACACATACTCGTAGTTGGAGAGGTGGTAGGCCAGCCACTCAGCCAGGCGCAGGCGCAGATGTGGATCCATTACGTTCATGCGTGCGAAGCACTCCCTACGGGCCAGCGGAAATTTGGGCAGGCAGCAGAACAGGTGTTTGCAAAGATGAGGACAAGGGGCCTGGCGGGATGTTTGCTGGGGAAGGGTGAAAAAGGGGTGGTGAACTTGGGAGCGAATGCGGCCGTGACAGCGGCAGCGCCTGGTGATAGCGCAAACATGCCTGCCACTCGACTAGGTGCCCACACCTGACGCAGGCACTCATGGCACGAGGGAAGAGGTGGCGCAGCTTGCAGAGGTCGACCATGAGGGTCGAGTACATGAGGGGCTTGAATTGTGGGCGCGGCAAACGTAGCATCTGCCCAAAAAGCACCTCACACAGCAACGGTTCATACGCGTATGGTAGCGGCAGGCCTGTGGGACACAGGCAGGAAGGCCGGGGGTAGTGGGGGCAGGGAGCAGTCAGTGGAGGCAATGCGCATGGCTTCATGCAGCACTCTTACCAAGCAATCTTTACCCACCTGCCGCCAGGCGCTTGGCGCACTCCACCCTGTCTGCCTCAAAGTAGAAGCAGGTGTCAAGCACATACTCCTCGGCAACCAACCGCTCAATCAGCAGCCGCTCACCCTGCATAGTGTGGGTGGGGTGGTGCGGGCGGCGGGCCAGGCACGGGTTTGTTGTGAGCGCAACAACAGCCAGACGCCAGACACGGCGCCGGCTGCCGGCTCCAGGACACCTGCACGATTGCGCAACCACCCACTCACCTGTGTGTGCTGCTTCTCTAGGAGGTGGATGATACCACGGGGCGGGAAGGCCTCCAAAATCAGCGCTCCCAACTGTGCGGTGGCATATTGAGAAAGAAATGGGGGAAGCGAGGGTGATCCAGCAGCCAGCCAGTCATCCACAGACGACAAGGCTGGACTCGTCTCAAAAGGCATTGGACACATGAGGGCGAGACACATGATTCTCGTCCCAGAGCTCCCACCCTGCTTCATTAAAGCCATGCAGCACGCACCAGGGTTGGGGACGCGCCCTCGGGCACTTGCACAGGTGCGTGAGCCGGCGCTGCCACTGCCGGCAAGTCGCTGCCCTGTGCCTCTGCTAATGCGACCTCATGCGCTACATGCACCCGGGGCACCGATTCCAGCTGCCATTGCTGTGCCGCCACCATCTCCTGCACTGCCGCAACCACCTTGCCCAAGAAGCTCGCACCACCATTGTCACTCCTGCAAAAAAAAAAGAGAGGCATGGCACCAGTGAGGCAGAGCGGGCAGGCAAGGAGGCAGGCGCTAGCGACTGGGTTGCGCTGCACATATCAGCACACTGAAGGCAGACCCGTGTCGGCTGGTTTCATTCATTCATCCACAGACAGCCACAGTGACGTTAGCAATGCATTGCAGATTGGTCTTTGATGAGTGGCAGGGAAAAACGTGTCGGCTGGTTTGGGCTCCAGATATGCACGACCTTGCATCACCCCCCCAGTTAGCCTCGCTTACTCTGCCACAGTGTCATCCTCCTTGATGGCGGCAGCAAAGGGCCGCAGCGAGGGTTGGGTGGAGCGCGGCCGCCTAGACATGTAGCTATCCACCGCCTCCAGCAGCGCTGTCATTTCCTCGGGAACCGACTCAGCCAGTTCAGGGCCGCCCCAGGGCAGTGCCATGAGTGATGCATACACCAGATGGTCGGCGTAGGGCTGCCAGCTGCGGCCGTCGTCGCCAGTCGGGCCTGCGGGCAGGCGGCGAAAGTGCGAGCACTGGTCAGAGAAAAGGAACATGAGACATGTCGTGAACCAGCAGCAACAGACGCGCTCCAGCCGGCCGACGCCACTGATGACTTCCGGTTGGGCAGGGCGAATTGGCAGAAATTGCTGCTGCTCTTGCCCTATCCCTGCTGCTGCCCCACTCACTGGCTTCTGCAATGCCCAGAGCCGTGTCCACCAGCGACCGCACCGCCGCCATTAGCGAGACCGCATGCACCACGTTGGTAGCCACCAGCGCAGCGGCAAAGCGCAGCAGCAGGCGTGCACGTCGCACATCCCCGCCCGGCTGCAGGCAGATGTTGAGCTCCACGCTGGCGCGCTGCACCAGGCCTGCTACCAGCTCGGGCTCATCCACATTCAGCAACCCTGCGGCGCGGTGGTGGTGGCATAGTGGCGTCAGAAGGTATGTGAGCACAGCAGCGGGCACCCCCGCAGCATGCAGCCAACAGAGGGCTGGCACAGTCAGTGCAGGGCCTATGGGCCGCTGCCGTCTGCTTAGACGGACGCTGGATTTGCATGTTCAAGGCCGCTTCGCCCTGGTTCTGCGCACCCACGAGCAGCGCGTACACGGGCGCCTTGGTGGGCAGCTGCACCGCGCAGTCCAGCAGCATGCCGTGCACCAGCAGCGGGTTCGCGCGCGTCTCGCGGCGCAGGTGCTTCACCAGGCCCCCCACCATCTCGTCATCCAGGTAGATGGAGCCATCCTAACGACAGGGAGAGCAGCACACGCGTGAGTTCTGGAACTGGCGGCGGGGCAAGCGTAGCGGCGCCAGGCAGCGGCAGGTGGGTTTACCACAGTCGAGCATCGCAACGCTCCACACGCACCTTGCCGGGATCTCCCACTTGTATGAGGCTGGACAGCAACACCTTGGTGCTGTCCACCGCTGCCTCTTCTTCCCTGCGCCGCTTGTAGCCCGCCCCTCCACCATATCCCCCACCGCTGTGCCTGCGATAGTCTCCCATCGCAGGTCAGCCAGTAGGCTGAGCACGCAGGATGATGTTGGCGCGGTGGTGAGTTCTCTTGCTCGTTCAGTGCAGGAAAGTAGAGAGAGAGTCTGGGACTGGGTATGATGTCCGAATGATGGCTTCCATTCCACTGAGCGGCGGGCCGCCACATACGCCGACTGTCCCGCCGACGGAAACTGCCAAGACTGGCATACAGTGCGCTCCCATTCATCAGATGTACAAGTCATTATCATTATTATGATGCACGATTGTGCGCTTGACTGAAGCAGTGGACCAGTAGTGTTTGGGGTCTGCAGTGACGCTTTCGTCACGACCGATGTGTTGACATCACTTCGAAGCTGCAGCTCCACTCCCGTCATGATGATTGACGACTGACTGACTGAAGTGCTTTGTAATTTAGTCCACGGTGGTCACTCAGGCGCAGACGCAGAGCCCGGTTTACCGCCGGCCAACATAATGCACAGCGCCGCCAGCGTGTCATCGCCCGCTCGCTCCGCACGTACCATCTCACCACTAGGGCATTTCTACAACAGGCTGCGCCTCCTGCGCTGCGCATCGAGGAGCAGTGAGGTTGTTCGGCGGGATGTTGCTGCAAGAGCTGGAGCTGCCGGAGGCTACCGGGTTCTCGGCGCAATGGGTGGCGAACGCAACGGCCAGGCTGGACGCCGCCAGCCGCGTGGGCCCCGCAGCCCTGAAGCAAGTACTGCCGGCCGACACCTGCGTGCAGCTGTTGGACCGCTGCCAGCGTCTGCTGCACGTGGAGCCCACGCTGTTGGAGGTGGGTGGGCCCGGGGAGGAAGCAGGCGCGGCCGAAGTTCAAAGGCCCTGCTGCCGGCGGTGGCAGCGGCGACGGAGGGGCCCCCTTGTGCCCTCGCCTCTTGGTTCCTACTGATGCCCACGTGGGGCATACAGGTGGTGCCGCCTCCCGAAGGGCAGGTGGTGGTCGTTGGGGACACACACGGCCAGTATCACGACGTCTGTCGCATGTGAGCAGATGGGGCTTTGGGCGCCAGCCCCGAGACGCATACGTGCTATGAGATGGCAGGTACACCTGCGCATGTGCTGCATGTGTGATGAGCTTGTGTTGCTGCCCGCAGGCTAGAGGTGGTTGGCAGCCCAGCCGCAGGCTGCATGTACGTGTTCAATGGCGACTTTGTGGACCGCGGCGCCTGGTGCGTCCCTTGTGTGCAGCTGGGTGCAGCCCTGCAACATCAGTAGTAGGGTAGCCACTATAGGAACTCGGTGGGCATAAGTCGCGTGTTGGTGTGGTGGGGGCACAGCGGCAAGCACGAGTCTGCCACCTGTGTTGCTACCTGTCGAGACACCTGGCTTGTTGCGTGTAGGGGCCTGGAGACGCTGGTCCTGCTGGCCTCCTGGAAACTGGCACTGCCGCAGCAGGTGTTCCTGCTGCGCGGCAACCATGAGAGCGCCACCTGCACCCTCGCCTACGGTGGGTGTGCCTGTGTGGCGCGGTGTGTAGGAGGGCTTGGGCTCCTGAGAGATGGACAGCACGGCCCGAGCGAGAGGCGCAGGGGAAGGCTTGCCCCAGGCGTTCAGCCAGCTGCTGCCTGGCTGGATCTCGACTCCCAGCCTCCCCGCTCCCCTCCCTCCCTGCCTGCCCGCCCGCAGGCTTCAAGGGTGAGCTCGTGGCCAAGTACGGCAAGAGCCACTGGCGGGTGAGTTTGCACAGCAGAGGCGAGGGCTGGGCTCTTATGTGTCAAGGAACCAGCTTGCCTCTGGGTGGTTGCGGTTTGTGCCCGCCAACCTCACCTCGCACTGCTGCCTACCCCCCTGCAGCCTGTGTATGCGGCCTGTAAGCGGCTGTTCTCCTCGCTGCCGCTTGCTGCCAAGATTGGGCAGCAGACGCTTGTGGTGCACGGAGGCCTGTTCCGGCGGCAGCCGCAACGAGGCGTTGGCAAAAACAAGCGCAAGCGTGCGCACCCGCTGCTGTATGGTGCGGGAATCATACCTTGCACCCAGCCCTGCACCTGCACTCCACCTGCCTCTGGCTCGTGTTGTGAATCAATACTGCCTGAGGGTCCACACAGTGCTGCTGCTCCTGCCGTTGACGCCGGCTGCGCCTGTGCTTTTTTTGGCACGGCAGGCCTGGACGACGTGACGCTGGGCACGTTGGAGGACTTGGCGCGGGCCACCAAGGGCGGCATGGACCCCAACGGCCTGGGTGCCTCGCGCCTTGCCTCGGATGTGCTGTGGAGCGATCCAGTGGGGGATCCAGGCTTCCAGCCCAACGTGGCGCGCGGCGTGGGCATGTGCTTTGGCCCCGATATCACCGAGGTGGGGCGTATGGGCAGATGGGTGCGGCGGTGCTATACTGGGGCCCGGGGGCCAGATGCATAGGCTGATGTACGTGTTGCTTTTGGTCCTTCGCCGCACCCACTGGCCATCAGCACGAAAGCGGCAGTTACAGCAAAGTCTACGTGCTTTTGCTTGCCATGCTTGCAGCGTTTCTTGAACCAGAATGGCCTGCGCCTGGTGTTGCGGTCACATGAGGGCCCAGATGCGCGAGAGGGGCGGGATGACATGCAGCCCATGAGCGGCGGGTACACACTCGACCACGACACCCCCGCGGGCAAACTCATGACCGTCTTCAGGCATGCAATGGGGCTCAGGAAGTGGGCGGCAGCACTGGCCGCGGCAGCAATATGCTTCTGGTGGTGGGCACAAGCGGCAGGAACCCGGGCAGTTCCTCCGCTCGGCACTTGACTTGTGGGCACATGGCCTGCCCCAGCTCAGGTGCCCCCCCGGCTGCCTGCGTGCAGCGCCCCCGACTACCCGCAGTTCATGCCGGAGGAGGCAGAGCGGTACAACAATCTGGCCGCGGTGGCGGTGCTGATGGCACCTGATTGGGCCACCCCCACCATGCGGCAGTTTGCAGCGGCTCACCCGCGGCCAGAGGTGCATTTGCTGGCTGCCTTTGCTGGCTGCCTCGCTGGCATCAGGAAACTGAGCGTTGCAGCACCACCGCGTACCCCACCCAGCTGCTCTGTCCCCGTGCAACTCTGTCCCCTTGCAAGCGGCTGCACCACTGCGTGCTTTGGGTTTGTTTCGTGCCCTGCAGGCGCAGCCCTACTACGACCTGTATGTGCCAGACAGCGACGAGGAGTTTGAGCCGGCAGCCAGCAGCGCGAGTGGCATGACAGACGTCGAGCGCCCCAGCGCCTCGACCATGTCGGTCGCTAGCGGCGCTGGCACCTCGCAGCAGCCGCCGTTGCAGCAGCTGCCGACGGCGGAGGCAGACAGCATGGAGGCGGCAGGCGCAGCAGCAACGCCTGCTGCACAAGAGACGAGCAGCAAGTCGGAGGAGACGGCCGTGGTAGCCATGGCTGAGGCCGTGGGGGAGGGCAGCAGCCGCAGCAGGCCGCCCATACAACCAATCCGAGTGGCGGCGCATCTGCAGCATGGGGCGGCATCTGCAGCACGGGGCGGCAAGCGAGTTAGGGAGGCTGCCGCCGTTGCGAATCTCGCAGCAGAGCCCCCTTGTCCTCCTGTTTAGTGCAAAATGTTCATACACAGGCCAGCAGCTGCACAACTCAAACAGGAGTGCTGCTCTGCTGCCTGCCTTCTCTGCTGCAAACAGGATGAGGCGGTGCACGTTGGCGTGTGTTAAGGCGCAGCACATGGGGCCTTAAGGCGCAACACATGGGGCCTAAAGTTATGCGTGCAGCGCCCTCATCATCTCGGCGATGGCGAAAAAGTGCACCAGGAATGCAAAAGTGACTTTGGCTCCCATGGAGAGGCCCACACATGTGGTGCCCTCATCCAGGCTCTGCTTCTCCGCCTTCATTGCGCCCAAACGTTCTAGAACGCCCTCCTAGCCGCGGCGGTGGCTCCCGGGCCCCTGAGCTCTGAGGTCAGCGACCGCCGACAATCGCAGCCGGACCGCACTTGCAGAGGCCGCCGCTGAGGGCACAGGCCTCTGGGCAAGCGTGAGGGCAGGCCGGTCCCTCAGAAGGGCAGCAGGTGAGGGAAGTCATGGGTGGATGTGCAGGCAGTGTTCACGGCCACAGGCAGCAGCGGTGTGCTGGAGGTGGTGTGGTTGAAGCTGGGTTGCCTTTTGAGGTTGCCATGGAGAGGATGCCCTTTTGGGGCCGCCCTTTTTATTGCCGCCGGGCAGCGGCAATAAGGGCCGCCTGTCCATTTTGCGTGCAGGAACAGGGAACAGGGCCGCGCCCACCAATTGTTATCCCTTCATCTGTACATTGCAGCTGTGTGTAGAGCAGGAGGAGGCAACCCATGGACCAGCAGGGCGCCGCCGCAGCGACGGGCGCTGCCACCCAGCTGGCGGCAGGGGAGTCGGACACGCCGGAAGGACCGCAGCCTGAGCCGTCAAAAGGGCAGCTATCGGCAGCAGCGGGTGGCCGTGCCAAGGCGGGCGGTAACAAGGTCAAGCCCAAGCTGCCGCGCCCTGGTGCGTCCTGTTGCGTTGGTTGAAGCTGTTACAAAACGCGTTCCCCTGAACACTTGTGCCCTCAAATGTGCAGCGGACCAGCCCCCATGCCCGCGCTGCAACAGCAGCGACACAAAGTTTTGTTACTATAACAACTATAACATTTCCCAGCCCCGCTACTTCTGCCGGACCTGCCAGCGCTACTGGACGGCGGGTGGTACACTGCGCGACGTGGCGCCTGGCGCCGGCCGCCGCAAGAGCAAGTCAGTGGCTGCGGGGGCAGCCGCAGGTGCGACGTCGGCCGCCACAAAGTCCGACGCGCCAGCCAAGCACAGTGGAGGCAGAGCAAAGGCAGCGGCCGTCACGCAGCAGCCACAGATGGCACTGTCACTAGCACCCCCCAACCTGGGCGCGGCCTCCAGCCTGCAGTTGCCGCTGCCGCATGTGGGCCTGCCAACGATGTTGCCGCAGATGCCGCCGTTCTTGGACCCGGACCTGGCGGCATATGGCATCACAACCTTCCCACCGCCGCCCCTGCCCATCATTGACCCTAACGCCATGGCAGCGGCAGCAGCAGTCAGCAATCTTGGCAGGCAGGGCGACGCTCTGGTGCGTGCAGCTGCCAATGCGCTGCTGCCTGATCCGGCCTCGGCCTTCCAGCCTGTGGCCGCCACCGCCAACAGCGTTCAGGGCACAGCGTCAGCTGGCATCCAGCCCAGCCATCAGCACAGCGATAGTGATGGGCAGGGTGAGGCCGACCAGCGTGTAAAGCGTTTGAGGACAGAAAATGGCGCGGTGGCGGCAATGGCAGCCATCGCCGCAGCCATTTCTGCCGGGAACCGCGAGGTGCCACCACCGGCGCAGCAGCTGCCGCAGCAGAAACAGCCGCCGCAGCACCCGCAGCTGCAGCAGGACCCTGGAATGCCGCCAGGGGGCCGGCAGCCTCTGTCTGGCGCATCAGATGGGCTGGGATTGGCCATAGCCGGGCCGCTGCCCTCCGACTGGCTCAGCATTGCAGCAGCCACCCCGCAGCATGCAGCGCAGTTGCAGGCGGTGGCAGCTGCCGGGTTAGCGCCCAATCCTTATGCCAGCGTGTGGCCACCCTATTGCAGCGGAGCCTATGGCAGCCCAGCCGCCTGGCCGCTCCCCCTGCCACCTGGTGGACCACTGCCTGGGGGACCCCCACGGCCCGGCTGCCACCCAGCAGCATCAGCAGCAGACATGGCTGGCATGGCCGTGCCGCCTGGCAGTGCACCGCTCGGGGGACACCCCTCTCCCTTGATGCCCGGCATGCCGCCACAGCTTCCCGTGCCCTGGAACCAACTGCCTGTTGCCGGTGGCGTGATGGGAGGGTTGGGCGCTTGGGCACAGCTCCCAGGCGGTGGCGCTGGGGGCTGGGGTGGTGCCATCCCGCCGCTGCCGGCGCCTATTGCCCACCCTGCCTGGGCCACCGTGCAGCTGCCAGCCAATGGCCCCATCGCTGGGGCTGCAACCAACCTGCTGGGCATACCGCCTGCACCACCGAGCATGCAGCTGGTGAATTCTGCGTTGACCAACAACTCAGCTCATGAGTCGCAGCATGTTTGACTTGTATTTTCTCGTTGGAATCCACATTTTTTCATACATGACTACAACTACAACACTGTTTACACCACGGCCCCTTGTACATTCCTCCCGGCTGGCCAAGACGCTGCTCGAGGGAAGTTCAAGAGGGGAAGCTGATCTCACTGTTGCCCCGGTCGGGCATTTCTGAGGGTCTTGCTGGCTGGATCTCAGGTGGAGTGGGACGGCCCAGGGGCAGCTCGCTCGGTGGCTCCGTCTGCGGCGCCTCAGGTGGGCCTGGCGATGGCACAATCTGGTGGGGGGAAGGGTGTGTGCCTCAATTCAATACCTTTTTATCAGGTCTCAGGTAAGGCACTCAGGCCCCCTCCCTACCAGCGCAGCCTGCTGTGCTGCGCCCCCCCTCAAAGCAGACCCAGCACAAGCAAGTCAGCTGCAGCCAGCAGACTCACTTCTGGAACAGGCACCTCTGGCGGAACAGGCACCATGGCCGGAACAGGCACCTCTGGCTCTGGCCCCTTGGGCCCCTGCATCAATGCGACACAAAAGTGTAGGAGCAGTGATTCGTGACTACCCCCGAAGCACGCACTCGGCCGAGAAACTAAATGGGCACTCAGTGGGTTACTGGCCTCCTCCTCCCCAGGGTGGTTAGACGGCAGCCCCTGTGGCAGCGGGTTCCCCGGCTCGGGGGGCGTTTGTTCCTGCGGCCGCTCAGCCTCGTAATCTGGGTGGGGGATGGTGGGGAAGGGCAGCTCGGTCTCCCCGCCATCACCGCTCCTGCTGTTGCCCTGCATGGTAAAGGGATGGCGGGAAGGTCTACCTCGTCTGCCATGGAGGCGTGATACGCTGTGCAGAGGAGCAGCCCTGCCTTGCCTCCAGCATCGTCACGACAGGCTGACGCCCGACAGAAACGGTGGCAAGAGCACGACGCGGCTGTAGGCTGACGCGTCGCAGCCCTGGAGCATTGGAGCTGCGGTGCAGGCTCCAGCAGCTGTAGCAGGGGATTAGGCACTCAAGAAAAGTGGGCCGCCCTGCTTATTCTTCTGCAGCAGACGCCAGCAGGGCAGGCTTGCCTTGGGCTCCCTGCCGAGGCCAGCAGCACTCCTGACATCCTACAGTTCTGTTGGTGGCTCTGTAACTTCTGACGAAGAAGGGAAGCATCTGCCAGCTTGGCAGTTATTAATTAACCCAATCTAACAGCCTTGTTCCATTGTTTTCGTTGGGTGTGGTGTGTGCCTCAGAGCCAGATGGCCTCCAGGCTCACTTCAGCAGCGCTGGGCGGCTTGAGGTGAGCTGCACTTCTGGGCAACAAACTTCGAGCAGCGCCGGCCAACCCAATGGGGTTCAAGATGTAGCATGGGAACGATGAGAGTGCTGTTGAAGTGCAGGGGAGGGGCGGTGAGGAGCTTCATTGCTGACGTGATCGCCGCCCACCGTACCGCTGGGCGGCCGGTGCTCGGTGGTCCGGTGGGCGGCGCGCAGGCGGTGAGACGTGGACTAGACAGGGCTGCGGACCTTCCTGGCCACCCAGACATTTACCCTCCAGCATCCCCGCATGACAGCCCTGTGCCAGGTAGTCCTGTGCGGGACATGTGTGCCGGCGAACACAACACGTCCAGCACTGTATTCCTCCGACGCCTGGGGCCTCCTACTGTTGCAGATCCAGGCAATCCATCTCCTGATCTATTCCCGCCTGATGTGGGCATTCCACGCCGTGATCCAGATGTTGTGCCGCCGCGTTACCCCTCGCCTGGTAGAGACCTTGCCCCGCGCAGCTAGCATCCCATGACCGTCGCAGCAGTCACCACCCAGCCTCATGCCCTGCCCCCCACTGTCTGTAGACGTTTTCCCTCCCGCTGACATTCCTCCCGACCTGCCAGAGCCCCCGCTGCCGGGCAAGGGCCCATTCATGGCGGCCCTGCCGCTCCTCAAGTCCAATGGTGCCAACGTCAGGCTGGAGGCGTGCCATGCCCTCTCCCACACTTTCCACACCGCAGCTGTAGCCAGCTATGCTGGCGGCGGCAGCGACGAGCACTCAGGGCGAGGCATGTCAGCAGAGGAGCAGGACGATGCCAACAAGACCAGGTGGGGTGCTTGCAGACAGTGAGCATCGAGTTCAGGCTGCTACAATCGTGGCCTGACTTTGCTGGGAACCTGTTTTGCTGCAGAGCCGCCAAGGGGGGCGAGCCCATGCAGGATGAGGACACTCCCATGTCTGCCGCTTCCGCCCAGCAGGGCGCGCTGCAGCCCGAGGAGACTGGGCACAGCTTTGACGTGCCAAAGACGTCGAGCTCTAGGAGCGCCATGCAGGCGAGCGTTACTGCAATGGTGGAATAAACTGCTTGCACCAGCTTGTGGTACCGGTATGAACCAAGAACGTGACCCACTTGTTCTTGGCCAGGTGGGGCCCAAGGCCAGCACTGGGCTGCCGCCAGACGTGCCCACCGAAGTCCCGCGTCCAGGCTTCCCGGACGCCGAGCACTGAGCACCACCAGCTGTGGCACCATCAGCGTGGCCTTGAATGAATCAATGTCGGCATGCTTGCGTTGTCCAGTTGTGTGTTTGCGTTCCATTTGTGGGGCAACGGTCGCCCCCCAGCCAAGTTGTAAAGCAAGCCGTAGTACGCGTGATGCGTCTGTGGGAGGAAGCCATGAGACATATCAATGCTCAGCAAAGGCGAGCAAAAGAGTGAGGAGCAGGCCAGAGTGTTCAGGCGGGAAAGGATGATAGGCAGTGCAAAGGGATTGCTTAGCAAAAGCAGACAAAAAGGATGGGCATGCTGCCTGGGAGGTACATACAGCACATGAAGGGGACAATGGTTCACAGCCGGCAGGAGGGTGCGACTGCATGGCTCACACCGCACTCTCGCTGCTGATGGAGGGGTGCCGTCGCGTGGCACGTGCCGTCGGCGCCTCGCCACCGTCCTCGCCGCTGCCGCCGTCAAGTCCAGCAGTAAGACGGCGAGAAAGGTCGCGGTCCAGGGAGGCTTTGGGGCTAATCTTCTGCTTTGCAGAGGTGCTGCGCGAGGCGCTGGCCCCGCTGGCCGCTGCCAGCAACGTCTGAATGCTGCCACTGCCGCTAGCTGCCGTAGCTGTAAGGGCCAGCAGGCCAGTGCTGCCGCCACTCAGCAGGGGCGCCTTCTCGCGCGGCAGAGCTGCAGCCGTCAGGCCCGTTGCTGCTGCTGGCCCGCCAGTGCCCCCCACCGCCTTCAGCTCAAACTCGGGGCTGCTGGGCAGGTGCAGCGCCGTGTAGCCTGTGCTACTGCCCACAAAGCCCTCCCTCTCCAGCGAGGCGGGATATGTGCGATCCATGCGAACGCCCACCTCCGGATCGTCCAGCTCCAGCTGCTCCCCATCTTGCCCAAGGCCCTCACCCTCTACCTGTGCCGAGCTCATGTGGCTCTGTGCGCGCTTGATGGCTTGCCTGCAGCAGTAGAGCCGCATGGCAGGGAAGGTCGGTGCTGGTCAGCAAGCTAGGGCGCTCTAGAAAGCATAGGTCCTGCATTAGGAGCCGACACTGGCCCACTCACTTGATCGAGTACGAAACGAAGAGCGCTCCGACCCCGCACATGACCAGTGACACGCCCAGCATCACCCACTCAAACCATGGGGGACGTCCGCCCTCGCCGCTGATGATGGAGTGGATGTTGTCCGCCATGCTGCAGTGGGGGGAGTGGGGGAGTGACAGGTCGAGTGCAATCGAGGACAAAGAGTGCAATCAAGGACAAATTTACTGGGTGCCAGCAGCATGGCATCGTGGACAGTGCGCTGCTGTCAGTCAGCAGCGGGCTGTCTGCCAACCTCACCTGCCAAAGTATGCAAACACGGCGCACTCGTACAGGATGCCCACCGCCGAAACCACAGTGAACTGCCAGAAGGGAATGTTGGTGGTGGCCATGGCAATGTTGAGCTGCAAGCAAAGCAGCGGGGCGGGGGGGGCCAAGGGGTGAAAAGGACAGGACAGGTGTGCCATAGCATGTTGAGGATTGCACGGCAGGGAGAGGACGTGCCCTGGCACTTTGCAAGGCCAACTCCTGACAGCGGCGCACCAGGTTGTATGGGATGATGGGGGAGAACCGCATGATAAGCACTAGCTTCCAGCCGTCGTGCTCAATGGCCTTGTCGATGATGGCCCACTTCTTCCACTTGTGCTTCAGCGTGCTCTCCACCCACCCATGGAACAGGTAGCGTGCCAGCAGGAACGCCAGCGCCTGCCCCACCGCACCGCCAGCCCACACTGCCAGCAGGCCACGCCAAAAGCCAAAAACAAAGCCGGCGCCCAGGATGAGCACCACACCGGGGAGGAACAATGCCACCATCGCTGTGTACATGCCTGCAAAACGTCGGCGCATGCCAAGTGAGCACGAGACTAGGGCACCAACTACAGGCAGGCCGCTCAACGCACCGACAAAGATGCCCCAGCCTGCCCAGCCATTATGCCGCTGAAACCATGTCAAAATGTCGCCAAAGAAGCCAAAGCCCTGGGGGGACGCAAGCGTGGTGCAATGGCAGATGGCAGAAAGTGGAGCATCGACATGATTAATAGGTGATCGCCGGCGAACACAGCAGCACACACATGCGCCCCTCAAACGGCATACCTTCACTGACACAAGAACAATGAGAGTAATGAGCACGGCGAGGATGGCGGCCTTGGACCAGTGGGCGAGGATGAAGCCTACTAACCGCTTACAGATCTGCAGCAGCTTATCTTTCCCCGTGCGCGAGGGCTGCAGCACAGTGTGCACAGAAGGGGACCCAGTGTTATGCTGGGCCGCCTCCCGAATACTGATCCCCAACCTCTGCTGCCCCGCCACAAACCAAACCAACACGACAGAGGGCGCTGTGCGACCACACACGGCTGGTCGCTGCCATGTCGCCTCGGAGGCCTCACTCACGTATATCAATGGCGTCATGCCATCGTCGCTAAGCGCCGAGCTGCCCACAATTAGGTGCGCATTCTCCGAATACTCTGGTGCCTCGCTGCTGACCGTACTCTGCACACCCAGGCTGGCGGGGGAGCCGCCTGGCTGCCCGCTGCGCCCCGCCGCGGCGCGGGGCGACTGATAGCGCCCCTCCGCCAGGGGGATGGACCGCTCCTTGTCCATGCCCTCGCTGTGGGGCGAGCCGTGCATTAGCTGGCTGCCTCGGGCTCGTGGAGGGCGGGCCCTTTGGTGCCCCCTCTGGCGGGCGTCCCACGATAGGAGGCGGGCTGGGGCTGCAGTCGGGCGACCGAGGGCCCTGCGGGTGTCGAAACCACGCCGGGAGGGGAGAGCTCAAGCAGTGCAAGGTCCCTTGAGGGCCAGGCCAGGCGGTGCCATCAAATCTGCCTTGAACTGAATGAAGGTTAGGTGTGGCCGCCTCACAAATGGCGAGGACCCTTGGGGTTGTGTGCGCACCACCTGCCAGGTGGCCAGGTTTTCTGTGCACATGACCTCCCTGCAAGTCACCAAAGTTTCGAAAAATGACATGAAAAGCATATTGGCGGCTTCCAGCTTCCAGGCTCGACGGGAGCCAACGCTGCTCGCCGCCATGCGCTGGCGTGGTCAACGACAGCGGCCGCTGTCGTTGACCGCGCCGCAGGGCTCACACAGCCCTTCGGGTGCGACGGCACGCCCGCTGCCTGCATGTCCTTTGTGTCTCAGCGTTTGCAATCATGGAGGGGCAGCTCAGTTGGACCATTGCAGCGCCGTTGGCAACCTGTCGTGTCACGTCAAGAACAATTTGGGTCGCTCAGTGTTGTGCCTGGCGTGGAGCAGCGGGCAAAAGTGCTTAAGCAAACAGCCGGATTGTCATTCCTGGTTGCAACAGAGTGTTGCACCTATGACGCGGCGGTGCGGTGCGAGGCGGTGATGCGTGGCCACGCGATCGCGTGGGCGCACCGGCATGCTGTCACACCTGTCCATATGCCATGCAGAAAAGCGGCTCCTGCTCAGTTTCTGCAGAATTCTGACATCGACGGCGCGCACACACAGCTTGCACCCCCAGAGCACGACAATCCCGCACACAGTGTCAGCTCCTGCTATGGCGCACCTCAAGGCATTCCGCCAGCGCTGGTTGGCTGTTGCCGCGGCACAAGGTGGCCTGGGCGAGGCCCCTCCCGCGCAGCAGCCCGCCGCCTTTGCGCCAGAGGCACTGCAGCGGCCAGCAAACGGGGCCGCGCTGCTGCCCAAAAAGCGCCTGCTGGAGAGCTGCGGAACGGGAGCAAGGCAGCAGCAAGACAGGTGCGATGCTGCTGGGTGCTGGCCGCCTCCCGCCAGTCCGCTTCGGTCCGCCTGCGTCCGCCTGCGGCTTGCCCTCCAAACTGACTTTCTTCATGACCGTCCCGGCTTTGCAGCAGCCTGGCTGTCAAGAAGCAGCGGCAAGCGCAGGCAGGGGCAGCCAAAATAGACGCAGCCGGCGGCGGGCCGGCAGCGACACACCTGGTGCAGCAGCAGCCCAAGCTGGATTCCGGCAGGCCCAATGCAGAGGGCAGGCCTCGCCCAGACGGCAAGCCCAGAAGCAAACCCGCAATGGCGGCAGCAGGAGCAGCAGCAAATCCCGGCAAGCGCGAGGGCGGTGCAGCAAGTGGTGGTGATGCTGGCAAGGCCAGCCGGGCTGCAGCCAAGGACGGCGCAGAAAAGGCACCACCCAAGCAGACGGGGGCTGCAGGGCGGCCTGGCAAGAAGGAGGGAGCTACAGGGGAGCGTCCGGGCAGGAAGGAGGCAGCATTCAAGGCTAATGCAGCGCCAGCGGACAAGCCCGTAAGGGTGAAGGTGCAAGGAGAGGCCGCCGGCAGGCCTGCCAAGCCGATGGCGGCAGTGACCAAGGTGCCGGCACCCAAGCCTGCACTTGTGAAGCAGGAGCAGCAGCAGGAGCATGCGGGAAGCAACCCCTCCAGCGCGCACTGCGAGGGCGGCCCGAGCGCTGCAGGTGAGCAGCGTCACCTGCAGCAGGCCACTTCGCCAGCGCAGCCAACGGCGGCCCTGAAAGCACAGCCGGCTAATGGTGGCGAGGCAGGCAGCACCAGCATCGGCACGCCTGTGGAGCTGCTGCTGGCGCCTGCCGAGGCGGCACAGCATATGGGGGAGCTGGTGGTGACGATGTACAGCGGGCATGGTGAACTGTGGGAGGCCGTGCGCTCGCAATTTGCAGGTGCGCAGCCGAACATGCCGCGACGTATCTATGTCGTAGGCCAGGGGTCTGCCTTGGTTGCGCCTGGCTCAGGTTTGCGCTTTACAACTGCAGCAGGGATGCAAAGGCATTTGTCTTATTTGCTCATGCTCATCCACATCCATCCCCCGTTCCCTGCCTTGATGAGGCGTGCAGATCAGCTGCCCAGCGACCGCAGGTCGCGTCTGGTTTACCAAGACGTGGATGGTGACTGGCTTCTCCTGCAGCCGGAGGCGCCCTGGCACATCTTTGCGCAGACCGTACGCAAACTGGTTATCACTCTCCCAAACCCTGCTTTTTGAAATGGCCTCCACTCCATGCTGCATTGCTGCTGCCGTGGCCGATGCACGAGTCGATTGTACTTCCCTACACTCTCCGCTTTATTGACTGCCCAGGCCTTAAGACCGGCCCTGCCCAATATGACCTGCACTTGTCTCTGCTTTTGCCTTTTGCTTGCCAGCAATGCATGCCGCTCCATCTCTTTTTCATTCATTTCCGCACTTGATGATAACAACCCTTGTTACAAGGAGCACTGTGAACTGGGGTAGAAGCGGCAATGATGGAGAAACGATACATGTTCAGGTTCAAAGCTCTGGGCGCCACGCCTCCTGCGCTTTGCGGTCCACGACCAACGCCAGGTGGCGCAAGAAGAGCGCCAGCAGAACTGCGATGCACAGCAGCACTCCAAAAACAAGTCCATGCACGATTTGCTTGCGCCGCTCCTCCGCGTCCTTCTGCTGGCGCGCCAGCTCCCGCTCACGCTGCTTCTCTTCGCGGGTCATCTTGCGCTTGGGCGCCTCTGCGGCGGCAGTGCTGGCCTTTGTTGCCATCGGCGGTGTAAGGGGAGCGCCAGGCACATCGCCACTGCCCTTCGCTGCTGCAGGTGCCGCCGCAGCCTCCGTGGCTGCCGCCTTGGCGCAGCCATCATCGCAGATCAGCAGGCGCAGCGACGTGGTGTCATCATAGGTGCCGCTGCCAGTCGCCGCCAGCAACAGGCGCTGCACCTCTGCGCACGCCAACTTGCGCTTGTTGCGCTTGCAGGCGCAGCGCACCGTCACCTCCTTGGCACAGCCCACGCTGGTGCAGGTGCCGGCATGGCACTCAAGCTCGCAGGTGTGCGGGCAGCCAGGCAGCTCCCGGTGGCAGGTCTTGCCGCAGTTGAGGCGAGCTGAAGGCGCGGCCGCATTTATCTCACAGCAGGAAAACTCAAGAGTGGTCCTGCCGCAGTGGCATGGCACCCTTATGCCAACCAGGCACGCCGGGCAGGCTTGGCTGGCCGGGTGGCACGGCAGTGGGCAGGCGTGCTCGCAGGTGTCCCGTGGGCGTTGGCAGGGCAGGGTGCAGTATGCACATTGCTGCTGCGCATCGTCGTGGCACGTAAGACTGCAGGTATGATTCCCGCACTCTAATTTTCGTCCGCAAGGCTGCTGGCAGGCAAAGGGTGCAGCGCTATTGCAGGCAACCTGCGGGCAATGCAAGGTGGGCCAGGGCCGTCAATTTCCAGTCATGTCCTAGGGCTGTAGCCTGGATGGGGAGGACAAGGCAGCAGAGATCATGGAGCAGATTTCACCTGAACTGTGATGTGCCCGCCGAAACACGTGACCGGCACGGGGATGGGGCACGGCAAGCAGCTGCTCAATTGTCCCTCGGGGGTGCGTGGCATCGTGTTCTGCAATCGCCGCGCCGCTGCTGCGGTGGCTTGTGCCGGTGGCAACTGCCGCTCAGGCTGCTGTTGCTTGCTGCTGCTGCTGCTGCTGCTGCCGCTGCCGCTGGCGCTGCCTGGCAACGCCAGAACCACAGGCGACACTGGCGGCGGTGGTGGCTGGTACTCTGGGGTAGCAGGTGGCGGAGGGTCATGGCAGTGCAGCAGGCTGCAGGCGTGCCCGCAAGCCAGCTGCAAGAAAAAAAGGCCATCCAGAGGCCAAGAGGCCAGGTGAGCCATAAATTTCGACTTGATTGAGATGTGGGCAAACAGCAGGCGTCAAGCCTGGCGCCCCGCATCCATTCTATGCGGTTCCTTACTGACCTGCGTGCCGCATGCTGGCACTGTGCATGGAGGGCAGGGTCCAAAGTGGCAGCAGTGTGGTGGCTGTGCCGCTGCGTGGCGGCAGAGCGATGGGACCGGGCATGGTTGCCTGCATGGCGGCGGCTTGGCTGTCGACTCACGGCCGCAGGGTACACTGCACGCGGCGGAGAGAGGGTGGGCGGCAGCCGGCCAAGCACATTCGTCAAGAGCCTGGCAGGCGGAGACCGATATGCAATGTGCGTTGCTGAATCGTGCCATTGCCATTGTTAGGAGCAGGCACTGCATGCTTCATTAACCCATGTCTGTCCTGCCCACCCATAACCCACCTATAGTGCGTCTTGCCGCATGCGCAGCTGATGCGAGCGCTCAGCGGGCAGGGGGCGCACTCGCCGCTGTGGCACGGCGCAGGGCACCTGTGGTTGCGGCCTGCGCAGCAGAATGGCGGGGCTGGAGGGGGGGCGTCATATAGAAAGGTGCGGGGGGTGGGGCGCCGCATAGAAAGGTGCGGCGAGATGAGCAGCAAGATTGCAATGCCAGTCCATTAGTCGCAATCTCACAGCGTCCTACATTTCAACCATCTCTTGCAGACCTCCTCGCAGGGGGGGCAAGCCACACAGCAGCGGCGCCGACAAGGATGCCGCTCGCAACTCCGCATTTTCTCACATCGCCGCTCGCACTTGAAACTCTCGTGGCACTGCAGATCCCAACAGTGCACGAATGAATGCCCCAAACATCATTCGTGCCGGACAAAACAAGTCAGCAGCTCGCAAAAAGCACAAGCAATCCTGCTGAGGCACATTTTGCACACAATGTACTACACCTGGACGACGCGTTCTGTTTGCCCACACTCGCATCGCTTCTTCACCTGCTCACGGCAAACAGTTGTGCAGGGGCCTGCGTGGCATCTGCACCAAAGGGGCCAAACAGAAATCACAGCTCCAACCAGGCAATTTGGCGCTTCTCGATAGCCACAAACAGCGAAAACGCATCAAGTTTTGCTGAACTTCTAGCATTCACACCACACATCTCTCCCCTCCTGTCCTCTACCTCTCGTGGCAGGTGTGCACGCCGCAGATCAGCAGCTTGCCACACGTCTCCCCGCAGGGTCCCACCACCACATCGCAGGCCGCATCCGCCAACTGCGTCTTTGCACATGGGCAGGCCTTCGGGCCTGCCAGCTTGCACGGGCCACAGGTGCCAGCATGGCACACCTCCTCGCAGTGGTGACGCCCACAATCCAGCAGTTTGCCACAGACGCGGGGGCACTGCGCAGAGCGAACAGGGTGTGCAATAAGCAGGGCGAAATCAGCAGGGGCCCTGGGAGCAGACGCAATGAATGGGACGCTCAGCCATGCTGCCGATCCCCAACAGGCACACCCACCTTGAAAAGCTCCTGCTGACTGCATGGCAGCTGCGCCACCTCCGCGCCGCACAGGCAGCTGACAGTTGAAACCAACTCCCCACAGGGCGGGCAGCCGCCGTCGTGACATATCGCGGGGCAGGTGTGGCCGCACGGCAGCAGTGCATAACAGGTGCCGCCGCAGCTAAACTCGTGATGCCCACATCGCTTGTCCGTCACCAGCGCCCCGCAGAAGCAGCTGGTGGAGATAACACGGGGGCAGGGAGGGCAGGGCCCTGCATGGAGCGGGTGCCGGGTGATCACCAGCAGGGTGATCAGACAACTCCAACAACAACACAACAAGCCGGGACGGTGGCTGTTACAACGCCCCTGCTTAGTGGCTAGGATTGGCACCAACCTGGGTGGCAGAGCAGCATGCAGGGGTGTTCGCAGCTGGGTGCCGGCCGCTCACAGTGCTCGCCACAGCTGCAGCCGCAACAGTGCCAGTACAGTATGAACGTGTTGTGCATGGGTGCACTGGTGGCCGGGCAATGTGCATGATAGAATTGGTCTGCACACACACCGGGAGAGCACCCCGTCAGACCACCCATCCACCTGTGTGCCGTGCCCCAAGGGTTGAAATCTGGGTTGGCAACCTTGCCACACCAGCAGGTATAGCCCCCTGGTACCGCCTCATAATCCTGCCTGCAGGTAATGGTGCCGGGCACAACCCACTTCACTCATAGTCCAGACTAGAATTGACAACGCAACGCACACTTGGCATCAGGCACCCACCGGCACTTGGGACAGCCCCAGGCGGCAGTCCTCCGAGCCTCTGCTGCTGCGGCAGGGAACAGTCGTGGATCCAGGCGCTGTTCAGCTTTCTCTTGGACCATCGCTAGCGTGCGCCGTGCCCACGACTGCAAAGCAGCAGTAGCATTGCACATGTGGCACAATGTAGGTTGACGCTAAGATGCGCGCAGAGGGACCAGACAGCTGACTGTCCTGTGGCAGCCCACCTGGACACAGGGCAGGTGCAGGACCGCATAGCAGCCGTCCTGGCAGCTCCACACCGAATCCGTTGGGCGGATGTTTTCCCTGGGGGAGGAAATGCCGGGGAGGCGCAAGAGTCGGTGTCAGGCCCTCCACAAGCCAAGCAGAGGGCCGGCGGCAACACTCACAGGCAGACCATGCAGATGGCGCCATCCCCAGACGCAGATAGCAGGTGCTCCTTCACTCGCTCCACACCCTCCTGCGAGCATAGAAAAAAAAAATGGTTAAATGCCAGGAGGGCTTGATGACAAGACGGAGCCACCCCGCACCCGCACCTCGAAGGCGGCGCCGTCACCGCCGTCACCGCCCTCCACTTCTGCCCCGGTGCGGCACGCCGCTGCATACGACTCAAATAGAGTAGATTCACAGTGGGCCCTGCTGCTCGGAGCCGACATGACCGCGGCGCAAAGCTTCCACGGCGCTGAACCCCGGCCTAATCGCTCTCAGAGCTCCCCTTGACGGGGATGCACAGAGAGGGCTTATATATCGCGTGCACGCATGCTGCCCCTGTCAGCATAGAGATTAGCGCCACAGCAAAACCCGTGAGCAAGCTTGGCGCACGAGCCATCGCGGGACTTGCGAAGAACGAACGCTTCCCTCAAGTTCTGCAACGCGCTGGCTCCCCATGCTGATGTACGCCTGTCCATGCAAGTACGCCCGCTGGCGTGAGCAGCGGCAACGTTGTTGTTGTTGAAAATTGTCAAGTTGACGACAGTTTACAATGTGCAACATTGGCAGCTTGCAGAGAAGCCACAAACAAATGCGTCCAATCAGGAAATGCAACACCATTGAGCCCTCGTCTCCTGCATGTGCATCCCTACGGAGCGCGACTGTGAAACAGTTGGAGCGTTAATAGCGAAGCCAGTACGTCCTGCGCCTCATCCAGGTGTAATCGGGCAGGAACTGCAGCAGAATCACGACGTTGGAGGCGTGTTTGAATTCAAAGTCAAAAGGTGGCTCACAAGGTGGAGCCGATCCACTTTGCCGCACAGCGCTCCTCCGCCCCTCAGCTGCGGCCTAGTCCTGCACCCACCACTGGGCACCATCGCCCACCACCCCAAGCGCCTTTTGTCCACACCTGTGTGTCCCCCAGCGCTGCGATGGCCACATCCTGGTCCAGAATGAAGCGGTTGGCCACAGCCTTGACCGTGTCGCTGTCCACCGCGTCGATGCGAGCAAACAGCTCGGCCTTGGGCATGCGCCGTCCGTAAACCAGCAAATTGCGGCCAATGTCCTCCGCAATGCCTGAACCAAGCCCGAGGCAGGGACAAGGAGGGTGATGGGTGGAGGTGGAGGGGGGAGGGGGCAGGGCACGCACACACGAGGGGCAGGGCGCACCGGTGGTGCCGTCCTGGCTGAACAGGATGGAGGCCTTAAGCTGGTTGCGGGCACGTGCTACGTCCTCCTCCTCGACCTGCGGCCAGGCTCAGGCGGTGGAGAGGGATGAGGGGGGAGGCAGCAGGGAAAGGCTCTAGGGGGAGGCAACGAGAAGGAAGCAAAACGTGAGCTGCCTGACAAAGGAGCACTGCCAGCTCGGCATGGGGTAAATCCCAACATGGGTGTAAAATCCCAACAAACCAAGCTGCGCAGGAATGGCCCCCACACCATCATTGCGCCTTAATGCATAATGCCCTCACCGAATAGCACATACGGGTGATGTTGTTCATGATGGTCCAGGAAAGGTCCTCGTGGTCGCTGTGCGGGTCGGCCACGGCGTACACACCAAACAGGCCTGCAGGGGAGCACGCGGAGATGGAATGTTTTTGAGGTCTCAACTCAATAAAAATGCCGCCAGATGCATCCTGGCCGGGTCCATCCATCTGCATTCACTCGCCCTAAGTGCTGACCCCCCGGCTCCTGCCGTCATAAGGCTCCCGCCCAGCCAGGGTCCTTTTCCTGTCAAAATCCACCCCGCCACCCCACCCCACCCACCAGTGTCATGGTAGTTGGTGTTGAAGGCCATGTAGGAGTTGGCCAGCTTGTTCGCAGCCACAGTCTGCGCCAACTGGCTGCCCATATCGGTACCTGCACCACTGTTCTTGTCCCAAGCGCCCAGCATGGTCTGCACAGGGCATGGAGAGTGCATGAATGGGTCAGAAGCATGGAACGAGGTTGCACACGCTGCGCCCCAGTCTGCCAGCTGCCCATGGGCTTACCTGCATGACCATGAGCGGGATGGAGTCTGGGTCGGTCCAGGAGGCACCCTTGAAGGCCACCGCAAACTGCAAGTTGGGCTGGTCGGGGTCGCGGATGCGCACGTCGCTGCCAGTGAAGATGGCGGGGGCCTGTGTGGAGACATGAGGGGGAAAAAAGGGCGGGGGGGCGGCATTGGAATGCAGACGGAACAAGGGGGCTTCTGTCCCTGCCAGCCAACCAGCACAAGTCAAGTAAAAGCACTCACCACCCAGCCAGTTCTCATGCACCCACGTCGCGTGCTGGTGTCACCCCAGCGCACCCAACACCCACCTCCTTGACCAGGTCGCCCGCTGACTTGCCGCCTGAGGGCAGCTTTGCAAAGCTCTTCTCCGCAGCTGCCACCAGGGCGGCATGGTCCACGGCGCCCGCCGCAGAGATTACCATGCGGGGGGCAGTGTAGTTGGACGCGATGTAGTCAGCCAGGTGCTGGCGGGTGATGGTCCTGCATTGGAGTGGCGGTACAAGAGGAATTTTCGAGCAGCGACTCTGGCAACAGATCAGATCGACACCCAGCGCATGGGTGCGTCCACAACCCCACCAGCTCAGCTCGCCCAAGGTCCACCCACCTGACGTTCTCGGCGGGCCCCAGGATGGTGCGGCCCAGCGGCGAGTGCTGGAAGGCAGTGGCGTGCAGGTGGTCAAAGATCACCTCCTCGGGGATGCCCTCCACCTGCAGGCAGTTGAGTGAGGAAGCGCTCACAACAATTGAGATCGCACGACAAATGCACTAACCCTCGTGCAAGAGCATCCTGCACCAACAAGCTGTTATTTTGCACAAGCTCTGTGCCTTGGATGTCCTGCCTCCATCCCTCAGCCGGCGCAGGCCAGCACCTCCTGCATCTCGCGCAGGATGACATCCCGCTCCCGTTCAATGGCGCGCTCATCCAGATTTGAGTTCTGCAGGATGTCCGCCAGGATCTCCAGCGCCTTGGGCACATCCTTCTCAAACACCTTGGCATAATAGCATGTCTGCAGCGAAGCGGGCAGGAGGCATGGATGACGAGACAAAGGGCACGCACTTCTCCAGCAGGGGGTGGAGATACCGTCAAGCGGCGGGTTTCGGCCTTCTTTTCGTCGCCCTGCCCCCTGCATGCTTCGTCCCCCACACACCTGCTCGCCGGAAGGGGAGGCGTTCAGGTGGCCCCCCCATGTTCTCATCTTCACCTCCAGGTTCGCGCCCCGTGCGGGACTGCAGTCGCACAAACCGGGCGGCCCAGCCAGCCAACAGCCGGTAAAGGGCACCCGTGATGATCACCCCCTTGATACTTGGTAATCGGCCAAATTGCATGCAGCCGGCACGGCACGTCTACACTGCAGTGGGTCAATGGCTGCTGCAAAAGCTCTCCCAATGAACGCCGACAGCGCTGTGCTGCCAACCCACCGTGGTGCCCTTGAAGGCCATGTGCTCCAAGAAGTGCGCGCTGCCATTGCTGGCGTCTGTCTCATAGCGGCTGCCTGCATCGATCCACACGCCCACGGTGGCGGTGCTGGAATGCGGCACAGCCTCGCTGGCCACTCGCAGCCCATTGGGCAGGCGGGTCACCTGCAGGTGGCAGGGAAGAGCGGAGTGGCAGTACTATGTATCAAGGCCCAACTAACAGCAAACGCCAAATGTGAAGGCCCACAGCAGGCCGTTGAACCCCGGGGGGGTTCCCGCCCCCGCCCCAGTCTCAGTGACAAACCCTCGCCCTCACCTTCGTCTCTGCCAGCTGCGCCAGGGCCGGGGTGAGGTTCAGCTGCTGCGCAAAGGGGCTGCCAAAGCGAAGGTAGGGGCTCTCCTCCGCCAGAGCCGCCTCGGCGGCGAACCCTCGGCCCGCCTGGGCCAGCTGCCCGATCAGCCGCCCACCATGACGCAGCCGTAGCATGATGCTGCCGTCTGAGCACCGTCCAGGCCACTACAGGCTCAACCCTTGGGCTGGGGGTGTAGCAGCACAACCCGAGCCGGATTGGACCTCCAATCGGTGCGCGGGCACCTAGATTCGCTCTTTGAAAGCGATCGAGCCGTTTTGGAGCCTTCTTGCGGGGCTAGAAGGCAGGAAAAAGCCATTGGCCGGCGATTCTGTGGTGTGCTTCCTCTGATGTGCATCGAATTGGCAAATTCAGCATCGAAAGCTAGCCGCAGAGTCAGCATTGCCAGCAAGAGCTCTTGCGTGCACAGGGAAAGCGGCCAAAGGGGACAGCAACGCGATGGCAGGGGAAGCGGCGGTGGCGCAGCTCGAGGAGAAGCTCCAAGAGAGTGGGGGCGGTGTTGCTCCGCAGCACGCCTTCCGCCTGCTTGATTCCCTGCCTGTGGGCGTCCCCACGACGTGCTACGATGAGGTGAGTGAATGGTGCCCTAAGGCTCCCCTCGTGGGGAGCCTAAGCCGCGGCCGCCATCTCGCCGCTGCGGAAGCTGCCCAGCTGCTTGGGTCGCCACAGTACCCAACGTGCTCTTCGCAGGTCGAGGCGGAGCTGTACCTCGGACCCCATGGCCAGCGGCATGAGATGATGAACAAGGACGGTCTTCGGCTGCAGACGTACTTCTGGCCGGCGGCGCCTTCCAGCGCAAAGGCAATCGTGTTGTTTTGCCACGGCCACGGCGCCCACCTGATGTTTGAGATCTGCAAGGCGACGGTGCGCATCGGCGCTCGGGATTGACGGCACAGGCTGCGACCAGCTGGCGTGCGGGGACAGGGTGGCGTAGGCCTGCCGCAGCAACACACAGTAGCTGAACAGGGTGTTCTGCTACTGACAAGGCCATTGGCCACCCAGGCCTTCGCCGCCTCTCACCCATCTGCTGCTGGGCATGCATGTCTCCTTCCACCATGTTGGGGCCTGCAGAGCCTGGGCCAGCCCATGAAGTACGAGGGCAGCTGGGTGGAGCAGTGGAACCAGCGAGGCATCAGCGTGTGCGGCCTAGACTTGCAGGCATGTGCTCCAAACCAGCCTGCTTCGCGTCAACCTAGCGCGCTTGCACGTGAGGTAGCAATCTCCACCTGTCTCTGTCTCCCTCTGCTCCTCCTGGGTTTGTAGGGGTGTGGACGCAGCGAGGGCAAGCAGGGCCTGCGATTTTATGTGGAGCGGTTTGAGGACTATGTGGAGGATGTTTTGCAGCTGGCGCGGTGAGTGGATGCGGAGCAGGAACTTCAGCCAGCATTGCAAAAGTGGCCATGGGCTGTTTTTGCGCCAGGAGGGAAGTGCTTATTCACACAGGCACCCTGCCCGCAGTGCGGTGCGGGAGGAGTCTCTGGGCATCCCCGGTTTTGCAGGTCTCCCCGTCTTCATTTGCGGGATCTCGCTGGGAGGCTGCATCGCATACAATGCCGTGCTGGCTAGCAAGGCCTCGGGGGAGAGCCTGATCAAGTGCGCATTTGCCTGCCTGCCGATTATTGTGTTTGCGACCACTTTTTATTCAATGTAGATGATGTGAATCCTTGCTAGAATAGGTTTCACCTTGTGCTCTTGCCTTCGCAGGGGCACGGTGCTGATGGCACCGATGCTATCACTGGAAAAAGTGTCCCGGAAGGGGATAAATCCCATCATCAGGCCACTAGCCAACCTGCTCAGCTGGCTGGTGCCCACAGCCGCCATCGTGGCCACAGAAAGGAACACCCTGTATCATGATATCCAGGCAAGCTACATTTCAACGCTCCAAAACACCACATGTCAATGTTGCAAAATGCATGTGCGCACGGCATCGGCTGGACTCGTGTTGTTTGGAATGCGAAACAACTGTGAAGAAGGCTTGGCATCCGCAGCTAAATTTCACATGAACTGCCCCCCGACCGGACACGCCGCCCAT
>NW_005435084.1:2253128-2256293 GCF_000147415.1 Chlorella variabilis | reverse complement strand
TTCATTGCGCATGGACCGGCTTCCAGGTGGGTCAGCCGGTGGTTTGGAGATCTCCAGGTCCACCCTGCCTCGTTCTGGATGCAGTCAGAGGACAAGACGCTGCGACTGGTCAACCATATGTGGCACATCCTGGTGCGAGAGCAGGGCAATGAGAAGATAAACTCCGAAATCGCTGATTGGATTTTGAAGCGGGCCTGAATTTTGAGGCTCACCTTATTAACTCTTCAGCCCATGTTCATCCTAAGCTTGATGCCATTCAGACTGCAAATGCTGTGTGCTCCGTGTTTCATTCTCAGTGCATGTTTCCTGTATAGCGCCGCCCTGTGCCTCGCCGCATTTGCAGTGCACCACGCACCATACACCCAGGTGCACCCTGTACCCTTCTACACTGCTGTGCTCTGGCTTCATTCACATCCTCTGTCAAGATTCCTGCTCCAACAAACCCCTCTCCATGTGACAGTCCAGCTGTGCACCCTCTGCCTGCAGGTATCGCTGCAGCAGCTGTAGCCGCAGCAGCCATCGCTGCCCAAAAGGCTTCAAGCTGATACGCCGCCAGCGCATGTCACCGCTGCATTCATCTGTACTGCCATCCTGCTCAGCCTCCTCGTCTCCTCTCCAGCCGTTCTCTGTCGGCGCTCGCTGCCGCTGCAGCCGCTCCTGCTCTGCTGCCTCCAAAATGGAAATGTGCACTTCCAGGCGCTCCGCGGGCTGGTGGTGGGCGTCCAGCCGCTCTGGCCATTCCACAAGACTGACTGCTTCATTGAAAGACGTCCGCAGGTCCAGTCGTGCAAATTCGTACTGTTTTGTCAGGCGATACAAGTCAAAGTGGTGGATGGGTGGGCCTGCATGTGTACGGCAAGATATTGCAGGCGTAAAGGCTCATGACCAAAAATAACCAAGGGTGGGACGCTGGTTGGTCACAGCTGTGCTGCCATTCTCACCCTGGTGGTCTGTATAGATGTTTTGTAGCAGGAACGTGGGTGAAGGCACCGGTAGCTCCTCGTCCTTGGCGGCAGCACGAATGAACGCACGGCTGCAGATGCCAGCCAGCACAGGCGATGAAGCGGCAACAGGGGGGACGGGCAACACCAGGCGAGGGCAGTGCACCAGCTGCCTTGCTGCGCACCTAAAGTAGCTCTTGCCCGCCCCCACGCTGCCATACAACAGGTAACAGTCTGCGGGGCGGAGCTCGCATGCACAGAAGTGAGCCAGGAGCTGCGTGGCGGTGGGGCTGGCAGCGAGCACCGACAGGCGGCGGTCTGGCGCCGCTGCCAGCTGTGCCTCCGCCTCCTGGTCCTGCTGCGCCAGGACGCGCAGGCCCCGAGCAACTAGGCTGCGCTGGCGCCCCATTCCCGGCGCCTGGAAGAGCAGCAATGCTCTGAGCTGCATGTCACTGCAGTGCTCGTGGAGTGCAATCAGTACTTTGAGAAACGACACGCTGCTTATGTGCACATAAAGGCTCAGAATTGCCTTCTGTACAGGCATTCCACGGAAAGCTGCGGTGGCTTCTCATAGCTTTTGCAAGAAAAGAGTGCCCCTGCAGCTTGCAGCTTCTTGAGCATATTCATCTGTAGGTCGATATGCAGGCTCACGAGGGCCTGGCAGCCGCTGCCTCCTCGGCAGAGGAGCCCAGCGAGCTGTTCCCCGCCGCTGCGCAGCCCAACCTGATCAGGGCGCAACAGAAGGTGTGTCGGAAGGTCTGCAGCCCCGTTCCAAGGGCACTACTGAAGCAGAGACCTGCACCGGTGCAGCCGCCCGACTCCCCGCCGGTGACCGCTGGCGACCCTCTGCCCGCCGTCGCATCCCTCTCGTCCCTGATGCAGGATGAGCTGTACTTGCAACACCTCACAGACGGCTGCCACGACGTGGTGCGGCGTGTGCTGGGCCCTCACCGCGCGCTGCGCTGGGCAGGCGAAACGCGCGCGCTGGCTGAGCTGCTCTACTACTCATTGACCACTGGCACAGGGCTGCAGACGCCAGGAGAAGAGTATTGCGACGTCCTGCAGGTGGCTGGCACAGCAGGGGCACCGCCGGGCGCCATGCGGCGTGGCCTGCTGGTAGTGCTGCATTCGCTAGGACCCTACTTGGCAGACCGCCTTGCAGCGCCAGAGGATGATGGCTTTGCAGCCTGGCAGCAGGCACAGGCTGATGCACATCCGAATGCAACAGCGGTGGCATTGCAGCACCATGAGCAGCAGACGGTCACGACAGGAGCAGCACTACTGCAACGGCTGGCATCTGCAGGACGGCAGGTAGCGGGTGCAGTGCAGCGGGCATCGCAGCCTGTGACCACCCACCTTCCAGCTGCAACGGCTTTCTTGAAGGTACACGGGACAACAGTGATGCGCATTCATCTCGCCCTGTTCTACATGTATGGACTGTACTACCAACCAGTCAAGCGTGTGGCAGGTTGGTGGTGGTTTTGTGGGGCGCTCGACAGAAGGGGGCCGGCCTCAATCAGCGGAACCCGCCTGGGCCTGGTTCAGTGCCACTCTGGAAGGCCGTTGGCCACGGCCCCCGCATGCTGTGCCGCTGCAGGGGTGCGCTATCTGTTTCTTGGGCGGGCCTTTGAGGGGCGACCTAGCTACCGATTCCTTGGCGTGCTGCTGGTTGCTCAGCTGGGCATCTCTGGCCTGCTCTGGCTGCTGAGGCGGCATGGCGGCCCGCTGCAGCTGTGGGCTAGCCCAAGAGCGGAGGACGCAACCGCACGGCGGCAGGCCCATGCTGGGCTGCAAGCCGAGGATGGCAAGCCGCTCCCCAACACCATTGCAGCCCTAGCAGGGGGATCAGGGCGGCCAACAGGAAGTGCAACGGGCGATGCCAGCACAGAGGTGCCCAGCAGGCGGAAGTGCCCGCTTTGCCTGTCGGCACGAGCACATCCCACCGCCACGCCATGCGGCCACATCTTCTGCTGGCAATGCATCACTGACTGGTGCAACCAAAAGCCTGAATGCCCACTGTGCCGCGCTGATTTCAACCCATCCTGGCTTGTGTGCGTGCGCCATGCCGATTTCTAATGCCATTCACTGCTCCTGCTGGTGCAAGGTATGTCGGTACATGTTCCGTGTAAGAGGCGCGAAATGGGTGCAGGGGACCAGGAGGGGACAGGGCAAAAGAAAAGGGGACGAGCAGTATGGAAGCGGGCAAAAATGCAACGCACACATG
>NW_005435084.1:2212786-2253078 GCF_000147415.1 Chlorella variabilis | reverse complement strand
TGTGCGTTAGGGTCTGACAGATACGGGGTTGCCATTGGCAGCCTGAGATGGTACAGCGTACGTGCACAGAAGCACATCTGAGAGAATAAAGGAGCAGCAGCGGTCAACAGGACAATGCGGTAGATCAATAGGAGGAGTGCTCGTAGTGCGTCGGCGTCAGAACCTATGGAGGCAGTACAGCAGCATGGCCACGGCGGCGCGGTAGGCTGGTGAGCCCTGAGCGAAAAGCCCTGCACAGCCAATGAGGCCAGCGAGCTGTCCTCAGCTGACTGTTCGGCCATACGCCACTCCCGCAATGTACAGGTTCTTGGCCCACTTCTCCTTGACATGCGTGCTGGGGAAGGCAGACGTCCGAAGCGTCTCCTGCGTCTCATCCATTGGTCGTCGCTTGGGAACGCTGTGCAGAGAGGGATGGCCATGAGCAACAATACACTTACAGCCTGCTAGCACCGGTACCGAGAGGTACGTCGGCTCAGTGAGCAGCGCACGATGGGGAGAAGGCGGATGGGTACCTGAGCACGAAGGCTGCTTGGTCAGGGGTGGCGGCACAACTGGTGATGCGGTAACCGGCATCCCATCGCCGATGGATGCCCTCCGACGGGTACTGAAAATCCAGCTCCACGCACTGCAAGATGGATAAAGAGCAGTGGAAAGTGGTGGCAGGCAGCCAGCAATCCTGCCATGACGGGTTCCCGGCTCATTGGCATGGCGTTTATACCATGTCCAGGGGAAACACCATTCTGCCCTACCTGGTCTACAAAGCCAGCGTTGCGGCTCATCACTACCGCCCAGCGTGAGTGGCTGGTGGCCATGGCGGTGACTGCAGGCAAGCCAGCAGAATTGCAAGCAGTGTGTGTGTGTGGGGTGGGGGTGGGGGTGGGGGTGGGGGTGAGCTGGCGGCATCCCCACAAAAGCTGGCCAGCGCAATGCTCGGGCGCCTAGAAATTGCGTGCAACACACCAAAGAATCCCTCCTTCCACTTCTTGTTAATCCACTTGAAGGGGAAGGAGTCTGCAGTGCAATCAAACAGGGCAAAATGGAGTGCGTTCATAGGCAGTACAAGAGATTGCAGCCAGCCCATGCCCCCAGGTGTGAAGAAACATCCATAGATACAAACTCCTCATACTGCCTCCAGGGCTCTGCTCACCGGACACCTTGTAGCTCTGCTGCGTGTAGGGCGTGCCCTTGCTCATCACCACCAGGCTGCTGCCAGTGGCAGAGCCTGCACAGAGTGAGAGGCAGTCGGCATGGCCCTCTGTTGCCGCTCAACAAACAAACAGCCCCTTTCTTATCACAGCAAGTGAAAATTGACGACCTGCAGACGGCGCGTTGGCATCACTGTTCCAATGCCCACCTGCCATGGCAGTGATATAGTACCCCTCCTCCCACTTCTCCATGATCCAGTCCTTGGGCAGGAACTGCAAGGGGTGGTTGGGCCGCCAGGCGGGGCGCAGCGGAGGCACCACATGTTGAGCAAGGGTGGCATGAGCGTCCGCCAACAAGGAAGCCTCCCACGCGGACCCGACCTGCCTGCCCGCGCACCCACCTGGTTGCTGAGATCGTAGACCTGCTGCGCAAAGCCGGTGCCGGCATCCATGATGAGGGCCCACAGGTCCTGGCAGCAGGCCACAGAAGAGATGTAGAGCCCATCGTCGTTGCCCTTCTCCACATGCTGCTGCACACGGTTGTTGGCCACGTTGTAATGGTAGCGCTGCTTCATGGGGCGGTGTGCGTTGTACACCGTGATCCACTGCGTGGCGGGCAGCCCCAGCCGTATCCGCTTCTTGGGTGTGGGCAGCTCCAGGTCGGCGGTGTCGCCACCCTCCCGCCCGCGCTTCTGCCCCACCTGCAGCAGGGTGGATGCAAGCAATCTGCCTTCAACAGACAGCAGTCCCAGCGCGTGGCCAGAGCTGTGAGAACCACCACAGCTCGCGGGCACAGTGCAGCAGCAGTATGAGAGCCTAGCACCACCATAGGTTGTTGCACCCCCCCCCCCCTGGCACATGCTGCATGCGCACCTTGGTGCCCTCAGCACCCTCCCCCACCATAAGAGGGCGGGAAGGCCCTGCAGGACCGCATAGTGGGTCAAACAGCTCCATGTAGGCCGCATACCTGCGAGGTGATGGTGCGATAAGGGGAAGCACGCAGGTGTTACAGCCAGGCAGGCAAGGGGGAGACAGCAGGTACTGCGCAACGTTCAGGAGAACAGTATCAGCCATCACATCCAGGAACTCACTTGGGCTCCTCATCAAACTTGAGGTTGACCACTGCCTCGGTGAATTGCCGGAATGGCGGCGGCGTGTAGCGGCAGAGCAGCTCAGGCGAGGTGGCCATCTTTTTCTTGCACACCAGGAAGCCCTTGTTGTCGCCCTGGTACCCTTGCCATGGCAGCCGGCCTCGCAGCAGGAAGAGCAGCGTGTAGGCCAGCGACTCGAGGTCGTCGCGCCGGCTAGCAGTGCGCCCAAGGTGGGCGTGCACAGAGGCGTAGCGCACGGTGCCCCGGAAGACATCAGGCCGCTGGTCGTACTCGACGTGCGTGCCGCACACCGCGTCCTGTACAGCACATTGGAGCGTGGCAGCACTACTGATCAGTAGGGGCTCAGGAGCAGTAGTTCGTGCCAGCCTGCATGCAATAGCGATAGGGCCCAGGCGCCGCGACCGCTGTCCCACCTTCCACCGTGTGGCTAGCCCCAGGTCCACCAGCCACAGCTTCTTCTCATTGGGCAAGCCCTGTGCCCCCATCAGGAAGTTCTCCGGCTTCACGTCGCCATGCACAAAGCTGCGTAAGTGCGGGCATCACGACGCACTTTAGCACGTGTTCCACTGTCTTTCCTGGCCCACACACAACAACAGCATGCAGCTATGGGATTGGGTGGCCGCTCAGTTGCCAACAGATGCCCTATGCCAGCTGGGAGGGAGCTTGACTCCTTCCCTGCTCACCCCTTGGCGTGCAGCCGCTCCAAGATGGCGATGGCCTCCACAGCTATGCATGCCACCATCTCCTGTGACATGACCTGCCCCTGCGTGTTCCACACATCCCAGAGGCTGGGCCCCAGCATGTCCATAACCTGAAGCGCAGTTGGGCGGGAGTGGCTCGAGGCAGAAGCGCAGTCGTGCACAAACCAGCCTATATGGATGACTCGGGATGAAAGCAGCAAATACAGTGTCCCATCCCTGCAGCTGCAGCAAGAAAAGAGTGGCGCACCATGATGTAGAAGTCGCCCTGCCGCCCCTTGTAGTGCACTTTGGGCACGCCTGGGATGTTGCCCAGCGCGCTGCAACCAGCCTTGCAAGAGTGAGTGAGCAAAGGCTATGAAAGTAGCAGTGCTTGCAGACAAGATGCAAAGAGGAGCTCATTGCACTTTGCCTTCTTCAGGCTGGCGTGGCCCTGTCCGCCTTGCCCGCAGGAGTGGCCCTGTACGCACCCATACACAGACCACTCGTACGGCGGCCCATAGTTGCACCCTTTGCTGCTGCGGTGCTCCAGCTTGAGCGCAACCTGCAGCAGCGGCAAAAGCACGATGCAGTCAGCAATGTTGTCAGCTTGCAATGTCTACAGCCTCCCTCGCAGTCGTAAAGGGCCCATTGAATGAGCAAGCGCCTGCCCATGTCATGCGCAAGTGCTGTGTGCTGTTGCTGCCGCACCATGTTGGCGTTTGCGCCGTCCTTCTCCTTGGTGGGCTGCTGGCGACGACCCATGTACACCTGGCCAAACCCGCCCTTGCCTAGCTTCTTGTCGACTATGTACAGCGGGCTGCCGCCCACTTGCACCTGCAGCGGGAATGGGTAGCAGAGGAACACACCCGGTGACATGTAGGGTACACCGGCTGTGTTCAGGTGGATGTGGGCGGCACAGACCCCTGGAACTGGGGTGTTCAGCCTGCATCCCTCTGATGCCTGCCAACGCCGCTCAACGCACACGCTGCTGGGCCGTATGCAAGCCACCGCCCCGCCGAGCGGGTGGGCGGGCGACGCCGGACCCACCGCCCCGCCGGCTGGCTGCGCGCCAAGGCCAGAACCTGCCTTGTCCGGTATCGCCGCATTTGCCGCGTCGGTCTGCTCCTTCTTGGCGGCCTCCGGTTGTTCTGGCACACCCTCCGCTGGCATCGCTGCTCTGAGGCCGACAAGGCCGCACTTGTTTGGCTGCCCTTCTAGCCTGCCTGCTACCTGCTGCGCCGTGGAGACTGTGGACGGCTGCCGGTGGGTTGCGGGACACGGGGCTGGGTCACAACGAACTTGTTGCCCGGGGCGTGCTGTGAAATGTCGGAAACAAATAAAGCATTGAGATGCCCAGAGAAACGTCTCTGTTCGTCCAGAGGCAGGCTGACTGCAGTACAGCAGGACTTCGGCTAAACTTGAGGTTTTTTTCAGCAGGAGTGCACATCGGTCGAGAGCTCTCGTCAGTCTCACCCACGTGTGTCATTCTTCTTCTTCGTCGTCTTCGTCTTGAGCGCCTTCCACGCGAGCCTCTGCCCCGGCCCCAGGCCTCAGGCCGAGCCCTGGCCTGCGGCGCCGCAAGGGCTTAACGGCATAGCAGCAGCAGCGTGATCGGGCATTCATGAGCTCTCTCACGCCCGGCGGCGGCAGCCCGCTGCTGCCCGGCGGCGGCAGCCCGGCACCACACGTCCTGACGCCTGGCTCTGTCGGCGGAAGCAGCCACGTCGGCTCGCTGTGCGAGGGACTGCCTGCCTGGTTTTGTAAGTGCGGCATGTGTGAGGGTAATGTATCTCTGGGCATTGAAGATGCCTGTTGTGTGCGAGAGCGTCAGTTTTTGCAAGATGGAGAGGCACCCGGCCACGTTACACTCGTTATGCCCTGTATGCAGACGACCCGCCCATTGAGGCCGTGGTGTTTGCTTGGGGGGTGAACGAAGACGGCCAGCTAGGGCTGGAGCGGGTGCAGCGGCCCGCTGCTGTAGGCGCAGACAATGTGATTGTCGCCAAAGTGGTGGAGGCGTGTCTTGGTGAGTGCCTGCCGTGTACGGTCGGCCCTCACGGCAGGCACAGCGAGCACAGCCAGGCATGTCGCGAGTGCAGGCTGAAGTGGGGGGTGCGTGCTGGGCAGTGTTACTGCCGAGTCCATCTTCCCCGCCAGTGTGTCCCTTTGCAGGCACCCGCTTCCGCGGCCGCGAGTTCGGCTGCTCTCCCCTGGTAGCCAGCAGCCGCAACACATTAGCCATAGGCGCTGATGGCAACGTCATCACCTGGGTGCGTGCAACCACCACCGCTGTGCAGCCTTGCAACAGATGTGCAGGGTAAAGGCGCATTGGCCGCGCACCCGTTGCGCTCCAAGTCCAGAAATGGCATTGCATCTGCTCTGCTGCATGTGGCCGACATGCATGCAGGGCTGGAATGCTCGGGGCACGCTTGGGCACGGTCATCGTGAGCCGCAGGGAAAGCCACAACGCGTAGCGGGCCTGCAGGGCGTGCACATCAAGCAGGCGGCCATCGGCGGCTGGCATGTGCTGGCATTGGACGACACTGGGCAGTGCTGGGCATGGGGTGGGTGCAAGCAAGTCCGCTGTTGCGTGACCATGGCTTGCCCGTGCTACTTTGGCGCTGGTGCATACCAGTCCAATATGTGACTGCTACCTTGACGCTGTTCAATGCAGGAGGGAACGAGTATGGACAATGCCTGCCGCGGGACAAGCGCGACATCCTGGCACCTGTCAAGTGCCTTGAGGGCATCGCCGTGAAGCAGGTAGCGGCAGGCGGCATGCACTCATTGGCGCTGACGGAGACGGGAGAGGTGCGTGGGGCGGATGGCATTGCGTCATGTGCCTGTGTATTCCTACTTACAGTTGCGCAAGGTTTCTTTCCTGTTCTTCCTGCACCGGCATCGTGCCCTGGGCCCCTGTCCATGCAAATCCCACAGTTTTGCCTGCTTGCTTGCCCTACTCTGTGGTGCAGATTTGGATGTGGTGAGGCAAACTGGGAGAGTGGTAGATCCCGCTTGCGCCCGCTTTAGCAAGCGATCCAGACAGTTGGGCACCGCACAACGTGGGGCGTGTCATGACTGTGCTGCTGCTGCTGCTGCTGCTGAGCCGCAGGGGCGAGCCGTGGGGCGACTTCAGCATGACCATCAACCGTGCACCCAGGAGAATAGACACCACCGGCGATTTTGTGGACGTCTCCTGCGGCGCCTTCCATAACCTGGCCCTCAACGCTGCTGGAGAGTGCTTCACTTGGGGCATCAACGACTTTGGTGAGGTCTTGGTTTGGTGTGCCTGCTCGCCTGCGCTGGCGCTTCAGCATTATTGCTTTGGTCTTGCAGGGATGCTCGGTAACGGTACAACTAGCTACGCCACCTGCCCGGAGAAGGTGGTGGGACTGGAGGGTGTGTTCATTGCCGATGTGTCGGCAGGTGGCTGGCACTCTATGGCCATCTCAGCAGAGGGAGGTGGGTGTGCAGCCTGTTTGGAGGGCAGGGTCAGGGGAGTGGTGCTGGCAACGCGTCCTGAGCGGCTTGTTTCCTGAGAGAATAATGGACAGATGTTTGGACAACAGCATCCCTTGCTTCATGACTGCAGAGGTGTATGTGTGGGGCCGTGGCGAGTACGGGAGGCTGGGCTTGGGTGACCGCACCGGCTCGTCCAAGCTGAGGCCCCAGAAGGTGGGGTGGGGGGCGTTTCTGCTGCTGGCACTGTTTGCAAACCTGCAGTCTGGCTGGCAGCCTTCCAGAAGACTTAATGGCTAGTCGTAACGTGCAGGTGAAGACGCTGGAGGGGCACAGAGTTGTGGAGGGCTCTTGCGGTGGCACCCACACCATGGTGGTGACTGACGAGGGCCGCTGCTTCATCTGGGGCCGTGGCGCATTTGGCCGGTGCGTGGGAGGCTATGCAAGAATTAGTAGCTCCCTGATTTGCTGCAATGCGGCACGTGTGCATCCAATCGCCATACTGAATGCACCCATCACATTACACGCTCATGCAGGCTGGGCACGGGCGCACAGAAGGACTGCCTTTCGCCGGTGGAGCTCAAACTGCCGGGCGGCCCCGAGCGCTGGCGCGTGATCAGCGTCGCGGCAGGTGGCCGCCACTCCATGGTGCTGGCCTTGCCCGACAATGGCAACCTGGGGCAGCGGCAGGTTGAGGCGAGTGTATGGGTGGAGTGTGCACGATGGACCCAAGTGTGGGCCAGCTGGCATGCTGTCCATCCATCTGCCCACCTTTCTGCCTGCAGTGGAGCATGCGAAAGCCGTTCTACTCACCCAGCCCACCACCCAGCGTCATCGGCCGTGAACGCAGCTGGGGCCACGTGGCGGATGACGAACACGAAGATGGCGGCGGTGCGCTACAGCAGTGTGGCGCCTGTATTGCCCCCCTTCTGCTATGTTGCTGCGCCCAGTAGTGAATTGCTGTCTTGAGCACCCTGCTGCTGTCCCCAACCTGGCCGCCCACCTGACCCTGCTTGCCGTGATGCACTGCCCAACCCTTGCTGTGCAGTGAGCCCTGCTGGTGCCTCTGACTTTGGCGACGATGCCAACGAGGGCCCCTCCCCGCAGGGCCACCCTCACCGTGCCTTTTCCAGCCAGCATTTGCAGCATCTGGAGCTGACAGCAGCACTGGAGGGCGGGCAGTCTAATGACATGTTGGGCGACATAGCCGACCTGAGCTTGGAGTCCACTCCCGCTCACGCTGCGGCCTCTGCTGCGGCAGTCAGGGTCCACGGATTGCGGGATGACGCGCCTGGCAATTGAGGGCCTTGTGGTGACAGCGGGTCGTCGAAGCGCCCACATTTCTGGGTTGACAAAACTTGTGCCGCTGGTGCGTCCCAATTCATTTGCCATCGGACACCGGCTTTTGAGCAGGTGTCCTGCTGTTTGTGAAAACAAACAATGCAACAGCAGCAGGACATCTACCCCATCTCCTCTGTGTGTAAAGCAGGCGCAGGGCCGGTGGCAAGTGAAGGGCAGTTGAGGCGCCCGGGCAGTCAGCACCAGGTCGACTTGCCAGTGGGCAACGTGTGATGTCCTCATCCTCCCACCCTGCATCCAGTTTATTCCACGTGCAAAGCCACTGGCAAAAGCAGGAAGACACGGTCCGCAGACCACAGCATTGCAGTGGGTGCAAGCTGACATGCTTGCATCAGGCGGCAGCAGCTGTGCCTTGCTGCTTGGCACCCCGGCCCTGCTGAGCCAACACGTGTTGGCTGGACCCGCCCTGCCGCTCCAGCCCCGCCTCAACCTCCTGCTGTGAGCGCTGCTTCTCTGCTGCCGCACTCAGGTGCTTGGCTGCTAGCAGCGCTGTCATGCGCCCCTCAATGGCCGCCATTTCCAAGGCGCTTGCAGCGTTTTCGAGCGCAGCTGCGTAGAACAGGCCGTCCCCCAGCGTGAATGGGGCAAAGTCTTCAGGTGGGTCGAATCTGAGGCATGGGGCAGCAGATTAGCAGGCAACGTGTTCAACCTGCTGGCATTGTAAATAGGTGCGGCAAAGCCCAAGCAATCAGCTGCACCAAAGCAAATGCCATCAGCAGCACGTACATTGGGTACGCTCCAGGCGAGGACCAGATCTTTTCTACGACTACCAAAAAGCCCTTCTCGAACAAAATTTCCTGCCACGCGTGGGGCAGGGGCTCGCGGCTGAACATCTTCCAGAGGGTTTGGTTGGAGGCGGTGCGGCCCACCAGGCTCAGCGAGCTCCAAGGCACCTGTGCATCCTCTGTTACCATCACAACCCCTGCGTGAAAGTGACGTGACCGTGACGTGTGACCCTGCCGTGAAAGGGTCAGGACGTGACAACGTTGGCTGGGAGCCAAGAAAATGTTGCGCTGTATCCATGACATCTGGGGTGCAACACATTGGGCTGTGCCCAGCCAGGCGCAGCCCGCCCGCACCCACCATAGTCCATCTGCGAAACGCCAAAGTACGAGGGGCGCACGGCCCCAAGGATGATGGTCACCACTGTCTGGACGAACTTGCGGGCGGGGATGGCTGGCAGGGTGGCGCGTCCCGGGAAGGCCAGACCGCTGCTCTCCAGCGGCGTGGCGATGATGACAGCGCCATAGGGCCCCTGGTAGGTGGCGGCGCATTCCCGCACCATCGCCCGCCCTGGCGCGGCTGTGCATTGCTCCTGCACCTCCAGCCAGAAACCATCCGGCAGGCGCTCTACCGAGGTAACAGCCACAGGGGTGCGCACAGTGGCGTTGGCCACCGCAAACACGCAGGGTGCCAGCTGGCTGTTGCCACCCTTGATCCGGAATACCGATGGCTCGGTTGCGGGTAGCATGGACACATGGCCTGCACATGTGGAGGCATGCGACTGTATCACCATTCCGGGCGGTTCGGCATCCCGCATCAATCCATCATCACACCGGCCTGCCCCATGCGCATGCGAGGGCCGCCACCCACCTGCCAGCGCATTCAGCTCCTCATTTGTTTGGCCGTAATTTACGAGATTTACTCCCCCGATCAACTCCTTCGCCAGGGCATCTATCGACGCACCATAACTTTCACGCAACCACTCATACATGGAGACCTGCGTTGTTCTAACAATGTTGCTAAGCCCACGCACCCCTGAATCTTTTGCTTCGCTCAGTATTTTTTGTCTTTTGCTCAGCTAGCGTTTCTTTTGCCCACACCATTTGCTCCGCCACCGCACCAATTGCTCAGCCAACGCACCTCAGCCAACGTACCTGAGTGAGATCATACAGGCCGATTTGCTTCAGCAGCATCTCTGGCGTATCAAACGTTTTGCCATTGTCCAGCAGCGTATAGATGGTTTGGAACTTCTCCCACATGGCGGCGGGAGCTGATTGGAAGTTTAGCCACGAAAACCAGTAGCGGAAGATGAGACGGAGCAGGGTGAGCAGGCGCCATGAGGACTGCCGAAATATCAACTCACGCCCATCGTAGACGGCTATTAGGCCGTCAGAGGTCTTCGCCCGCTCCAGCCCCGCGGCAGCCGCCAGCTCCCGTATGAGCCAATTTTTTTCCCAAATAATTGACGCACCTGCACACCGGCAACGCAGCTGGTCAGGCTGGAGCCATGGGCAAGAGGGGCGGTTCTGTCCTAGCTGGGAGAGGGTAGGACAGCATGCCGACAGGGCCATGCCGACGCCAGCCCCGGGGGCATCCCAGCTTTCCCATCCTACCTACCTTTCCCAGCCGCCGCCGCTGCCAGCCCCCGGGGCCCCATCCCAGCTTTCCCATCCTACCTACCTTTCCCAGCTGCCGCCGCCGTCAGCCTGTTGCACAGAATGGGATGGGCCCCCATCCTACCTTTCCCCTCCTACCTACCTTTCCCAGCTGCCGCCGCCGACAGCCCCCGGGAGCCCCCGTCCCACTTTTCCCATCCGGCTACCTTTCCAAGCCTGCCGCCCCCCCCCCCCCCGGAAGCCCCTTCTAATCTTTCCCATCCGGCCAACCTTTCCTACCCGCTGCCGATGACCCCCCGGCGGCGGGTAGGAAAGGTAGGCAGGATGGGAAAGATAGGACAGGGCTCCCTGCGGAGCGCCGTTCCCTGAGCTGGGACAGCTAGGAAGCCTGGGAGGTTGCGGTGGGAAGGCTCAGCTAGGATGAGGCCGGACATGGAGGAGGGCGGCCAGCATCCAAGCTAGGCAGCTGGGAACCAAATTTCAAGTCTGGCTAGGACTGTCCCAGCTTTCCCAGCTCGGATTTCACAGCACAAAAACCGTGTCCTAGCTAGGAAGGTAGGAAATCCGACCGCCTCTTGCCCATTCCTGGCAGGCTGCGGCATCCAGGATGCGCAACTAGCGTAAAAGTCTGCCTGGACTCACCCAACTCCAGGGTAACACCATCATACTCCAGCTCTTGCGCGCGCCCACCCAGCTGCTCGCGATCAAATCTGCACATGTGTAGGGGGAGCGGGTCGAGGGGAGGAGCACCCCGCCCTGCCCGCCGTGGGCGGGACGGCGGCGGCGGCTAGCGTGGAGCAGCGCTCACGCTTCAATAACGGCATCAGCACCCAGGGCCTTCCGCGTGTAGTAGGCAGCTGAAGCGCCAGCCACCCCCCCTCCGATGACGGCCACCCGCTGTGCGCCATGGGCTGTGTGGGCCAGCCCGGCCAGGCAGCAGAGCAGCGCCACCGTGGATGACATCAGCGACATGATATCGGGATGGAAGGGAGGAAGGAAGGACGGTTTGGGTGTGAGGTGCAGCCAGCATTGCTGGCGCCAGCGATGCTGACGATGCTGACTGCACATGATGTGTGCAGAGCGATGCTGGTGTGTTTGCAGCCCCAGGCACTGCCACACAAACTCTTAGCTGTTTACAGCCCTCTTGTGAACGCTCAGACATGCATTATGTGGTGAAGGGGCTCTCTCGCTCGGTAGTGTTTCGTGCACGGGAACAGACAGGGCTGAGGGGAAAGATGCTCAAAATTGGGGGGTTCTGGGAGCAGAGAGAGAAAAGCGACATGGCAAAGACCACTAGTAAGACGACGCACCGCTCCACTCAATCACAAAAGTTCTCCGCGCTAGGCATGGCTCGGGCACAGGACAGGTTAGGAAGCGATTTTCCAAAGTTCAGAGAAAAAATGGGTCACCAAGGCAGGGGGGCAGGGGCGAGCCGGCGCCGCATGCAGCCTGCCGGACGCCGGGCCAAGGCGCCGGCGGCCGGGCGAGGTGCAGCGCCACAGCTGTGCCGCGCTCATTTGCGCATGGAGCTGCTGCCGCCACCAGACCTGAGGCGCGCCAAGAGGCCGCCGCCCGCACCGCCGCCGCCCCCGCCGGTTGTCGAGGCCTTCCTGACGCCACCTGCGCCATCCTGCTGGCGGTACACCTCCAGCAGCTCCTCAGTCTTCACCTTGAGCTGCAGCAGGGGGCAGGTGGGGGGCAGGCAGAGCGTGACGAAACACGTGCATGCACGCCGGAAGTGGGGGCAGGCTGCCAGGGGAACAGGCGTACACATGCACCATCCACACTTGCCAAAGCTGCTTCTGGTCCACCATCCTGCCCCTGATCTGCATCCCGCGTGCAAATCCCCATACTTCCCACAGCACACCTGCTCAAACGATGGCCGCACGTTGGGGTCACGCTGCCAGCACAGGCGCATGATGTCAGACAGCGGCGGCGGGCAGTTTGGGGGGATGGGGGGGCGCAGCCCCTTTTGCACCACACCCACTGCCGCCTGTAGAGGCGTCATATCGCTGTAGGGTATGCGCGCCGTCAGCAGCTCCCAAAGCACGATGCCAAAGCTGCAACGTTTGCACCAGGGGGCAGTCTATGGTCGGGCTTTGCATTGGCGGCATGCAGGCTTCACACCGCCTCGCCCACACCTCCCACCCCGCCCTCCGCCTACTGTATCCTACTGCCGACCCCGCACCTGAACACATCCGCCTTCTCCTTGTACGGGTTGTGCTCAATCACCTCTGGCGCCATCCACCTGCAGGGCGAAAGCCGGCAAAGGTGGGCGGGCATCACCACGGCCGAGCGCCGGCTGACGAATGCCAGCAGGAGCGCCAGCGCGTGCCTCATTGCCAGCGGTGCACGCTGCAGTCCTTCAGCTCCTGAACATTGGTTATCTGCCAATAGCAGCGCCACTGGCTGCCGTCCACCCGCCCTCCCACCCCACCCACCTGTAGGTGCCTGTCTCGGCGGTCATGATCCCGGTGTGGTCCATCACACGTGCCACCCCAAAGTCTGCAATCTTGACGGTTCCCGTCTCATCCAGCAGTAAGTTGGCAGCCTGCAGATGAGGATGGCCGGCTCATAAGGGTGAGAAGGGCCCTCTGCACCCATGCACACCAAACAAGCCGAAGCAGATGGCCCTGCCGCCGGGGACAGCAGGCCAGGCCAAGAAGCAGCGTTCCATGATGCCACTGCATCGCTAACAACCGTTCATGCAACCCCGCCACCAGCATGTGCCTACCTTGAGGTCACGGTGCACAATCTTGCGCTTGTGCAGGTAGTCCATGCCACGGCACACTTCCACGGCTATCTTCAGCACCGCCCCCACACGCAGGGGTCCAGCCTGCAGCCCCAAAAAGGGCACCAGCAGCAATTCGGCCTTCAGCGGCATGCATGCAGGAAGACATAGCACTCGCCAGCAATGTGCCGAGCAGAGGGGAGGCAGCTGCCGGTATGGCAGGACCCACGGCACATACTAACCGATCACCCATGCCCCACCTTGCGAATGTAGTCATACACCGAGCCGCCCGACATAAACTCAAACACGATGCACAGATTGGGCTTCTGCGTGCATGCGCCAATGAACTGCACAATGTTCTTGTGCCGCACCTTGCGCATGATTGCAACCTCCTGCAAGGGATGAGTAGGTGGGAGGCAATGGCCAGTGAGGCGCCAGCATGGCATGCAGGGTGGGCCACGCTGCCATTTTACAAGCACGCAAAGCTACTGAACCCCACTGCCACGAAGCCTGGCACATGCCTGCAGAAATTCCTGGAACTGCTGGCTGTCCTCGTGCACGTTGCGCAGGATCTTGATGGCCACGTCCTGGCCGCAGTAGGAGCCGCGGAAGAGGTCCCCAAATGCACCGCTGGCAATCTTCTCGTGGAAGATAATCTCATTAGGATCCAGCTCCCAGTCATTGTCGCTCGCGCTGGTGCTGGCTTGCTGCACCCGGAAGCAGCAGGGGTGCAACAATGCAAGTCATTGCCAGGATTGGCCACAGCCCCTGTGTGCATGCCATGGTGGCCAGGCTGCTGTTCTTCCCCTCCGCCCACCAACTGCGACGCACCTTTGCCAACGCGTCGAGCTCATCCTGTGGCACACGCAGCTCTACCTCTTGCGCTGAAGCGGGTGGGCTGGCACTGGCGCCGCGCACCACAGGCGGCGGCAGCTCCTGCAGCCGCCGGCTCAGCACGTCTTCCAGCTCTTCTGTGCCGCCCCCTGCCCAGCCATTGACCACAAACACGTCCAGGCTGAAGCGGTCCTTTGTGTTGAAGGCATGCGCCTCGCAAATGTTCAGCCCCAGGTCGCCCTGCAAGGGCAACAAGAGTGACATGGCATGCCGATGGGGTGAGTAAGCATGGCCAAAGGGAGGCGTGTTGGATCAGTCTGAAGGAGGGACGCCAAGCTGCACTGATCAAGCTGCCGGCCTCAGATAGCTCCAAGAAGAGAGCTTGTCCGCAGCCCATGGCTGCAGAGTGGCAGAAGCCAGCGTCTGGGCAGCAACCATCTGACAAAAGCTGGCCCCTTGGGGCTCACCAGTGACTCTGAAAGCCGGCTGAGTAGCTTGGGCTGGTCTATGGATGCTATGGTGACCTCGTAAAAGGTGGTGGCCTGCGCTGCCAGCGATGAGCGCTCGCCGCCCGCCTGTGCCTCTAGCTTCTCCTCTGCCTCGAGCACCAGCGCCTGCAACGTCCCAAGCACCCCGCGCCAGGCTGAGTTGTAAAGAAGCACAGCAGTTGCCGGTAGCATGCATTCGCAAGAGCTTACTGCAGCGCATGCAGTTCCCTGGCTGCAAAATGCTGCAGGTCAAAACTGCAGCAGGAGCTGGGGCAGGCCCCACGGCAACCACACAGCTGGCAAAGTACCTGCAGGTTGGGCGATGAGCCAAACGCCGGCCGTGGCAGCGGCCGCCCCCCAGCCAGCTTATGCGGAGAGTAGTTGCTAGAAACTGCCTGCAGCAGCTGCGTGGGCAAAGCATTGAGCATTCCTAGTAACTGCCAGCCAGTATAGATACGATGTGGCACCTGCAGCGCGCTTGCCCCCGACACTCCAAGCCTCGCCCTGTCCCACCTCGTGCTGGTATTGGAGCGTGTCCAGGCTGCCGAAAGAGGGGCGCTTGGCTAAATCACTCCCACTGACCACGTCCACAGGGCGAAGCTGGAAGGAGACGGCCGACGGGTCGGCGCGGGCGCTGTCGAGCAGCCGCTTGTGGTTCAGCACGTCCAGGCTGCTGATGTTCACGTCCAGCGCGTACCTGCGTGTCCAGGGAGGGGCAACCAGGGCGGGTTTGAGACAGGCAGGGGGAGCGTGTGGAATCATGCAAAGGAGGCAGCGTGCGCCGGGTCCCGTCCCAGGCGCAGCCGCCGCACCTGGAGGGCAGCCCCTCGAAATGTGCACGCAGGTCCGCCGCAAAGCCGGGGGAGTCCACATCCATCCCTCGTGCTCTCAAGTTGGCCAGCAGCTGCTCCGCAATCTCCGCCTTGCTGCGCCTCCTGAGCGAGGCTTGGCTCGCCAGGGGTGGCACTGGAGGCAGCGAGGCCTGGCTCATGGTGCCGCAAGTCTCCGCCTGCACAGCCGCCGCGGCGCAAGTCCCTTTGCCGAGCACGCGCGTGCTCAACCCACTGGGCAGGCTGGGACTGCTGTGGCGCCCAACTAGTGTGCTTCCGACCATAGCGCGCCCATAGCTCGGCACAGGGCTGTGCGCGCTAAGCGGCGCAAACTCCGGCGGGGTGAGAACAGTGGCGAAGCGGGCGAGGGACGCGATGTCACGAGCACTACGCCCCCGCACAGCCTTGCAAAACACGCAGCCCGTCTTGTTGTTTTCTTCCCCTGCTTCTTCTTCTGCCTACACCAGCCCTCGTTGGGCACCTGCACGATCAGGCAGCGTTCAGTATGACGCTTGAGGACCCAACACCGGTCATCGACTTGACGGCCTCACCAGGCACGCAGATAGTGTGTAGGATGTGGATGGGCGTGTGAGGCCCGCAGCAGACGCAGAGTTGCACGTGCTGCCCTCCCGCCACACCTCCGCTGCCCTTCGAAACCCGCTCTCCCGCGTCTCCCCTCCGGCACCAACGGCACCAACTCCCCCATGCCACACCTTTTGCAGATGAGCCGGGATGCCAGCACGGCGGCGGTAGAAAGAAGCGGCAGCCCGTTGACCTGGTAGCGGAGGAGGAGGGTGCCCGGCAGCGCATCATGCGCCACGCCCGCCAAGTCAACCAGGAGCGTGGCATCAACGATAGGCCGTTGGCGGGAGAGCGGCAAACATGGGGGGGCGCCAGTTGCACTGCAGCGGCAGCCGCCGCAGGGCTCTGCTCTGCGCTGCCCAATGAGCCAGCAGCGCCCGCCGCCGGAGCGCCTACCGAACAAGGTGGTGTCAGCAACAAGCTGCTGGCGGCGCTGCATGCGGAACGCGTGGCCCGCCTCTCCCAGCACCAGGCCCAAGGGCAGCTGCCAACGCAGCGGCGCCACCCGCAGGCAGACCATGGGACACAGCAGCAGGCACCGCAACAGGCGCCGTTCACCGGCAACCTGGCCGCAGCCCGTTCGCAGCAGGAGCAGCAGCAGCAGCAAGAGCAGCCCGAGCTGTCAATACTGACTTGGAACGTTTGGTTCATGGAGGACGTCCACGTTGCCCAACGCATGGCTGCCATTGGCGCCATCATCCAGGCCAACCAGCCACACTTTGTGTGCCTGCAGGTGCCACACATGCGCCGCCCGCCGGCGCTGCCGTGCTTGGCTTGGCTGCAACGCATTTGCGTGTTGGTATTGAGGCAAGCCCCGGGTGCCCTCACCCTTGCAGGAGGTGACGCCGCTCATCTACGGGCTTTTCTGCTGTAGCCCCTGGTGGGACAGGTATACCGCCTCGCCCTGCCCTGCCGGCGTGCAGTACTTCACCGTCCTACTCTGGCACCGCAGCGTGGGCAGCGTGCGGGGGTGCGACCAGCTGCCTTTCTCCAACTCTGTGATGGGTGAGCTGCTTTATCATATCATGTTTGCAGCACGTGCACACCCATGTTTCCACCTCTGGTTCACAAGAGTCCGGGAGCCAAGCCAGCTCACAACTGTTGCCCAACCCCGTTGGCCTCTGCAGGGCGCGACCTCAAGTCTGTGGCCGGCACACTGGGCGGCTGGCCGGTGCGTGTGGCAACCACCCACCTTGAGAGCCCAACGAGTTGGGATAACACATTCAGTGCGCAGCGTGTGGCCCAGTGCAAGCAGTCGCTCGCAGTGCTGGACAGGGCGCCCGAGGGCGATGTGCTGGTGGCGGGAGACATGGTGAGCTTGCCTGCCTTTGTCAACAGCAATGCCCTGCCTTGCTCACGCAGCTGTCCAGTGTCACAGTGCATAGCAGCAGTTGAATTGCATCCGCATTGTGGTTGGCATGCTTGCAGAACTGGAACCCTGATGATGGCGCGCCGCCCCTTCCCGGCGGGTGGAGCGACGCCTGGCTGCACCTGCACGACGGCGATCCCGGGTTGACATACAGTTCCAGGGCGAATCCCATGCTGCGAAAGAGCCGGATTCATCGTCGGCTGGACAGAGTGTTTGTGAAGCTGCGGCGCTGGCGCCTGCACAGCATGGAGTTGCTGGGGCAGCAGGCGCTGCCGGGGCTGCAGTTTGAGGGCCGCCCTGTGCTGCCCAGCGACCACTTTGGGCTGCTGCTGCGCCTGGCGCCCAACGAGAGCGCATAATCGTAGAAGTTCTGGACAGCCGCCTGCATGGGTGTGACTGCACTGTAACTCTCGGCTGAAGTTGCATGGGTTGGGACTGCCTGGGCGGCGGCCCTTCTCTTGCTGCCCCCTCCCTTCTTCGTACCCGTCTTGCTCGCTTCGCCTCTCCCAGCCGCCCTCCTTTTGCCACCTGCTCCTCCCAACCTTTTCCCAAGCCCTCCCTCCCAGGGCGGCGCGGTTTGCCACATTTGAGGCGCGGCAGGTGGGTGGGGCCGGGGGTGGTGGCCCTGTGGGTGGGCGGGCGCCCGGGTGGGTGGCCGGGTTGGATGGGTGGCTGGCTGGCTGCGGGTACCACCGGGTGCATCGCCAACGGGTGGCGGGCGGGCGGCCGTAGCAGTAGCCGCTCCGTGCCTCCCCTCCCCCGCCCATCCCGCGTCACACTGGGTAACAACTGCAAGTTCAGAAATGCACGCAAGAAGCTGGTCTTCTTGCAGCACCAACCAGTAGATCCAGGCTAGATGAATTCCTGAGGGAGGGCCCTGCCTGACAGGCGCGGCGCTGCTGGCGCTGACCGGCTGGCACCAGCGCATCTCCCGGGAGCTCCCCCGAGTCATCCACGTTTTCTCGGTTCTTCTTTCCCTTCCCCGATCAGTCCGCGGCGTGAAATGGCTGCGGGAAACCCGTTTTTGGATGACGACGAAAACCTGCTGGCCAGTGGTGCTGTGAAATCAGACGAGCCCACGCAGGAGGACGCTGCTGCCCGTGGAGGGGCGGCAGCTCCCGCGGCAGCTGGGCCGGCGGGTTACCCACCGCCACCGCTGCCGCCGCAAGAGGTTGCCGCAGTGTCCGCAGCAGCAGCAGGCGGCTATCTCCCTCCAGGGCAGGAAACAAACCCGTTTCTCTCCCTCCCACCAGATGGGGCCCAGCCACACCCGGTGGCGGTGATGGGGCCCTGGGGCAGCAGCCAGCCAGGGCAAGGCGCGGACGGCATCAGCAGCTACGCCTTGCTTGCGCAGGGCGCAACGCAGGCTGACCCGCTACACGGTGGCCTGGGCGCGATGGGAGTTGATGGAGCAAACGGTGCAGTGCCGCCGCAGCAGGGCGTGGCCTGGACCAGCAGTGACCGCTCGAGGTACCAGCCATTTGAGCAGCAGCAGGCTGGCGGGCCTCCCCAAAAGATGCGCTGCTGGGGGCTGGGCGAGATGTGGACGTGCTTCATTGTGTCGTTTTTGATTTGGCCGGGGTGGTACGTGGGGAGCGTTTGGTACTGCGCCAGCCCAAAGTTGCAGGCGGACCCCAGGTGAGCACCCGCACGTCTTGCATGCTTGCCTGCTCGCCCGCAACTCCAAGCCCGACCACTGCCGTCCTGATTGCAGGCACAAGCTCCCGTTCATCTTGAATGTCACCATGGCTGCTGTGTTCACAGTAATTTGGATAGCCATATTCTCCCGCTACACGTGGAGTTCAAGCGCCGGAATCTACTGCGACCCAATCACGGGCACCTGTGTGTGACGCGCATTTTGCAGCCTGGAACGGGGGGGATTTAAACTTGGGTGTAAGTTGCAGCAGCAGGAGAAGGAGAGTGACTCCGTTGAGAAAAAACATGTGCCATTTCAGGATAGCACGGTACAACAAGGCAGTGAAGGAAAAATTTCAGTGCTGATGGAAGGGATTGGATGAGATCACCGTCGCTGCAGGGCGCCTTTGGAAGTAGCGCTGCCGCCGATGAGGGTGTCTAGTAGAATGACTGATTCAAATGCCTGCCCGCCAGGCCCGATGCCACCCGGCTCTGCAATTGCTCCGCCAGCTTCCTGCAGCGCCCTCTCCAAAGCCCCCCCACCGCCGTGCGGCGCTGCCACCTCCCTATCAAGATCGTCACTGTTCTCGCGGCTCAGCAGCTGCTGCGTGGGGCTGCGTACAGCCTGCAGCCTGGCCAAAGACTGCGGCGACATCCCTGATGGTGTGCTGCTGCCAGGTTGCAGCGGCGGCAGCTCTATGCGCACCTCGCCTGATGTCGAGGCTATGGCATGCACCTGCACAGCAACCAGCCATTGAATCAAGCAACAAATCCGCACTGGACAGCCAGCCGCCTGCAGCAGCCCACCACTGCCACCCGTGCAGGGGCAAGCAGCAGCCTGCAGAATCACCAACCTGTGTCACGCCGCTGCTGCCATCCTGCTGCCACCAGCGCTTGCCAGCCTCCACGTCTGCCCCTGTGCCACTGCTGCTGCTCTGGAAGTAGCCATTCTTCTGGGAGCCGGCCCTCAAAACGGGGCTGCTCAGCCGGTCTACACGCCCTGTGGTGTTCTTCTCGACGATGACATGCACCATTGATGGTGGTGGCGACAGCGCCTGGCCACCACCATCGGCTGCTGCCAGCTCGCTTGCAGCTGCACTGTAATGGAAAATATGCTCTGGCTTCTCTGCAGGTGCACGAAGGCGGAGCAGTGACGTGTGCGGGACAATGGCAGTTGTGCAGCCAGCAGAAGACACCAGATACTCCACGAGGGGCGCACACTCACCCGCTACAAACCCCGCGATGCCCATGAAGATGGCGCCCAGCAGCGCCAGCAGCAGGCCAAGCACGAGCAGCGCCAGGTGTTGCGACGGCAGCCCCACCAGCTCGTCAAAATAGATGCCTCCCTCCAGGACAGACATGCACATCCAGAAGGCCTGGCAAGCACACCCCGCGGGCAGGCCGGGCCATGACGGCAGCGACAAGAGAAACAAAAAGCAGGGCAGGCACAGCCACCACTCTAGGATCAGGCACGTGCCGCTTTATTGGCCCACCTCGTCCCCCCAGATACCAACCTGCATGAGAGGCATGATGAGCGACGCAGGATAGTTGCGCAGGCCGCGATCGGACTGGCGCACCCAAAAGGCAGCGGTGCCCAGGAAGGCGGCCAGGATGAACCAGGAGTACCTGTGGCAAACAGACGCACAGAGGGTGGGGTTCCAGTGCAACAAATGTTGGAACCGGGGAACAGCAGCACCACGGCAAGAAGGGCCTGGCAGCCCGCTCGCCATGTGCACTCGCTGCTGCGTGCCAACTTGCCCCCCCCGCACCCCTTCCTCCCTCCCTTCATGCCCAACCCACCAGTCTGTGAGCGAGGCAGGAAGGTAGGAGACGACGTAGGTCATAGACTTGCTAAACAGCACGCTCCAAGCGCCCACAAAGGAGGCCACCGCTGAAAAGAGCAGCGCCCCAACAAACACGCTCACCGCATCCTGCTCCCGCGCCAGCACGCTCACCCCCCCTTGGCTGACGTTCACCCACTTGCCGCTGCCCGCAGCCAGCAGCTGCTGCGCGTCTGGCGGCAGTTCGCTGCTGCGGCCGCTGCCATTACTTGCCGCTATCGCGTTGCCGCCGCCCTCTAAAGTGGCCACCAGCTGTGGCTGCGGCTGCATGGTCATGCCGCCCGTGATGCGCCAGTGCAGCCAGTGCAGCAGGCACAGCAGGCCGCCGAGCACCACCAAGAAGGTGGTCATGGCTGGGGTGGCCCACTGCCGCCGTAGCTGCTCCAGCGTGAAGGTCACCTCGGCAGGGCCGTACAGAATGATCAGGGCGTTGCCTGCAGGCCGGCGGAGCGACGGTAGCAGGCAGGCTGTCCGAGATGCCAGCATCCACAGGCAGCGTGCCTACTCAGGCATCGCTCCATTTGCTTAATGCTGCTTGCTGGTGGCAACGTCAGCGCATGCCGCGCACCCATGAGCACCACGGTGACGCCCAGAATGGTGGAGGCGGAGGCTCGGATGCCCAGCATGTAGCGTGAGGCGATGGGGATGATGACAAACTGCAGCGACCCCAGCCCCGACAGCACCGTCTGCGCCGCAAAGCGCATGGCGATGAAGCGCAGGATGTTGCCCAGTGCAAAGGCGCTCCATCCTGTGAAAGCATACGTCTTGCTGCCCGCCTTCTGCCGCCGCCACTTGCCGTCGGGGCGGCGCCTACAGATGTGGGGGGGCGGGGCAGGGGAATGAGCAGATAGGTGAATGGTAGCACTGCCATGGCATGGCCCGGCTCCAGCCTGCACTTTGGTGAGCATCGAACCAACGGCCCAAATTGGCTCACCAGAGAGGCGGGTTGGGCCCGGCCCGCGGCACCACCCAGGCGCTGGGCGTGCCCGTCGAGTCCACGATGGAGTGGGCCACCTTGACGCTAGCCTGGCCAAAAACTATCAGGACGCTGCCTGCCACATGGAGTGCCGCGCCCAGGCTGCCCATCCCAATCAACGCCGTAGCCAGCATTGCTGCCGCTGGAGGCTAGGTGGCGGCGGTGGGCGGCGGCTCGTGGCAGGCGTCAGCTGCAGGGTGGCGGCAGTCGCTGCTCAACCGCTCGGTTGCCCCTGACGCCAGACGGTGCTCCAGATTTTGAAGCCTGCTCCAGGGGGGGCTGGCTGCGTTGCCGGCGCCCACCTCCGTGGCCCTGCTGCTGCACCAACACCCCAATGGCGCGCTATGACCTAGTGAATCGCAGCAGGGCAGCAGGACGAGCACAGCAAGTGGGAATTTTGGAAGCCCTGCCGACTGGGAGGTGCACCGAGCTTTGGCTTCAAAGCTCGGCAGGGTCAGCAAACTCGAACGAAAGGAGCTCTTGGAAGATGGACAGGAGGGGCCGGGTGATTGGTCTGGATGGTGATGGGCGATGGGGTGCTTAGGTGGCGGCGGTTCATCTGTAGAGACAGAGATGCAACATTTGGCTTCCCACAATATGTGTGGGTCGCACAGAAGCCGGTACAAAGAGACTATGCAGGGGCAAGGGTCGGGCAGAGTGTCAGCCCACCTCGCTAATAAGTCGGCAGCGGCACTGCATTTTACATCGCGCAACGGTTGCCTGGCCCCATGCACCTGCCCCTGTAAAATAAACGACTAGCCCAGTTCAAGGCTCCACGCGCTGGTATTGGCATCAAGGGGTAGAGGTGCAGCCCGTCAAGCGAGTCTTCCGGCGCACCGCCTCAGGCGGGTGTACCGCCGGACCGTTACAGCCTCCAAGGTGTTCCTGTCAATCCTGGCAGAGCCAATTCCAATCATGGATGCCCCGCCGCCGTCTTTCACTCAGCTGTTGGACCGAGGAATCGCAGCGGAGGCGGTGTTGTCATCATGGTGCCCCACAATGGACCTCCTGGCGCTGGCCACGGCCGATGGTCAGCTGCACCTGCACCGTCTCAACTGGCAGCGCCTGTGGTGGACCTCCCCAGACGCCGCCATCACAGGCACGCCGTTCTGAACGAGGTCCCGGCCTTCCTGGCCGGGTGTGAGTTGCTGGAATCGATGCAGCGGATGCGGCATTTTGCACCATGCCCTTGCAGTTGTGCGCCGCCCAAAATGCGCTTCGGGCCCCCCCCCCCGCCCCCCGCCCCCGCCGCCTGCAGCGCTAGAGTGGCGGCCCGACGGCAAGCAGCTGGCGGTTGGGCTGGAGGATGGCACAGTGCTGCTGCTTAACACGGAGGACGGCGAGGTGCAGCACAAGGCGCAGCTGGTGCCTGACAGCGCATTGGTGGCCATCAGCTGGACAGAGGCGGCGGAACAGTGCGGCGGCAGCACCGCCAGCTCCGCTGATGCAGCAGCGACTGCCAGCAGCCAGCTGAGCGAAGATCGCGCGCGTCGCATGTTTGCGCCGCCCCCGCCGGCAGCGCCGCCCGCCGCAGAGCGGCTGGCTGTGGGCTACTCCACATTGGGCAAGCGCAGCACCTGCTGCCTGGCTTGGCCGCCCGAGCCCACCCGACTGGCTGTGCTGGCCTGCGCCTCGGCAGCGGGGGACGTGGTGCTCTGCACCTCACGCCTGTTCCCGCTCGGCGTGCTGCAGCTGCCAGGCCTGCTGGGCTGCAGCGAGGTGGCGGTGCTGCGCCTGGCCACCGCCCCCAGCCTGCAGCAGCTGACCGTATGCTGGCGCGACGACAGCGCCGGCGCTGCCGCTACACTACGCCTCTCCATCATCAGCATGCAACACGTGGGGCTCCATGCGGTGCAGCTGCACCGGCTGGCGGCTGAGGCTGCCCATGTGGGCGCGCTGCTGGAGGGCTGCCAGGCGAGCTTCCAGGCGGCCTGTAAGGAGTGGCAGGCAGGCATGCACGAGTGCAACAACAGCCGTGGCCGCCTGGTGAGCGATAGAGGCTGCCAGGGTGCTGGCTAGGTAGCAGCCTGCTGGCCAGCCTCTGCCCTCGCTGTGCCACCTGCCCATGGCTGCTGGCGCAGCTGCGGGTGCTGCTTCGGTTCCTCCTTCTGCTGCCCACCTCTGATCCACCACTGACCAGCCTTAGTCGCCCCATTGTTGCCCCTTGCTTCCTTCGCCTGCTTGCACTCTGCACTACTCACCGCATTCGCCAACCCACCACTGTCTCCAGGCGGCTCTGATGAGCGACTATGGCAGCAGCGGAGAGCCCGCCGACGAGCTGCAATGCCTGTTGGCCACTGGTGCCGTTGGTGGCGCACTGCAGCAGTACATTACAGCCACTCTTGGTAAGGCGGGCGCTAGAATTGCTCAGTCGGTTGGCGGCTTTGTGGCTGCCGTGGCAGTCGTGCGGCGCCTTCCAGGAGCACGTTTGCCTGCCTGCACACCTGACTTATACTCTCCACCACCTCACCACAGGTGAGGCTGGCCTGAAGAAGCTGGCCCGCGCCGTCGATGCCGCGGTGTGCTCGGTGCACAACCTGCTCAGCGACCACCTGCAGCCGCAGCTGGAGCAGGTGGCATTCAGGTAGGTGCAGGATGCTGATGGGTAGAGTGCAGCCTTTTGCATTGACAGGTCGGGCATGAGCAGATTGGGTACGCCCGCACCCGTCTGCCATGCCTGCAGGCTAGGGGAGCTACGCGGCCTGGCGCTATGCCTGCCATGGCGGCATATCACAGGGCTGCAGCCAGAGCAGGTAGGTGGGCAGGCGGCCGCGGGAGGCACGTTCTAGCAGGCTTTGTAGCAGTCACTTGGCGCCCGAACTTTCAGCAGCCTACCGTACTTTTTTTCAAAATGCATCAACATTGCTGGCCGCAGCCAGGTGCAATGTAGCGCCTGAACTGCCGCTTGCTCTGCCCTCTAGCTCACTGCGTTTTTGGTTCCTGGTTTCTTTGGTAGGTGGCAGCTGCAGAGCAGATGGCGCTGCGGTTGGTGCTGCTGGCAGAGACTGTACGCCGGCAGCTGGTGCAGGCAGGAGCGCAGTACCGGACTTTCTTTGCCTGGCTCCTCATCGTGCTGAGAAGGTGGATGGGGTTGATGCGGGTTGAGACAGGATCAGGGGACTGTCCCTCCCTGAAGACAATTGTCTTCCATGTCGATCTGCCTTTACAGTGCCTTACTTCGGTGACGCAACACCCTGTTCAGTTTTGGATCCAAACCCATCTTCCCTGCTCTGCCCTGCCATGATTTCAGGATGCAGGAGGATGCACCGGATGTGCTGGTGGGGTACCCACGTAGCCAGTTGGAGGCTGTGGAGGTGTTTTTGGCAGGGCATTATCGGCAAGATGAGGTGGGTCCCTTGTTGGGCATTGATAGCAGCGGCGGCACTCATCGCAGCAATGGCGGGAGCAGCACCCTGGGCGCTAGCAGACCTGCAGCAGCGGCAGAGGCGGCTGCTTCCGGTGGCATGCTGGAGCTAGTGATGGAAGTGCTTGGCAGGCAGGCGGTGGTGCAGGCAGCAGACTCGAGTACTGGCGCCACTCCTGGCGGCAGTGGCAGCGGCGGCGAGATGGCCAGCAGCGGCAGCAGCAGCAATAACGGCCAGAACAGCCTGGGATGCTTGCTGGACAGCTTGAACGCAGCGTGCTTGGTGGCGTTTGGGGGGACGTCGGAGGTGGTCAGCCCAACTCTGGGGCTGAGCTCCAGCGTCAGCCTGGGCCCAGTGCCCAGCGCCTTGACGGCGTCCTACCTACCTGGCAGTGCCACAGCAGCGACTGCAGTGGCCTGGGAGGGGCACCCTCAGGTGCTGGTGCTGCGGGGTGCAGATGGCGGTGAAACGCCGGGCTTGGAGGCGGCTGTGGTGCAGCTGCCAGGCAGTACGGTGGTGGCGGACCTCGCATTCTACAAGGACGGCCAGCTGGCGCTGTTGTTAGCTCCCACCAGTGCAGGTGGCGGTGGCGGTGGGCAAGGCGGGTGCCGCCTGCTGCTGCTGTCCCAGGACCGCCTGCAGTATGTGCAGCTGCCAGGCGAGCTGCTGGCTGACTGCGATGCGCAGCAGCTGTGCCAGATGATGCTGGAGGGCGCAGGTCTGGCTGCTGCTGGGCGGTCGCTGCTAGATGACTGCCGCCAGCGCAGACTGCCCTATCCGCGGGTGCAGCGGCCCCTGGCTGTCAGTGCCAGCCGCGGTGTGGGCTGTGTGCTGGCGGGTACACAGGTGAGGGCTTGGGCACATGCAAACCTTTGCGGATGGCTTTTGCTGCATCACAGCAGGGTGCAGGATGGTGTGCCTCCCACCTCCCTCCGGCGCACTCCCTGGGATCTCAACCTGCCGCGTTGTGCCCTGCTTGCGTTTGTGTTGTAGCGCGTGCTGCTGTACGATTTGGAAGAGGAGGAGGAGGAAGAAGACGACGGCGAGGGTGCTAGTCCTGGTGATGCGCTGGATGGCGGCGACAGCGGCGCCGGTTTTGATTCGCCCAGATGACAAGAGTGCACTTTGTTCCCAGCTGTCCATGAGCGTCGCGCTTTGAGTGTTGGTGCTCTTGCCAACATGGCTCTGGCCAACAGTGCTGTTTACAGTTAGTGCAAAATGAGTGGAATACAGAGAGGTGGTCATCTAAAGAATTTGGAACGACAGAGGTCCAACAGCACTGGCTCAAGGAGCGCATGCCTAAGCAAGGAAGGTACCGTCAGATTTGTATAAGGCACAATGCGAGCAACAACCCAGGCAGCAGTGCCATCAAGGCTGCCTGCCACTTTCCTGAGCTGCCCCTGTCACAGCAAGTCTCAGGCAGACGGGCACGTGTGGCGTAGCCACTCGCCAGCAAAAGGTTCATGAGTGCGCGGATGGGTGCAACACGGCATTAAAGGCACATGAATGTGCCTGCCAAAGCGGGATGCAGGCTGTGGGCTCACTGCAACCACGCCTCATCTGAGGGCAGCCCTGACATCCGCGAGCTTGCAGCGGCATGGACGTTGGGCGAGTCACGCGCTGCTGACGACTCGTCATAAGCCACTGATGCGCTGCTCCCCATCTCTGGCGGGGCGCTGTGCACCTGCGGCATCGTCTCACCAGCCTCAAAGGGGCTGGGCCGTGGCATCCAGGCCATGCTGGCCGTGCCGCTTTGCGGCACGTTAGGCAGCGGAGCAGGCTCGGCACCTAGCACTAGATCCTGCGGGCTGTTGCCAGCCTGCGAGCTGCTGCTGCTGTCGGCAGCCGCCGCCAAGCTGGCATCGCTACGGCTGTATACCTCTGCCAGCTGCCTTGCGGCTGCTGCCAGCGAACCAGACTTGAGGGAGCCGCGCGTCGCACCAACGTACAGGCTGGTGGTGGCTGATGCCGCGGCGGAGTAGCGGCCGCTGTCACGCCTACCCTCACCCACGCTGCCGCCACGTTGCGACATGCCTCGCAGAGACTTGCTGCTCAAAGTGCGCATCAGCCTGCTGTACACAACCTCCTCATCCACCTCACCACTGTCCTCCTGGCCACCGCTATCACTGCGAGCCTGGCTGCCGCCCTCCTGTGCGTCGCCACGCTTGCCAGCCTGCTGGTCGCGGCTTCTGGTGGGTGCGCGTGCAGACATAGCTGCCACCTCCAAGTCGTCAGTGCTGCTGTGCTGTCTCTGCTGTCTCTGCTGGCTTGCTGCTGCTGCTGCTGCTGCTGCTGCTGCTGCTGCTGCCGCAGCCGGCGCCAGTGAAAGCTCTTCCCGAGGCCCCGATAACTGTCGCCTGCCCTCCAGCCCCACCAAGCCCATGTCCTGCGAGCCCTGCACCCATCCCAAGATCGGCAGAAGCCACCAGGGAGTCAGTAGCATGCGCGAGGCCAGGCTGACAAGCACGACGATGACAACAGGCATCGGCAGATATGCGACACACAGACGCCCGCACACCCTTGCTGCCCAGCCATGAACGCACCCGCGTTGCCTCCAGCATCACATCTGAGAAGGCACTGCTTCCGCGCAAAGTGGTCTCCATGGAATCGTGGTGCGGCGCAGGGGCCATGCCAACTGGACACTGCTGCTGCGGCCCCCCGCCAAAGGACAGGTCGGCAGTATCTGCAATGTGGGGCGCATGTTGCGACAGACGGTCACTAGGGAGCAGACAGCTGTGGCAGGGGTGCATCAAGCAATCTTCATACACAATAAAACAATTCGCAAGGGCATGCACAGGTGTGTCCGCAGCTACAGTGCAGCCCTCACCATTCCTATCCTCGTTTTGTAGGCTGCCAAGGCGAAAGGACGGGTTCGGCCCACCATTGCTAGCGCTCGCGCCCTCACTGCACGAGGATGCCGCAAAAGTAAGGCATGCCGTCAGCCATTCTGGGTGATCCCACTGGCAGCACACACACATACAAACATGTGCGCTGCAGCAACATCGCAGGCACCCATGCATAATGCCCTGCACACTCCCACCCCCAGCAAGAAACGCACTGAAGCTCCAGCGGCTCGATCTCGCCAAATAGGCGGAAAAATTGCTCTTGCTTGCTGCTGCTGCCAGCCAGCGCCACCTCGCCGCTGAGATCCAACGGCAGTGGCTCAATGTCGCCAAACAGTTTGAAGCTGGCACTGCCAGCGGCACCTGAGGCAAGGTCAGGAGCATCTGCAGGCAACAGAAGGGTGATCCAAAGGACAGGGACAACTTTACAAAGGAGCACGAGCCAGGCTGCAATTCAGAGGAGTGCGATGTGGAAAATGCCCTACACAAAAAGGCACAGTTTGGAGCGTAGCACGGGAGACGCTACCCAACAGAGAGCAGTCAGGCTGAGGGTCACCTGGGAACAGCTTGAACAGCCCCCCACCATGATCGCTGCTGCTCTGCTGTTTCAAATGCAGGTCTTCGCCCGAGCCAAGGTCGCTGATGCCATGGCTGCAACGACCCGAGGCCAGCGTAAAGCACAGCAGAGACAAATGAGACACCAACAGCTGCAGGCGGCCTCAAAATGAGTCATATAGGTGCAAACGCTCACCTAAATGTGCGGGACCGTGTCATTTCTAAATGCAAGGGCGGCAGCCCATGGCGCGGGCTGCCGCTGCCTGCCGAAATGGCACCCACAGACGGATGGCGGGTGAGGCCTGGCCTGCCTCTGGGCGGTGATGCCCTGCCACCACCACCACGCGTCCGCGGTGTTGAGGTAGCAGGCGAGGAGCCGTAAGGCTGCGCCGCGGCATGCATGTCGGTGAGTGATCGGTTCAGAGTGCGGCTGCCAAGAGGTGTCGGGCCCCTTTGGCCAGGCAGCTCTGCAGCACGAGCGCCAGCATGCCACAGTACAGGTGGGATGCCAGCCGGAGAAGACGATCGCGGGAATGCAGGCAATTTGAAGCTCAGGCGCGTCGCTGGCAGGTTGGCAGGCAGGATAAGGCTGCCAGCACAACCACCCGTAGGCAGGAGTGGTACAGCAGGCAGCGTGAGGCGCATGCCAAGGCGCCAGCTTGGACACACCTCTTCCAGGCGACTGCATGGTATATGATCTACGGAAGAGACTGAGCGAACCGTTGGGTGGACCCTGCGGTAAGGGTGGCAGTTCAGTCTCCTGCACAGGATGTGGGCGGATGAAAGAATGTCAAGTGGACCTTGACTTCGGACAGACAGACAGACTGTTGCGCAGTCAATATGCCAGGCCTGAGGAGGGCTGGTGGTGCCTTTTCACCCATCCCCAGCTCGCTGATCCACCAATCCCCGTCCTGCCCGACCGCCCTGCTGGCCCCCGCACCGCGGTGCCGCCGTAGGAGCCCGAACGCCCATAGCCGCCAATGTTGCCGCTTGCGCGTCGCAAGCTGTGGACAGTGCCGCCACCTCGCATGCTGTTATCCGGGAAAAACATGTTGATGACGCTGGGTGGGTTGGAGCGGGCAGGTTGGAGGCTGTTGGGCACACTGCCAGCCGCCGTGCCCGGTGCCGTGCCGCCCACCATGTGCTGCAGCATGGAGGTGGGTAGCGCGGAGCGCCGGCTATCCTGCGTGTGGTAGCTGTCGTCGTACCAAGGGCCGCCCACAAAGCTGTCGGCGCGCGACGGCGGGTCCTCCTGCGGCCCAAACGTCTTGCGCATGTGATACCCCGCCTTGCTCCTGCGCTTGGGCGCAAAGAAAGGGTGCAGGGAGCGGGTGGGCGTGTGGGCCTGGGGCCGGCAGACACCGATCTGAGTTGATGCAGGATGCGGGCCCCGCACCTGCGGCGTGCACGGGACGAGCGCGGCGAGCCGACGCTGCTGCTAGGCCACCAGCGCTTGCGTATATAGTCTGTGAGCCAGAAGGGCGCGTGGATGGCCAGGTAGCTCACCAGCCCGGCAATCACGCCGTATGCCACTGCACGAAGGTAACTTGGATGGCAAGAAGCGAGCAACATAGGTGAGCCGGTGACGGAGGCAGCAAGGGCATTGCTGGGGTGCTGGCTGGCCACTGCATGCCTCCTGGCTCAACCGCCCAGCACCCTGACCCGTCCTGGTCCCACCACCACCACCGCCCGCACCAGAGTAGGTGAAGGGCATGAGCACCATGGTGAGGAAGGCGGGGATGGCGACGCCAATGTCGTCCCACTCAATGTGCGCAATGTGGCCTAGCAGGATGGTGCCCACCAGCACCAGCGCGGGGCCGGTGGCATAGGGCGGGATGGAGGCGATGATGGGGGATAGGAAGAGGGAGGCCAGGAAGAAGAAGGACACAACCACGGCTGCGGGCAGGCAACGGGAAGGCAGCATGAGAGGGCGCAGGGATGAGCGGAACACAGCCAGGCGCAGCACTGGCCCCTTGCGGCACGCTACACTGCGCCCACTGCCATGGCAATAAACAGTGCAGGCTTGAGTGGAACCATTCTTATTGTGCTGCCAGGTCAGCAGACCCCCCCCCCCCCCACACACACACACCATCCACAAAAACACACCCGTCAGCCCGGTACGCCCGCCATCCTCGATGCCCGCCGCCGACTCAATGTAGACTGTGAGGGAGGTGGTGCCCATCATGGAGCCGCTGACGATGCCGATGCCGTCCGACAGGAAGGCCCACATCTGCCCCGGAAACTCCATGTTCTCAGACAGGAAGCCTGCGTGGTTTGAGGGGAGGGCACGGCAGGGTCAGTTGCGGACCAAACATGGGAAATTGGGGTCGCTGGAGACGCCACAAACGGGGCCTAAGAGGTGGCTAACAATGAGAATCAGGGCGGCTGCAGCATGCTGCAACCAGCAACGATTGCAGGCACACAGAATGTAGGGGGCTTGGCCTCCAGTGCACCTGGCATGTTGAAGTCGAGCAGGCGCGCCATAGAAAGCAGGGTGCCGGTGCAGTCCAGCAGGTCAATGTACCTGCATCCAGTGGGGACAGGTGACCAACACAGTGAGGCGGATAGGCAGGGTGGGGTTCATACTGGCCCAAGCGCACCAGGTTGCTTGCAACGGCAGCGAGGTGCGGCTCACAGGAAGGTGAAAAGGGCTAGCCAAAGCTTGCCATCGCCAAAGGCTGACCAGTCCCAGGCCAGCCCCGTGGCGCTTAGGGTTGGGGCCGCCACGACTTGCTTAAACACATCCATCCGCGCCTCGCCGCCTGCACAGGCCAGCGCAGGCAACAGTGTGACTGTCAATAGGAACCTCACCAGCTGATTTGCAAAATATCGTCAGCGGCATATCGGTGTGCTAACCACTTGCGCGGTGCAGACCTGGTATGGGCGAGCTGGCTCCCAGGTAGGAGGCGCCGTGCCCCGGAATCCAGGAGATGACAGTAACAAACCTGCAGGCACAGGGCCGCGACATGAGCTGCTCAGGGGCTGGCTGGCTGGCAGGCAGGCAGGCAGGAGGCGGGCGGCTGAAGGCTGCAAGACAGTTGTCAGGCATGCATGTTCTGTCAGACAAGAGGGGCAAGCCTTCATGGCCAGCGTGCACTCAACAGGCCATCCGCCCAGCTCACAGGATGCCCAGGATGAGCGAGCCCTTGATGCCCATATACAGCAGGATGCACATCAGGAATCCGCCCGCAATGCCCAGCCACATCGTGGGAGACCGCATCTGCGGAGGGCTAGGAGTGGTGCTGTATCAGCACGAGGAGCGCACTGCCTTGCTGGCTGCACTGTGGAACATGCAGGGCAGCAAGGGGCCACCCCACCACTCACCGAATCGTCCAAGCAGCCGTACACAGAGGCGGGGGGCGGGAAGGCGGCAAAGGTGAGGTTGGCCAGCATGTCGGATGTGATCGGCTCGTCAAATGCGTACAGGAAGTTTCGCCGGTTGCTGGGGCAGCCGCCCAGCGTGAGCAGCGTGGCAGAGTCATACACGATGAGCCCCATGTTGCGCAGCCCGGTGAAGGCCAGCAGCATGCCGATGCCAACTGTGGGTGGGCAGGGGGCAGGCAGCAAGCCAATGTTCAGCACAAGCTGGTGCTGAGCGCTCTGACCTCAGCATGCCGCTCAGCCCAGTCCGCCACCACCACCACCACACACCACCACACACCCACACCATCAGCAGCAGCACCACGCCCTGCACAACGGGCAGGGGCGGCACCTGAAGAGGCCATGGCGATGGACTTGGGCATGAACTTGATGATGCCGCCGCGCACGCCCGTGACCGACAGCACAACAAAGATGAAGCCCTCCACAAACACTGCCGTCATGGTCTGCTGGTACGACAGCTGCCCCATGCCGTGCTGCCCCACCACCTGGTATGCCACGTATGCCGTGATGCCTGCGCACGAGGGATCCGACAAGGTGCCGGGTGGGGCCCCACGAGTCAAGCACACAGCACCATGACAGACACCATCCATGGGTGCCATCCCCCCGTCGCGCAGGTGTTTGCACGGGCGCTACCCGTGGGCTCACCGATGCCGGGCGCCAGCGCAAGTGGCAGGTTTCCAAAGTAGCCGATGAAGAAGGTGGAGATGAGGGAGGAGGCGGCGGTGGCGGTGATGAGGCTGCGCATCAGTTGCGCCATGCACTGCTGCGCACCCTCGTCAACAGGGTTGGACAGGCACTGGGGACCCAGCAGGTCGAAGTCGTCCGTCTGTGGAGGCAAGGGAGGGAGGGAAGGTGGGGAATCGACAGCAGCATCCTGGGAATGTTCACCCAGCATTGCTGCTGTGCAGGGCCAGTTCACGCAAACGCTCCCCGCCAAGACGGGCTGCTGACTGACCGAGCAGACTTCTTTGGGGTCGCACGTGCCGCCCGTGGTTGCCAGGATGGAGGGGTTCACGGCCAAGATGTACGACACCTGCGTTGAGGCGAAGGGAGGTCCGTTCTGTGCAGGACCTTGCCTGCCTACCTGCCTGCCTGCCTGAGGGTTGGGCGGCTTGGCAGCAAAGTGCAGCCACCAGCAGCCAGGCACGCACTGCGCTTCCTGTGCGTGACGTCCCATGCTTCAGTCTTGCCCCCACCCACCATCAGAAAGGTGATGACCCCCGCCCGCAGCTCCGTGGTAAATTTGGCTGAACGCTCCTTGAATCGAAAGGTGCGCCCCACCTACACCAACAGCGCGGCGCAGACGGCACAATAGGAGCAGAGCGAAGGGCGGTGGTCCCTGCACAGGCGCTGGGCCTATAACTCACCACGCCATCGGCGGCCCACTTGTCCATGTGGATGGCAACTTTGTGGGCGCCATCCCGCATTGAGTCCAGGCCATCCTTGGTGGCGGACAACGCGTTGGTGGCGGCATCGCCGACCGCCGCCACGCCACGCCGCCCCCTGCTGGCCAACCTAGTGAAGAGCGGCGGCCTGGGCTCCTCCTCGCTGTCCTGGCCTCCCCCACTGTTGCTAGCAGACATGGGGGTCCCAAATCCGCGCGCGTTTAAGGTGTGATGTCGGGGGCTGTCATGGCGGGGGCTGTGCCCATGAGCTGCCGGGCGTGTGCTCCAAAAGGAACAGTCCCGCTGATGCGGCACGCAGCAGTTTCCGGCCTGAGTGCAGGGGTTTCCGGCCTGTCAGAGGCTGCCACTCTGCCTGCGCCTGAAGGAAACACGGCTGTTCACGGGGGTGCCCATGTCTCGTCACGGCGAGGCCGCTTGAGCGGTCGGCGCTGACCTGGCGGCGCTGGGCACGCATCACGCCAAATTCTGGCAAGCTGGGGCTGCTGCCGCAGTCAGCGGGCGGCGGCAGCGGAGGCGGCAGCGAGGGGGCAGGGCAGCCATCTGCAAGATATGTGATTTATAATTGTGAATGGCATACAATGTGTTCCTTTGACACCGAAGCATTGACAGGCAGAAAGCACACCCTATGGGCGAGCACGGCACAAGAAGAGCGGAGCTGGATGTAAGTAAACAAGTGCGAAAGGAGGTCATATGCAGGGTGTGCAATGCAAAGAGGGTGCAGCAAGGGCGACAGAGGCGGGGCCCCGGTTTAGTTATCAAACAGGCTGGCAAACGGGCGATCGCCGATGGCCTGCTGGTCAGGATGCTGCGCTGGGTCAGGCTGCTGCGCTGGGCGTCCACTGGGCCCAAGCCAGCTGGGCGCCGCATCACCCACTCCCAGCAGGCTGCCAAAGTCAAAGGTTAGATCCGCCAGCTCCTTGTCAGGCAACAGCGGCAGGGCAGCGCCCGTTGCCGCAGCGCCGTCCTCAGGCGAACGCGTGGTGGTGCCCAGCAGACCATGCAGGCTCGAGCTGCCAAGCAGCGCGTCCGCTGCCTGCTGCGCTGCTGCTGTGGTGCGTAGGGCCTGCTGTTGCTGACCCTGGTGCTGTTGCGGAGCCGCAGGTTGCGCACAACATTGCTGCTGCTGTAGCTGCTGCTGAGTGCCTGCATCCATTGCGGTCTGTTGCTGGGTCGCAGCAGTGGCGACAGCACCTGCACTGACATCAGCCATCAGCAGGCTAAAGTCAGTGGGACCCAGGACTGAGCCCATTGCACCAGCTGGCCCTGATGCTGCTGCAGCTGTCCCGTCCTTGGTGCCACCCGTTAAAGTGCCTGCGGGTGGCAGATGCGCCCCAGCCGTGCCACGTTTGCGCATGGGTGACAGCCCCGGATCGAAGCCATCTGGAAATTGGAAGTTGGATGGTGGTGACAGGGTCGGCCAGCTCTTCAGGCTGAAGTCGCCAGACTCCAATATTGGGGCTGCTGCACAGGGTAAAGCAGTGCAGATCATTTACACACCTGAGCTGATGGGTAAGATAATGGGTGTGCACGCAGACAGTGCCATACAGGTTGGTGCTTCTAAACAGGTGCGCGTCAGTTGTGCTCACCGCTGCTGGGTTGCTGGCACTCCCCTTTCTCTGGGCTGCCAAACAGCGACAGGTTGGGCAAGCCTGCAGAGCAACAGAAATGGGTGCACTGTTCAGGCAGATCTTGGTGCCACCACACACATTCAATTCTCCACCACACGCCCATTCCGGCCACCAACCTGTTGCTGGGCTGGCATGGCCAGGATCCAGCAGCTGGAAGAGTGAATCGCCGCCAAAATCCAGCTCTGGGGGGAGGCGATGGCTGCCCGCTGCCGCCTGCGGCTGCTTCGCCGGCTGTGACGGAAGATGTGCAGGCTCATGTCCAGGGTGCTGCGGCTGGAGCACTGGCACCTGAAGCACTGGCTGTATCAATTGGGGCTGTTGCAAGATGGGGACCGCCTGCAAGTGCGGGTGCATGTGTGTCCACGGGTATGGCGCAAAGCCTGCAGGAAGGGGCATGCCATAAGGAGCCTCTCCGGCGCCCTGCTGCTGCTGCAACAATGAGGTAGGCTGCTGCTGCTGCTGCTGCTGCTTTTGTCGCCGGCCTCTGCTGCGCTGGTTGGCACCGATACTGGAGGTGCAGGACGCCTTGCGCTGGGATTGGGCCCCCTGCTTCCTTATTGCAGGCGTCCGCTTTCCTGCCTTGCCAGCCGACGTCTGCAGCAAGCTGAGCAGGCCGCGGGGCTTGCGAGGATCTCCCGTTCCGGGCGTTGCCGCTGCTTCATCTGCCACCATGTGAGCTTCGCTGCTGCATGGCTGCGCCGCTTGCACTGGTGTGCCGCCCCCGCCAACCGCCAGCGATGGGGGTGCAGCAGATTGCTGCTGCGTGCAAAACTGCGGTGCCTCTGCTCCATCTAGGAAGCCGCCAAAGCTGAGCTCGACCGCTGCCTCTGCTGCTGGCATAGCATGGTTCTCTGCCTCACTGCCTTGCAGCAGCTGAAGGAACAATCCGGGTGCAGCGGCTCGCTGCTGCTCCTGCTTCTGCTGTGAGTGTCCAGACACGGGTGCTGCCGCACCTGCCGGACCAGTGGCAGCGGCAACCGCCGAGATGGCTTCCCGCAGCTCCGCAGTCAGCTGGGCAGCTTCGGCCGACCGCTGTGCAGCCCGACTGCTGGTCTGCTTTCCTGGCGGCACTGGCAATGGTGCTGCCGCTGCTGCCACTGGTGCTGCGCTGCCAGCTGGGCGGCCCCAGGAGTACAGCAGCTGAAAGGGGGCGGGACAGTGCAGGGTGGTGTAGATGTCTCCCATCTGCAACTCAATAGTGCGTGGAGGGTAGATTAGCAGGGATACGTTTCATGGCATGACAAGGCGTGGTGCTTGGTAGGGCAGTGCAGCAATCCCCCCACAAGCAGCTATGCAACGCAGAGGAACAGACCTTGAGCTGGCTATCGCAGTCGGGCCCTCCCCAGCAGATGCCACGCAGTGGAATGGGGCCATCCGCAGGCGGGTGCACAAACAGCACGGCGGGCTCGTTGCCGCATGCGTCGGGTGCCGCAGCTTGCCACTTGATGCCCAGATGGCGCAGCACTGACAGCAGACTCTTGCTGGTGCTCAAGGTCAGCTCCAAAAATGGGTGGTACCCCACAGCCGACATGGCCTGTGCTGTGCTAGGGTCCAGTGGCACCAGCTGCAACCGTAGTTTGCCGCCCACCTGCACCAACAACATGCAGGGGCCAGTGGCATACAAACTCTCGACAGGTTGACTGTCCAGCGCAACAAGTTAGGCAGCAACAGCAGCTGCTTACGCAAGTCAGGACAGCCAGACAAGGCCGCAGGCACCGCAACAGTAGCAGCAGGCAGTAAGGTCGTACCTGTCCCATGCTGCCCTCCAGCACCGCTCCAGAAAGCCCGGCGTTGCTGCTGCTCCTGAAGCTGTAGGCTGTGCTGGCGCGGGGTGGCTGCGCCAGGTCCTGTGGATGGCTCCCAGCCGAATGGCTGCTTGTGGCTGGCTGCTGTGAGGGTATGTTGCCCTCATGTCCGTCCGTCTGGCTTTGGGAGCTGCCCTCTGCAACAGCAGCTGTGTCACCAATGCCGCTGCCCACGGCCGCCTCAGCCTCAGCCGCCGCCAGCAGCTGCTGCTGGCGGGTGCTGGGCCCTGCGGTACGCCGCTGCTGCTTGGCAGGCGGTGGTGCCATGGCATCCGCCATCTCCACATCCACTTGCCCAATGCCGGCGGCGGCAGCAGCACCATCGGCATCCGCTGCTCGAGGCTTGCGCTTGCGGCTGCTGCTCCCGCTGCGAGCACCACCACCTGCTGCCTTTCCAGTAGCACCTCCGCCGGTAGTGCGCTTCACCACCGCTGCCACGCCACGCTGCACCGTGTTGCTGAGCTCGCGCTGCTTGCGAGGCTTCTTCATGATGCCCACCATGCATGTCCCCCGCATCCCCTTGTCCACGACCTGCAGGCAGCAAGGCGCAGTGTGGAGGCAGCTGACGGGCTCAATGGGCAGAAGGCAGGAATCGAGCAGGGGACAGTTTGACAGGCTCTCAGACAGAGTTGCTTATATGCATGTTATGCATGTGATTATTCAGCTTGCTGCTCCTGCTCACCACTTCCCAAAACTTGATCATGGAGCGGTGCACCTGTAGCGGGTTCTTGGTGTCCAGCGCCGACCCCGCGCCCATGATGCGGTTGAGGCGCTTGATGAGGCGGTAGTAGTAGTGGCGCACCTGTGTGGGGGAATCGCGGGGGGGGGGGGGTGGAGGGACGCTACGAAGGGCGCGCAAGTTAAGGTGGATGTGAAGGTGCTGCGGTGATGGGGAAATACGCAGCTGCAAGCGCCGATCCGCTTGTTTCTTGTGGGCAAAGCAGCCACACACTGCATGCCATCAAACAAGCCGCTCCCCGTGCCCTTGCCTGCGCGTAGTCCTTGGACCCCGCCAGCTGCACAGTGATCTCCTTGAGGCATACCTCGGGCTTCTGCCCCGCCACGCCCCGCAGCGCAGAATAGAACACCTGCTCCTCCTCTGGGGCCCACCGCACGTAGTCGCGCTTGCCGCCGCCACCTGCAGGTGAGACCGGAGCGTGCCAAGGCTGCAGGTGCTGCTGGCGCAGGAATGCAGGGCGGCAAGCCAGCCATGGTGCAAGGCACTGCCGAAGGACATGGCATAGGACGGGCAAGGCATTTGAGCAGCGAGCGTGCCAAAGCGCAGATGCGGCATTCCCACCTGCAGGGCCGCCGTTGGCACGCTGGCCGCCAGAATCTGGCTCAGCACCAGCCTCGACGGCGGCGGCTGCCGCCACCGGCTTGGCCTGCGGGCACTGGATGGGCAGTGCAGCGCAAGTGGAGGGGCTGCAACAGTGACGCGCGTTTCAATGGCAGGTGGGAAGGATCAAACCCAGCCGCAGCCAAGCCTTCGCTCACTCACCTCGCCCACCTCTGGCGCCGGGCTGCTGGCCTGCGGGCTTCCGCCACCGCCGCCGCCGCTGCCTGGCGGAGCCTGCGCCACCAAGTGATCGGCGGGCTGCTGCAACCTTTGCACCTCTGCAGGCGCCGCAACAGCGGGACTAGCCGCCTCGCCGGACATTCTGCTACACCAGCTGGCGCGCTCTGCTGCTTCAGCTGCCGCCCCCCCTGTGCATTCCGCTTCGCGCCGCCGCAACGCGCCCGGCCCACCCCCCGGCGCAGCCCAGTGCGAAGTGGTTGGTCGTGCGGGCGAGCAGGGGCGAGGTCCAGACGGGGTGAGATGACCCAACACACGCGTTGATCAGGGCGGGAAGGCTGCGAGTTTGTTGAGCTCCAGCCGTGTGGGGCACCCTTCCTTCCTTTTCAAAGCACACGCCACGTCAGCGCGCAGCGTGATGCATGCAGGCACGATGGATCACGCTTGTCTGGAAACGTCACAGAGCACCATGGATACACACTTGTCTAGAAGCGTCAAACCCTACCAAACGTCAATACCCTACCAAACGATATCATATCCTGTGATAATGGTTGGCAGGGTTCGCAGCAGCAGGCACTGCAGCCACCGCTGGTTGAGCGGATGCCGCTGCCCCTGCTGGTTCTGCTGGGTGTGGACCCGATGCTGCTGCCACTGCAGGTGGTGGCATAGACATTGTGCTCGGTGAGATGCCTCGCATGTCATGGTATTCCACAACCTGCCCCGGCAGCTCCGCCAGCAGCTTGGCCGCCAGGCTCTCCACCGTGTCGCGCTGCAGCACAGTGCAGGATGGTGGTGGAGGGTTGCAAACACCCATGCACATGCTTTCCCAAACATCATGAACAGGCCGCACCTGTTCAGGCCGGAACTCGACAAACTGCACGCTGTCGCGCGCCGCGTAGCGGCCATCTGGTGCACGAATGCGGTGTTGGTCGCCATCCAGCACGTGCATGGCGTGGAAGTCGTCGCGGCCAACTCCCACTATGAGAAAAGACAGCGGCAGGCTTGACGCATTCACCAGTGCCGTGAGTGTGTTGGCCATGTCCATAATACACCTGTTGGAAGGCAAAGCAGGGTTGTTAGGGCAAAGACCTGGGAGCAACGGCACGATCAATCTCAATGAGAAGATACATGCACAACAGCAAAGCTGGACATTTGGTTCACCCGTCTGTCAAGATCAACAGCACATAGTACTCGAGCTGTGAGGATGGCTGCGCCGCAATCTGCAGCAGCCGAATAGGGAGGGACGATCAAGGGAGGGACTCCACATGTGTGATCGCCATCGCTATGGAGACCAGAAGGGTGGTGTTGCAAGGGAGGTGCCTGCACGGCGCATACCTGAGCCGCAGCATTGATGATGGGCGCAAACAGCGTAGGGCCCGACAGCCTGACTGTGGACAGCGTGTGCCTGTATGCGTCCAGGATGCCGCGCACCCCCGCCACCTCTGGGTTGCTCGGGTTGCCGTTGAGCGGGAAGCAATGGTTTGCGGCGGCGGAGGGCGGCAGGACGGCGCCAAAGCCATATGCAGGATACTTTTGATCTGTATCGTAGTGCTCAAGCACCCCTCCCACTGCTGAGATGGCATCTGCGACCGCGCCAGGTGCGCATAATGCCATCTCTTGGCAATCTCTCACCAGGTGGCAGGCTTCGGAATAAGCATGTTTTCTACAGTGGCAGGTAGAGCAGCATGCGGGCCCCCTACCCTCGTAGATGGTGGGCCGCTGGCTGTAGTAGTGCAGCGAGGATGGATTCCGTGGGTCGCCGTTGCTAGCTGTAAAATCGATGGACACAATGAAGTTTAGGTTCAAGCCTGATCGAATAAAGTCTAGGAACGATGGCCGAGGATGTACTGATGCCTGCTTCACCAGCAGTGTGCCTGCAACAAGGCATTGCGGCGCTGATAATCAGTGCCAAGGTGGCGCTGTACGCGCTGAATCAAAGCACATGAGGTGTCTGGGTCGCTGCGGCGCACCTGAAGACACGTAGCCCGATTTACCCGCCTGCAGCTGCTTCGGGTTAAGCAGGGGCAAGCCCTGTCCCTGGGCTGCTGCGTCCAGCAGCTCCCGCAGGCTCGCATGACAGGAGCCAATCAACTCATTCAGGCCGCCAGGATCGCGATCTAACACCTGCACCAAAACGGGCACAGCGGGATGTACAGGTGCCACCAAAAAGGGTGCCAGACAAACCAGCCAGGCATACCTCCAGCAGCAAGGGACGGTGCTCGTCACCATTGCAAAGCTGCGCAATGGAAAGGCTGAACGGGCGCCACGACGGGTTGAGGTTGTTGTTGATCACCTGCACAGCAAGTAGGCAAATATGCGAGCATGTGTGACGAGCAGAAGGCCAAGATCAACGGAGCCTTGCAGCCAGGCAGGCACACAGCAACAGGTGACGAGGCGCACCTCGCCTGCCCGG
>NW_005435084.1:2156397-2212712 GCF_000147415.1 Chlorella variabilis | reverse complement strand
CCAATCCCCTCCTGCCCTCCCTCCCTAGTGACCAGCTCACCACCGCATTACTATTGGGAAGTTCCTCCGCCGACAACACTGCCACACAGCCCGGCAGCTGGCGGCCATGCTTGTCGGCCAGCGGCAGGGTCAGCGTCTGCCCTTGCGCCGTCAGCAGGTCAGACAAAAGGAACTCGCCGTGTGCTGCACGGGCAGAGCGGCACAGGCAGGCACCAAAATCAGTCATGGACCCAGGGCTTGCAGCGAGGAGAGGACTGACAACTGCCGGCATGGCATCATGTGTGTCCCTGCGCCGCACCCAGAAAGTTCTGCTGGTCCAGACGGAGGCGTGAGTTGTCCTGAGTTTTCACATCCCTGCAGACAGCACATGAGGGATGCGCAAGTGCTGTGCTGGATAAGCAGGCGTCTCACATCAGGCAAGGGAGTTGAGCCAGAGCCCAGCTTGATATTCAAGCTGGCGCAAACTGCCACTCACACATCCAAAATGACCAGGCGCATTGGCTGAAGCCGTTCAAAGCTGTAAGTGACTTGTAATGGGACGGGAAAGACGGGGTCTGCAGCCGTGCAGGGTCGGGCCAAGCTCAATAGCAGCTGAGCGAAGGGTGCCTGAAGGTGGGACATGAGGTGCCAGCAACAGCTCACCTAGCGTGTTGGCCACCGTGTCTGACCGTGCAACCTCTCCCCAGCTGCTGCCCCTGCTGTCCCCAGCAAGGTACAGGATGGCCATCGGGTCCGACTTGCTGCATGGCCGGGGGGGCAGCAGCGGCAGCAGGCTAGCGCACGGATGGCAGCCCCAGGCATCGAGGAGCAGGCCTGCAGGGACGCATTACCAGGCCTCCACACAACGGCCCTGACCAGCGCCGTGGCGCTGCCGTCCCCACCTGAACGTGTCTTTGTTGGGCAGCGAACGGCACTTGATGCTGATCTCCACCTGCGATGACGTGCCTGCACCACCCAGCATTTCCGCCACCGCGGCCGCCGCCTCGGCCTGAAAGACCTGCTGCCGGCTCTGCCCCGCGCGTTGCTGTCCCGCCGCTGCTTTATCCTCGATGCTGTTGACGCAACCCATATTGCCTGGGTCCTCTGCACCAGCGCCATGGGCGGCAGCGGTGGGCGCCTGGAGCCAGCGGCGGCAGCAGTGGGTGGCTGGAGCCGGCGGCGGCGGCGGCGGCGGTGCCAGCAGCAGCGGCGAACACCAGGCGCACGCACAACGCAGCACCTCTGAGGCAAGCTTGACCGGCCCTCAAAGGTAAAGCCTGGTGGGCGTGTTGGGAGTGGGAGCGCGCAGTTAGCCTCCGCACCTTGATGATTTGAGTGTTACAAGCAAACGCAACCACCTAGAGTGGATGTTGCGAGCCTGAAACGCGGCGCGGAAGTTGCGAGCTGCCAGTACCTGCGCGCGGACCGCAGCCCTCCGTCCACCAGTGGGGTGACAATTGCATACGCATGGAGTCACTTGTTCTTACCACAAGCAGTCCAGCGTCAGCCAACGGGTCGGCCAGCAGCGCCTCGCCAGCCCCACCTGCTGGCGCCCGGCAGCGCCGGCATGCCGGCTGGGCAGCGAGCCCGCCACGGCTTTGCAGCTTAAGCAGCAACCCAGACACCCTTCTGCTGCACCCCATGAGCAGATGGATATTTACATCAAACAAGTAAGGTTATGTACACCAAACAAGTGGGCCTGGCAGGGCATTAGGGGCATGCACTTCATTCGTGTGGCTTGCAAAACATTGAGCACCATAATAAGTGAGCCTGTAATTAGACGGAGGGGTAGTACGAAGACTGTGCAGGTGGGTAAAACGACTGCTGGGCGGGAGGATATCCCCCAGGGGCAGCAGGCTGCGCAGCGTAGGCTGCTGCAGGAGGAGGTGCAGATGGTGGGTATGGTCCCGCTGCGCCTGGGGCATACCCTGCCGCAGGCTGGGCGGGAGGGTAGCCCCCGGGGGCAGCCAGCTGTGCACCATAGCCTGACGCAGGTTGCATAGCGTAGGCTGCTGCCGGAGGAGGTGCAGATGACGGATATGGTCCCGCAGTGCCTGGGGCATACCCTGCCGCAGGCTGGGCGGGAGGGTAGCCTCCGGGGGCAGCCGGCTGTCCACCATAGCATGCAGCAGGCTGCGCAGCGTAGGCTGCTGCAGGAGGAGGTGCAGATGGTGGGTATGGTCCCGCTGCGCCTGGGGCATACCCTGCCGCAGGCTGGGCGGGAGGGTAGCCCCCGGGGGCAGCCAGCTGTGCACCATAGCCTGACGCAGGTTGCATAGCGTAGGCTGCTGCCGGAGGAGGTGCAGATGACGGATATGGTCCCGCAGTGCCTGGGGCATACCCTGCCGCAGGCTGGGCGGGAGGGTAGCCTCCGGGGGCAGCCGGCTGTCCACCATAGCATGCAGCAGGCTGCGCAGCGTAGGCTGCTGCAGGAGGAGGTGCAGATGGTGGGTATGGTCCCGCTGCGCCTGGGGCATACCCTGCCGCAGGCTGGGCGGGCGGGTAGCCTCCCACTGCGGCCGGCGCAGCTGGCGGATAGCCTCCCGCTGCGGCCGGCGCAGCTGGCGGATAGCCTCCCGCTGCGGCCGGCGCAGCTGGCGGATAGCCTCCCGCTGCTGGGGACGGAGATGGGACAGGCTGGGCAGCCCCGTAGCCTGTTGCCGGCGGAGGTGCAGAAGCATAGCCCCCCGTTGCAGCTGCCGGTGGCGGCGGCGTGCCTGGCACAGCGGGAGGCGCCTGCCAGGAGGCCGCGCTGTGACCCGCCAGGGGTGTCGGTGGCGGCATGCGTTTCAGGTGGTGGAAATATTCCACTAGCTGCCCCGGCAGCTCCGCCAGCAGCTTGGCCGCCAAGCTCTCCACAGTGTCACGCTGCAATAGGGGGCAGGGCTGGTGCAGAAGGGTTGGATGGCTGCCAGGGCAAGGTCAAGCAAACAGTTGGTGACTGAACAAGGCAGCACCATTTCCGGCTTCTGCACTGCTTGGCGCTCCTGGCAGCAAGTGACCCGGCCCAGCAGTCTCACCTGGTGCGGGCGCAGCTGACAGAACTGCACGCAGTCGCGCGCCGCCTTCTGCCCATTGGGTGCCTTGATCTGTTTCTTGTCGCCATCCAGCTTCTCCATGGCCTGTGGACAAGCCAAGGGGCGATACAGATCAATGTGAGCGATACTGGGCGGTGGGATGGTAACCAAAGGCAAGCTCACAGTCAAGCATCGACGCGTACCGAGAAATCCTCGGAGCCGACCCCCACAATGAGCAGGCTCAGCGGCAGCTCCGATGCCTTCACAACAGCTTGCAGGGTATGATCCATGTCCATGATGCACCTGCAAACAAAGTGCAAGGGCTCAGAGAGGTGTCCTCAGGCAGAACAGGATGCATGCATCGAATTTGCTCAACAGCACAGCGGGGTGGGCCAGTTTGGGGGGCAAATCGCCTCTGCATTTTTTCCTGCTCACCCGTCTGTCAAAATCAGCAGCACATAGTACTTGGGGCGCGAGGACGGCTGGGAGGCAATCTGCAAACAATGGCGATGAGATTGAGTTTCTGAACATCGAAGTGATGCGGTGCAGCAGGAACCCAACGCCAGGGCATGGTTGGCATACACACGCCGGGTTTAGCCATCTGTGCAGTGTCAATGCTCGCCCCCCAAAAAAGCGAACAACGCACTGCTGCCAGCACGGCGCATACCTGAGCCGCAACATTGATGATGGGCGCAAACAGCGTAGGGCCCGACAGCCTGACTGTGGACAGCGTGTTCCTGTATGCGTCCAGGATGCCGCGCACCCCCGCCACCTCTGGGTTGCTGGGGTTGCCATTGAGCGGGAAGCAGTGGCTGACGCTGCCAGTTGGCGGCACCGCAGCGCCAAACCCATATGCAGCAAACTGTTTATCATGGTCGTAGTGCTCAAGCACCCGACCTACTGCCGAGATGGCATCTGCAGCGACGGAAACATGATAGATGCTCAGCCCAGCCCCAATATATATCTCGATGCTTTTGATTTGGCATGCGCACCCATCTCCACACACCTTCATACATTGTAGGGCGCTGGCTGTAATGGTGCAGGGAGTTCGGGTCACGCGGGTCTCCGTTGCTGGCGGTGTAGTCGACTGAGACAATGAAGTTCAGCTCGATACCACCGGATATGTACTCGAGGAATGAGGGCCGGGGCGTGACGGTGATGTCCTTCACCAGCAGTGTACCTGCATGGCGCCACAATAGAGCAGCAGCCGGGTTTGGCAGGGCAGCCTGGGTCATCAGCCCCCTGCTTCAGAATGGGCACATTTCTGTGCTTGGTGTGCTCCAGCTGCGGCTTTTGCGCCAGCCCAAGCCAGCCCACCTGACGACATCCCCTGTTTCTTGGGGTTGATCAGCAGCAGGCCGTGGCCCTGTGCTGCTGCCGCCTTGAGCTGATGCAGGGAGGCCTCGCAGCGACCAATCAGGTCGTGGCTGCCATCAATGTCATGATCAAAGACCTGCAGGCAAGCGGCGAGCTGGTGTACTGGAATCAATTAGGCAGAGCTGTCGGCGGAACTGCCCGAAAAAGCCTCTGGGATCGAATGTTATCGCACCTCCAACAGCAAGCGGCGGTTTTCGTCACAGCCACACAGCTGCGACATGGATGCCTGCAACGGGCGCCACATTGGGTTCAGGTTGTTGTCCACCACCTGCGAGGAGGCACAAGGGTGGGACGCAGGTTACATGTGAGCCCCGGTGCAGCAGCAAAAGGGTGGCAGAGTGAAGCTGCGGCTTCGAAGTGGGCCGAACAACACAGGCTTGCCCCGCTCACCTCTGTCTTCAGAACGGGAGCCCACTCGCCATTGTGCCGCAACTTGCTGATGCGCACAAAGGGGTCGCTCTTGCCCCACGTGTCCTTGTTCTCCAGCTTGGAGGCCCCCAGCGTCAGCTGGACCTGCAGGGAGGGCCGCGGGGTGGCCAGGTTGGGTGGATGCAGGCGGGCGTGAGGATGGCGGGTGAAGCATGAGTCAGAGGTGACCCATGGAGCGCTTCCCCTGCCAATCCCCTCCTGCCCTCCCTCCCTAGTGACCAGCTCACCACCGCATTGGTGTTGGGAAGTTCCTCCGCCGACAACACCGCCACACAGCCCGGCAGCTGGCGGCCATGCTTGTTGGCCAGCGGCAGGGTCAGCTGGCGTCCGGGAGCCATCAGCAGACTGGACAGCAGGAACTCTCCGTGCGCTGCAGGGGCAGAACGGCAGAGGCGGGCACCAAAATCAGTCATGGACCCAGGGCTTGCAGCGAATAGAGGACCGAGCACCGCTGGCAAGGCATCATGTGTGTCCTCACGCCGCACCCAGAAAGTCCTGGTGGTTCAACTTGATCTTGCTGCTCTCTTTCTTCACATCATCGACGTCAAATATGACCAGCCGCATCGGTTGGAGTCTTTCGAAGCTGTATCTGACCCGCACGGTCTTGTGGAACTGAGGAGCTGCAGCACGCCCAGTGGAGGCAAGGGGCGTGCACGGCTCAGGGTATGGGAGGGCCACCGGAACCCGTCTGCGCCGGCATAAGCTGGGGCACACCAGGTGCAGGCGACTTGGTGGCGTGCACAATCGGGCGGCTAGCACAGCAGCATCCTCACACAGGGAGTTGGCCACCGTGTCGGTGCGTCCAACCTCGCCCCAATCCTTGCTCTTGGCGCCGTCGGAGGCAAAGATCACGGCCATGGCATCGCTCTTGCTGCACGACGGGGCACACAGCCAGACTCGCATGCCCGGCTGACCTGAGTGGCCCCAGCTGGCTGCCATGCAAGTGTCCACCCCAGACGAGGCGCACCTCAGCAAGTCCTTGTCGGGCAGGCCATGGGCCTTGATGCTGACCTCCAGCGTCGCAGCCGTGCCGCCACCAAGCATCTGCGCCACGGCGGCCGCCGAGTCGACGCCCTCAAACTGCCCGGACAGCGTGCCCGCAGCGCCCTTGTCGTCCACGCTCCTGACATCCCAGGCAGGGCGGGCGGGAGTGGGGATGGGCGCCCCAGAGGTGCGGGAAAGAGAATGGGCAGCGGCGGGCTGGCGGTGATGTCGGCGCCGGGCAGCAGGGCAACCACTTCAGCTGCCGGAACCGCTGTGCGCAGGCTCATCCCGGGAGGCGGCTCACAAAGCTTTCAGCTTGTTCAGGAGGCCCATCGTAGCGGAGTAGATCTCTAGCGGAGTAGATGGGCTGGCGGAGTAGTGGAGCAGCCTCGGCGCCTTTGCAATTGGATGCTCAATGTGTCAGGCAGCACACATCCAAAGGTAGCAAAGCGATTGGGAGCGCCCGCCGTTGAACGCGGGAGGAAGGCAGTGCAAGTTCTGGGTACCTTCCATCAGCTGCACGTTTCCCTCCTGTTCTCATCGGCTCTGCTTTGATCTCTCGATCATCACCTGTGTCACGGGGTGAGGTCGAGTTCGCCCTCCCCGCTTGCCGCTGCCGCCCTGCCTCGCCACCTGCTCGGCCTTGGACCCTTGGACGCTTTGCCCCCCCAGCAACCAAAATCCTCTGGTGATGCGGAATGGGATAAAGCCCGCCGCAGCCCTGGGTCTCCCTCCCGAGCTTAGCCGCCCGCCTGGCCGCCCCTGAGCTGCTGCCGGCAGACCCGCTTCCCTGCTTGCAGGTGACCCAGCCTGTTTCTCCTGCTCCCCATACACCTTTAGCCATGCAGCACATCACGCTGCGTGATGGCATGCGGCTGACATACACTTGGTTTGGTCGGCCTCTGAAAACCCACGTAGTCGTGTATGTGCATGGGTTCCCGTCCTCGAGGCTGGAAGGGAAGCTACTGCACAAGGATGCCGTTCACCTTGGCCTCAGTGTGCTAGCAGTGGACAGGCCAGGCGCGGGCGGCAGCACCTACAACCCTCAGTTGGTGAGCGCCGGGCAAAACCTGCTTCCGGTGGTGCAGCGCATGGCCACAGCCAAGGCCAGCCAGACGTTTATTTAAACAATCCTTCTCTGTTGCAGACAATGGAGAGCACGGCAGACGACGTGCGGGAGCTGCTGGACAGCCTTCAGCTGGAAAAGGTGGTGGTGATGGGCGCGTCAGGCGCGCAGACAGCGATTGGGAATCGTCATTCCCATTTCCAAGGGAGGGGGCCTGGACTTTCAGCCTGCACGCTACTGCCAACCAACCTGTGCCCTCCTGCCTGCAGGCGGCTCCCCATTTGCTTGTGCGTGCGCGGCACTGCTGCCCGAGCGTGTGGAGGCGCTGCTGCTCGTGTGCCCGCTCATGCCCGTGGCTGGGAGGGAGGCCGAGCTGCTGCCGGGCACATGTGCCTCCACGCTGCGCCTCTTCCATGGGGTGCGTGAGCACCCTGGGCGCTCGTGGGCATCGCTGCACCTGCTCCGCCTGATCCAGAAGGTGCCGCACGGCAATCTGCTGCTCCACATTGCCGGCTTTGCTGAGGTGGACAAGCAGGCGATGCTGGAGCTTCCAGAGGCAGCCGCCATCGAGAAAGAAGCAGTGCGGGAGGGGCTTGTGCAGGGGGTTGCTGGCGCTCTTTGCGACATGCAGGTGAGAGCGTGGGCCACATTCAGCGTGATTGCTCTGGGCTCTGATGCAGGCGGGCCAATGTGAGCGGGGCACGTATCCTGGGTCCAGGTTTACTACCGCGACCCTCCAACCATCGACTTGGCCTCCATTGGCTGCAAGACGGTCATTTGGCATGTGAGCAAAGGGCAGCATGCATTCAACGCAGTGCACTGTGCCCCTAGTTGCATGATTGTTCCAGCCTGCTCAACGAGGAGGAGACGTTGCTGCAGGGCGGCAAAGACACCACCACCCCCCCAGACATGGCAATGCACTATGCGAGCGCCATTCCGGGCGCTCAGCTTCACGTTTTGCAGCAGGAAGGTCACCTGAGTTTGCCATTTAGGCACAACCGCTCCATCCTGGGATCCATCATCGTGAACAACAAGGCCTCGGGTATGTAACTGCGGTCACAGATCGATGCCACCTCTTAGCAACCAGCTCTATTACAGGGGGTGGCAGCAGCTCGTTACAAAATTGGCGATCCGGTGAATAGGCAGAGTACTCTGAAACTCAGAACAAAATGCAGGGTGAATATGATCGGTTGTATGGGCACACATTTGTTTAAGTGTTTGCACGGTTGCGGAGCGAGATACAATGGCCGAACAAACAATCAACAAAATTGTTTCTAGGCGGCGTCTAGTAGCCTTGAAAACAAGGGCAGGGCCAGACACATAACAAAAGTCACGCCTGCTTGTCGCCCTTGTCCTGCCGGTGTTCAACGGGGGCCGTTGCCACGGCTGCGTCCGGCTTCTCCTGGGCCCCTCCATCCTTCCTGGATGCAATGAAGCCAGCTGCCACCACCGCAGCTCCGCCGACGACAGTCTTCTCGCTCATGGGCTCGCCACCAAGCAGCAGGAAGGCAAAGGCCACCGACCAGAGGGGCATGGATGAGAAGATGATCTGCGCCTGCAACAGTACAAGTGTGCGTGTCATCAGGCAGTTGCAACAGGCATTGCTCTGGCATGTGCAAACCATGATTTGCTGCTACTCACTTCGGCCGGTGGAACAACAGACTGGCCCTACAGCAGCAGTGAGGTAGGGAATGGAGGTGAGCAGGTGCACCTTGCTTGTCTGCTGGGCTCGGGTGATCTCACACCGATTTCCCAACTTGCATCTCAAAGCAGGTGGCATGTGGGCACTGGCGCACCTTGGCGTGCAGAAAAGCGGCCAGGGCGCCAGGGCCCAGCGCGCAGTAGATCATCACAGCCCACGACAGCGGGTTGTCGTAGCCGGGCCAGAGGTCTGTGATGGGGATGCCTGACGCAGTCATGCTCGCCGCGGCAAAGAGGAAGGTCACAAACGCAACGCCGCCCAGCACCACGCTCTTGGCCGCCGCCAGCTCCACCGACGGGATGCGCCTCGCGTACGTGCCCAGCCGCACCATGGCCAGCGAAAAGAAGAAGGCAGCGCTGAGGACGGCAGCGTCGCCGCCTGAAGGCGGCCCAAGCGCACAGGAAGAGCATGCAGTGGTCCGCAGCAAGAAAGATCAAGCACAGTGGCAGCGCAAGGCGAAAAACAGGAAGAGCCCGGCTGTTCCAGTGTTGCTGCCATCCAGGGAACACCCCTGCACTCAAGGGTGTGAAGCACAGCGACCAATGCTGCAAAGTCCCGCGGGCCATTTGCAGCACGCCTCACCCAGGCTGAAGAGCGGCGTGTCGGTGGCATCGGTGGCCGAGGCGTCTGATGCAATAAACAGGCAGCCCACCAGCGCCACGAGGCATCCCGCCCACACGTTGCGGCTGGGCTTCTCCCCTGTGAAGCTGGCCAGCACTGGCGTAAGCAGCGCAGTGGACTGGATGAGGAAGCCGGCGCGTGTGGCGGTGGTCAGCTGCAGCCCTAGCGTCTGTAGCAGCACAGATGCCGGCGGCGGGAGGGAGTGAGCAGCCAAATGTACCGAGGGGAAGCAGCACACCCTCCCTGCTCCACACCCAGTGAGAACAATTGCTCATAAGCACATTGTTATCTGCGGCTGCCTGGCAGGGGCTAGATGCAGGCACAGGCAGCAGGTCGCCGCCACACACCTGAATGGCGGTGGCCAGGAAGAGCCAGAGGCCCAGCTCCGAGGCCGCGATGGCTGTGTAGGGCAGCCGGCTGCTGATGCGCTGCGCCCAGGCTGGCACCAGGCTGCTGCCGTCGCTGGCGGTGCCAGGCAGCTCTGCCGGCGGCGGCATGCCAACCGCTGCCCCCTCTGCCGCCGCGATGGTGTCGCCGCCTGCAGCCGCCTCGCTGTCCTTCACCTTGGTCACCTGGGCCACCAGCAGGTAGGCGGCCACCAGCACAATGGACTGCAGCACGCCGCGGAAGAGCATGATGGCCACGGGGCCGGGGGGGCCGTCCTGGGCGTACAGCAGGCGCAGCATGGAGTTATAGCTGCCCTTCAGCATCGCCACGCCCAACAGGCAAATCATGCCCACCACCTTGCTGTCCAGGCCCAGGGTGGGGCCTCCAGGCTGCTCCTGCTGCTGCTGCTGCTGTGCAGGTGGTGGCATTTCTGCCGGTGGCGCCGTGCTGGGTGCCGGCTCTACCGCCTCTCCCATCACTGGATCGGCCGCAGCCAACATAGCTGCCTCCGCCGTGGGCGGCGCCGCGCGGCTGCCCACGCGCAAGACCCTTCCAGCTGCCGGCTGCGCCACGGGCTCTGCCTGCAGGGCGGCCACCCCAGGCGGTGGGCTGCCCATCTGCTGCTGCTGCTGTGGCTGCTTGCCCTCCCCTCCTCTTCCGCCCGCCGTCGCCGCCGGCAGTACCTCGCGCCGCAGCGGTGCCCGATGCTGCCTGGGCCCAGGGGCCAGCGCTTGTGGCGCGCCATGGCGACTCTGTTGGCACACAAGTCCGGAAGGACGCCTGCTGGTAGTGGTAGAGTTGTAGGGAGCGGGCTGCCAGAGGGAGGCCATGGTTGTGGGCCTGGCGGGCTGCTCGGCAGCCTGTGTGGGAGTGGGGCACAGGCTGCGTGATCCAGGCGAGCGTGTGGGTGGCTAAAAGTTCATTAGCGTAGGCGGTCTGCATTTTAGGCAGCCGAGTTTTCGCGCCCTGCCGGGATCTTGGCCGTGCATAGTCGGCCCTGCCGCCTGCCTCGGCCTCTTAGGTGGAAACCAATCAACTGGGAGCCCCTTCAAGGTGCGTCTGCAGGGCAGGGAGGGTGCGCGGGGCGACATGCTGGTGGCACAATGCCGCCCTGGGGCCGCTGAGCGGCCGCTGACCCCCGGAATCGCTGCTGCAGATGGCGAAGGACAAGCGCCAGGAGGTGTGCACCCGCGAGTACACCATCAACCTCGGCAAGCGGCTGCATGGCATTACCTTCAAGAAAAAGGCCCCCCGCGCAGTCAAGGAGATCAAAAAGTTCGCACAGAAGCAGATGGGCACCAAAGAAGTGCGTGTGGACGTCAAGCTCAACAAGGCGGTGTGGAGCCAGGTGGGCGGCGGCGGCGGTGCGCTGCAGCGCAGGGGCTGTGCACGGCGCTCTGTGGCAGGCGTGCGACCTTAACGAGAGCATGACATGAAGAGAGTTGCATGGAGGAGTAGGGCGGCATGGCGGATGCCGCTGCAGCTTGGCAGCGTGGGCGCTTGCCACACCACTCGCTCAGCATTTAGGTCCTCATGTGGATGCAGCTGCCAATGCGCTTGCTGTGTGGTGATGCGGCCTGTGCAGGGCATCAAGAACGTTCCCACACGGCTGCGTATTGTGATCCAGCGGAAGCGGAATGAGGATGACGAGGACTCTGTGAGTGCAGCGGCTACCCGCTGGGTTGGGGTTGGCAAGGGATGTGGGCACCCGGGGAGTAGTGCACAGCCAGCAGCCAGAGCCAGCGGCCAGTGCTTAGCCGAGGCGGGAAGAGGACAGCTTTAAGCAGGGAAGCAGCCTCACCGGGGTCATCAGCATGGCGCTACTGGAAAGGCACCATCGGCATGCAATGTCATCCCAGCACCTGAGGCAGTCCCAAAGCGGGGTTCAGCGGCTCACTCGCCCTTCCCGCCGCTGCTGCCGCACGCAGGAGGAGATGTTCTCTTTTGTGACGCTGGCCGAGGACCAGACCACCAAGAAGGGCGTCGTGGTGCTGGAGGCGTAGAGAGCAGCTGCAGCCAGCTCCTCGGCGCATCACCTTGCCACCTTGTGTGTAACAGCACGCTAGCACAGCGGCACATGGGTGCAGCACTGTTGGCACAGAGCGCACATGCTGGCAGGGCTGTCCGCCTGAGTACCGAAGTGCAGGACTGAATGGGCCGTTGGAAGGCCTGCAAAGTTGGTGCTGGTGTCTGGAGGAATGCTGCTATGCCATTTGCAATGCAGGCATGAATGGTGGCCTGCGATGGCATGTGCCTGTTCATTGCATCCTGAATCAACGTCACAACATGGAGTAGTTGGGCGGTGCTGGGTGGTGCCACTCGAGCACACAGCTGCGATCCAGTTACAAATTCACAAGCTCGGAAGCTGAGGGGACAGAGGGCGAGGTGTCAATTGTGACTGTCAGTGGCACGGGAAAATTGTGGCCAGCAAATGTGGAAAGCGGACGGGAAATGAGGAAAGAATTTACAACAGGATCGGGGCTGGTGCCTGCAACCCAAGAGGCAGGTGCTGGTGGCACCATTGGACACAGATATGGAGCGCTGCCAAGGTCAGATGCCAAAGTTGCCCAAGCAGAACTTGATGAAGAAATAGACGCAGGCACCGGTGAAGAGGTAGGAATCGAGGCGGTCCAGCAGGCCCCCGTGGCCCGGGATCAGATTGGACGCGTCCTTGAGCCCAGCATCACGCTTGATCACGCTCTCAATTAGGTCGCCAAACAGGCTGGCAAAGAACACGATGGTGCCCAGGGCCGCTGCATTCAGCGAGTTGTCGGGCCAGCCAGCAAACTGCAATAGCAAAGTGGTGGTGCCGACAGCACAGCGTTGACAGTCTATGCGGCAGCAACACACATTCCATGGGCTGGTTACCCATCTGTGAATGCGTGCCCATGCAAAGCGCCAGCTGCACCTAGCCCACCTTGTACAGCCCCAGTGCCACCACAATGCTGCTGAGCAGGCCGCCCACAGCACCCTCCACGGTCTTCTTGGGGCTCACAGCCGTCAGCTGCGGAGGGGGGCCGGCAGATTGCAGGTGAGGGGCAGTGCGAGGGTGCTGGTTGCCCAGGAGGTGCACATATCCACAGCACAAACCAACAGGTGTCCTCATGCGGCATGACACAACAGGGAGGCCATGGTGCATTGCTTGCGTGCACAAGGCCCAAACGCACCTGCGTGCGCCCAAACGACTTGCCGCAGAAGTAGGCGCCGGTGTCGGCAGCGATGATGCAGGAGACAGCCACAAACGCGGCAATCAGGCCCACGGTGAGGTGCGTGGGGCCGCCCAGCAGCGGGGGGACGGTGGCCGCAACTGCGGCGCTGTTCACTGCTGGCACAGCCAACAGGCGCAGCTTGATCCAGAAGCTGGGCAGGTAGCCTGCATCACGGTAGGTGGCAATGCAAGCGGGCGTGCAGATGTCAGGGGCTAGCCAGCTGCTCACGGTGACCACGCCAGCTAGCCCACCACCATGCATAAACCGGCTGGTACGCTGATGCTGGCATTGCCCATGCACAAATGCCTGCTGCATGCCCAGGGCTGCCCAATGCAGCCTACTCCAGTCTGCAGCACTGCGCACCGCAGTAGAAGAGCCCAAACACGGAGGAGGCGAGCTGCGCGAAGCGTGGCTTGCGCACTGCCAGCAACTGTAAGCAGAGGCACATGAAGGTTGCCACCGCCATGGCGCTCGCAGCACGCCCGTTGGTAATGAACACCCACGCGTTGAGCGCCACGCACAGCAGGCTGATGGCGTTATTAACCAGCGGCGGCGGCGGCCGCATGCCCTTGGAGATGCCCTTGGCGCCGACCAGGCCAATAAACTCCTGCAGTGACGGGTTGCAGTGGCAGCAGGGGAGGGGCGGGGGGATGGGATGGAGTGCGCATGGGTGACAGGTGCAACGAAGCGCGCTGATTTCATCAGTCATCAAAGCAGCTGGGGCTGCCCACGCCTTCACCTGTGACAGCTGGTATGCCGCCAGGCACGCCACGAAGCAGTACAGCCAGCCGCCGACGATGATGACTGCCGCGCCGCTGAGGCCTAGGATGACCCCAAACACGACGCGCTTGGCCAGGCCCCCCTTCTTCTTGGGGGCGGGTGCTGCCTCGTCACTGGCCTCGACCGCTGCTGGCTGTGCTGCTACTGCTGCTGCTGCATCCTGCTGCGTCATTTGCTGCATCTGGCGCTCCGCTTCCACCCCAGCTGCTGCTGCTGTTGCTGCCGCCTGGGCTGCCAGGCCCGCATCGGCGTCGGCGGCTGCCGCTCCCGCCACGAGCCGCTGCCGCCGCTTGGGGTGTTGTCGGCCCTCGGCGCCGGTTCTGCCGCTGATCCGAATGCTGTTGCTGCTGCTGCTGGGCAAGGCCAGCTGCTGGTGCGGGGCGGCCAGCCTGCCATGGGCCAGGGGGGTAGCCGTCGATCTCGCCCTGAGAGGCCTGCTAGTGAAACCTGGCGGGGAGGCTCCTGCCAGGGCCATGGAAACGCCCATTCCACCCGGCGGGGAGGTTGCTGTGTGCAGCTGTCGACACTGTCGGGCCAGGAGCACCGTTCGGCCGGCAGGACTCCCAATTCGAATGGCAATCAACGAGCAGAGCGAAGGAGGGGATTCAGGGATGCCGATGGCCACCTGGACGCCCGAAGCCTGGCTGCGACCCTGGCAGCCAGCTTGCATGGAGCATTAGAACGCCCTGCAAGCCCCCGCAGGCCTCTTTTAGTCTCTCGGGGCAGGAAGGGCAGCCATGAAGTTCCTGAAGGTGCGGGCATGATGGAATGGCGAGGGGGAGGCCTGGGCCGGGGGCTGGCGGGCGGCGGCTGCTTGCGTGCAGGCTTTGGTAGCGCCAGGGGCGCTGAACAGACGCCTCGCCCCTCGCCATGCAGCCCGGGAAGGTGGTCATCCTTCTCAGCGGCCGCTACGCCGGCAAGAAGGCCGTCATCGTGAAGAACTACGACGATGGCACCAGCAGCCGGCCATACGGCCACGCCTTGGTGTGCGGCCTGTCCAAGGAGCCCCGCAAGGTGCGCGCCCGCTTGTGGCGGCAGCGGTGCCGTTGGCGGTGCGGTGGGCAGGCCTGTTTCAGGCCTGGTCCAGGCAGCCAGGCAGCGGCACAGTGGCGGAGTGGGTTGGCGGCATAGATGGTGTGTTGAACGACGGTGGTTTGGGAGGACCAGGGGGCTGCGGAGCGATCGAGGAGCCAGCTGCCGAGTGAGCCATGTCGCGCCGTGCCGTGTTCTCGACACTGCCGTGTCTCTGACTGGCACTGGCCGTGCACGTGGTTGTGATGCAGGTGATCAAGCGGTCGTCCCAGAAGACCCAGGCCCGCCGCTCTAGCATGAAGGTGCGAGTCAGTGCAGCAGGCAGGGTGGGCGAATGGTAACACAGCAGCTCATGCCAGCACCTGCACACAAGCATGCATTGTGCAGCGAGGGTTTGGGCGCAGCTGATGGACGATGGATAGACGAGTAGGAATAAGCAGGCACCACAACAGATGGCGCACGCTGTGTGGGCGCGGTGGCCAGCTTGCAGCTGGAGTGGAGCTGCGCACGCATATGGGGAGGAGCAGGCCGCTGAGCGGCTGTGATGCAGCCTCAGCAGTTGAGGGCAGGCTGGGCAGTGGCCAGCTGTGGAGAGCTGTGGAGAGCACGTGGAGAGCAGCACCAGCTTTGCTGGAGCTAAGGCACCTGAAGACTTGCAGGCAGCCGGCGTGCTGTCTGTGAAGCTGGGGGTGGTGCTTGCCACCGGTGCATCGGCTGCACGACGCAAGCAGCCGTCTCCATCGTAGTGGCTCCTCAACACGCTGCCTGCGCTGCGCTGCCTTCCTGGATGGTGCAGACCTTCATTAAGGTGGCCAACTACCAGCACATCATGCCCACCCGCTACACCCTGGAGGTGGAGCTCAAGGGCGTGGTGACTGCCGACTGCATCGACAACAGCACCAAGAAGGTGGAGGCCAACAAGGAGGCCAAGGCGCTGCTGGAGGAGAAGTTCAAGAGCGGCAAGAACCGTTGGTTCTTTGCAAAACTCGCGTAAGAATCACTGCTGCCAGCCTGCATGCCCAGGGCTTTGCCATTGAGGCCTGATTGCTTGTTGCTCGCATGTGTGTATGTTGCACCTTGCCGCTGCTTCCTCCTACGTTGATGTTTGCCATTCCTCATGCCCGCAGGTTCTGAGCGATGGATTCGCAGCAGCAGGCGTGTCATGTTGTTAGCCCCCGCACATGTAACGTCACACCCAGCATGCCAACACAGAGGGAGGGTCTGTGCGTGCGGTGAATGGCCTGCAGGGCTGCTATCTCCTTTTGTCACACATTGTTGTGCGAGAGCTAGGGGGCGGAAGGGGGACAGGTTGGGTCCTTTGGCTGTCCTTTGCCAGGTGCGCTACCCTCGACCGCTCTGTCGCTTTGCCCATCGTGCATTGTCAGTATACTTCACAACCAAAATTGGAACAATAACAGCAGAAACAGAAAGAATGACAATTTTATTGAAGAGGGTTCATGCGTTTTGCTGATGATTGTGCATGAGAGCAGCACTGTGCTGCTCCTCACACCAGCTCCACGCCCTGCCCCTCCACAACCTCCCCCATCTCAAAGGCGCCAATGCCCAGGTCCAGCACCTTGTCCACGTCGGACCGCGATACCACAATGACCATGCCCACCCCCATGTTGAAGGTGCGGAACATCTCAGAGTCGGGCACCTTGCCCGCCTGCAGCCAGCAGGAGAACACCAAGCAGGCAGGCAGGTGAGCAGGTAGACAGCAGATGCCTGCAAGCAAGCTCCCATCTGCAGGCGCAGCCGCAACCGCCCACCCACCTCCTGGAGCCACTGGAACAGCGGCGGCACCTCCCACGCGCTGCGCTGGATGCGGGCAGCCAGGCCTTTGGGCACGACGCGGGGGATGTTTTCGGGGAAGCCGCCGCCCGTCATGTGGACCAGGCCGCGCACGTCAGCTGCGGCCACCAGCTTCATGCAGTCGCGAACGTAAAGCACGGTGGGGGTCAGCAGGGTCAGCCCAAAGCTCTCGCCGCTCCAGGGTGCAGTGTCGTGCAGCGAGGTGCCAGACACCTGCAGCAATGGGTTGGGGCGGTGGAGGGAAGGATGAGTGAGCACGCTTGCAGAGGCTTGGAGGGGTGGGAACAACATGGGCAGGCAGGCAAGTGATGCAAACTGAGTGGCTGGCACCAAGGGTGCAATCAAGGAGGGGCAGAGTGGGGTCACTCACCTCCAAGACCTTGCGGACCAGTGAGAAGCCATTGGAGTGGACGCCGCTGGACTTGAGGCCCAGGATGGCATCGCCAGCCTGCAGGTGCCGGAGGAGCAAGTGCCACAAAAAGTCAGCCGACGCTTCTACTCCAGCACAAGCGACCAAAGCGAATCCACAAACACAGCCCCCCACCGAGCCAAGCCCAGCAGCCCACACCCTGTGTTTCTCACATTTGCCCCCACCCCACTGCCAACCCACCTTGATGCGGCTGCCGTCAATGACCTTGTCCTGCTTCACCGAGCCCACCGCAAACCCGGCCAGGTCGTACTCGCCGGGCGAGTAGAAGCCCGGCATCTCGGCCGTCTCGCCACCCAGCAGCACACAGTCCGACTGGCGGCACCCCTCCACGATGCCTTTGACCACCTGCGCAGTTGCCAGGCAGCGCAGAGCCCACAGGCAGCGGGTGTGAGCAAGACAGGGTCAGGAAAGGGCATGCGGATGGGTGCAGGTATTCACAAGTCATCCCCATCTATTGCCACAGATGTGGGGTGAAGGATGTGCCAGGGGGATCATGCCGCGTCAGCCACAGGGTGGGGCTGGGTGGAAATCGTCCCTGGCAGCTTTGCTGTGGCATGGTACCAACACCGGCCGGCCGTAACAGAGTTGAGGCGGCCGAAAGCTTGGTACCATGCGGGCATGCAGGTCCTGAGCGACCCCGCCTCCCCAACCCCACACACGCACCTGCTCAGCGGTGTCCACGTCCAGCTTGCCGCACGCAAAGTAGTCGAGGAAGAACATGGGCTGCGCGCCGCTGGTGACAATGTCGTTCACGCTCATGGCTACCAGGTCGATGCCCACCGTGTCGTGCTTGTTCATGTCAAACGCCAGCTTCAGCTTTGTGCCCACACCGTCGGTGCCCGCCACCAGGAACGAGTCGCCTGCATGTGTGGGGCGGGGTGGGTGTGGCTCCACGCAGGCAAGGTTTGTTTCCAGGGAGGGTAGTGACGGAGCAGGCATGGCCAGCGGGAAAATGGTGCGTGGACTCACCGAAGGGGACCATGCCGCTGAAGCCGCCAATGTTGGGGTTGAGCTTCTGGATGCGCTTGACCAACTCGTTGCCGGCATCAATGTCCACCCCCGCATCCTTGTAAGACAGTCCATTGGTGGGGGGAGCAGCGGCACAGACAGGTTCCGCCTGCCGGCGGCGGCGGCCAGGCTGCGGCCCCTGGCGGCGGGCTGTCGCCGCTGCTGCTGCCGATGGGCAGCGGGTGCTTCTGCCGCTGCTGCTGGGGATGGCGCAAGGGCCCCGCCCTGTGACAGCAAGCTGGCTGCACACAGGCGTCGCAAGCATGCCTGCCTGTTTTCGGCTGCGCTGCACCCGGCACTCAAAAGATATAGATATTTACAGGGGGGCTTCCGAGGGCCTGTTCAGGCGCTGCAAACTGCAAACACGTGTGAAACGTGGTGATGGAGGTGCCGGTTTTGGGAGCTCTGCTGCAGCAGGCAGGCCTGCTGCAGTTGCCTGATGGCGGATGTGATGTGCAAGCGCATCACCATCAGCCAGGCAACAACCTGTCCGGCCCAGAAGTACACCGGTGAGAGCGCCATCGCATTGACCGGCGCCCTGTGGCTTCAGCAAGCGCCCTGGCATCGGCAGGCGCCGCCTGGCAGCATTGTGAGCAAGCGAAACGCGTTCGATCAATCGTGCCATTTGAAGCTGTGGCACATGGTTGTTGCCTGAGCCCTTCAGCCCCCCCAGCAGCACCGGTAGCATGGGAAAGGGCAGCAGCTCGGAGCCAGAGGGCTCCGCGCTGCACACGGTCGGCTCCAGAGTCTGGCTATGGCGACAGGACGGGGGCAGCGGAGACTGGCTACGCGGCGAGGTGGTGGCAATGGCTGGGCCCCGCCTTAGGGTGCGGCTGGAGGATGGGGACGAGCGAGAGTGCGCGGCCAGCGACATCCCGCTCCAGAACAGCTCCGCGGCGGGCGTGGAGGTGGGCGGTTCAGTTGGCAGTGGCGGGTGGCGCGGCCAGACCAGCAAATGTGGGATGGCGACTGCAGGCAGCAAGGGGAAGCCTGCATTTGAAAGCGGCACGGCTGTAGCGAAGGCCCCAGCGGCGCTTGGCCTCTGGGCGCTGGGCGTGTGACGACACCTATCTATGGCTCGGTCGGGAGCCAGTCCACGGGCCAGATTGTTCGAAACCGCAGGGTCCATCCGCATGTGTGTGCTGCTGCTGCAGGACATGACCACCATGTCGTACCTGAACGAGCCCAGCGTGCTGTGGAACCTCAAGGTGCGGTACCAGACGGACGACATCTACACCTACACCGGCTCCATCCTCATCGCGGTCAACCCCTTTGCACCCATGCCGCACATCTACGGCCTGCACATGATGGAGCAGTACCGCGGACTGAATCTGGGGGAGCTCAGCCCCCACGTGTATGCCATCGCCGATGAATCATACCGCCAGATGCGCAAGGAGGGCAAGAGCCAGTCCATCCTGGTGCGCGCCGGCAAGGCACCAGACTGCCGGCGCTCATGCCTGCCAATCTGGTTGGCTGAGCAGGCGTCATCAGCGGCAGCTGTCGTGTCAAGACAGGACCAGCAGCTTTGTCAAGACACCAGCAGTGTTCTGTTGACGCTGCTGAATCGTGTGCCTCATTGCACCGTGCTTGCAGGTCAGCGGCGAGTCGGGGGCGGGCAAGACAGAGACCAGCAAGCTGCTGATGCAGTACCTGGCTTGGATGGGCGGGTACAAGGACGGCAGCGCGGGGCGGGGGGCGGGCGGGCGCAGCGTGGAGCAGCAGGTGCTGGAGAGCAACCCGCTGCTGGAGGCGTTTGGCAACGCCAAGACGGTGCGCAATGACAATTCCTCGCGCTTTGGAAAGTTCACAGAGATCCAGTTCAATGCTGCGGGTAGGATCTCAGGTGGGTTCTGAGCGAGCTCGGCTGGGTGCAAGGGGATGGAGAGCTGGCATAGCGCAGCTGGCAGAGGTGGAAGTGTCTACGGCAGGGCTGAGGGTGCAGACTGCCAGCTTTCCTGCACATGCTGGGGTGCCGCCTGCTGGTTCTTAGCTTCTATGTGGCGGGAGGTGAGGGCCGGTTGAGCATTGCCCTGGGGATGCTGCCCGCAGGCGCCGCCATCCGCACCTACCTTCTGGAGCGGTCTCGTGTGGTCAACATCAACGACCCCGAGCGCAATTACCATGTGTTCTACCAAGTGAGGCAACACCCTGGGAGCATGGGGGGGGTTGGGCAGGCATATGCCCACAAGCTGTCCCGCTGATTTGCCCCTCGCCACCTGCCTGCTTCCCGCTTCTGTCCAGTTATGTGACGGCGCCAGCGAGGCGGAGTGTGCTACGCTGCGCCTCAAGCCCGCCAAGCAGTTTCGCTACTTGAGCCAGAGCGGCTGCTTCGACCTGAAGGGGGTCAGCAATGCGGAGGAGTACCGGCGCACGCGGCGCTCCATGAGCGTGGTGGGCATCCCGGAGGCAGAGCAGGATGCCGTCTTCCGCACCGTTGCCGCCGTGCTGCACCTGGGCAACGTGGCATTTGTGGAGGCGGCTGCCGACGGTGCCGACGCGTCAGCGGTGGACCCCGCGACCGAGGAGCACCTGGCGGCAGCTGCCCACCTCCTTGGCGTGGATGCCGAGGGGCTGCGCAAGGCGCTGACCACACGCACGCGGCAGACGCCCGATGGCGCCATTGTGAGCCCCATCGACGTTAAGGCGGCGGAGGACAACCGCGACTCGCTGTCCAAGACCACCTACTCGCGCATGTTTGACTGGCTGGTGGAGAAGATCAACACATCCATCGGCCAGGACACCAACGCCACCAGCCTCATCGGCGTGCTGGACATCTACGGTGCGTGCTGTGGTCGGCGGTGGCTGTGATGGGGTATGGGTGGGCGGGTGTGGGGCTGCAGTGGCTGTGGGGCTGCTGTTCCACGCTTTCCACTCAGCTGGCTGGTGCCGAGTCCTTCCTTCACCTCTTCAGCTTTGTTGACAACGTTCGGGCATGAAATGCGACCCCTGCAGGCTTCGAGCAGTTCCAGGAAAACGATTTTGAGCAGTTCTGCATCAACCTGGCGAACGAGAAGCTTCAGCAGCATTTCAATCAGCACGTTTTCAAGATGGAGCAGGCGGAGTATGAGCGTGAGGCGATCGAGTGGAGCTACATCGAGTTCGTGGACAACCAGGATGTGCTGGACCTGATTGAGGCGCGCATGGGCATTCTGGACCTGCTGGACGAGTCCTGCCGCTTCCCAAAGGTAGGCAGGAGCGGCTGCTGGGCGGCTGAGCGGCAGGAGCTGGGAGCGAGCCAGCAGCGTGGCACTCGGTGGAATGCAGTGCAGCACTTGCTTGGTGGCCGCCAGCGCACGGTACCCACTTGCGAGGGTTGGCACTGACAGGGGGTCCTGGGCTTGCTCTTATCCCACCCCCTGCAGGCCACCCACGAGGACTATGCCAATAAGCTGTATGGCGCGCCCAGCGTGGCCGACAGCAAGCGCTTCTCGAAGCCCAAGCTGTCGCGCACCGACTTCACCATTGACCACTACGCAGGTGGGTGGTGAGGGCTGGTGGGGGACGCTGGGCTGGACAGCATGTCAAGCTGTGCTGTGGCTATAGCCCTATTCATTCCAGCTCCTGCCGTGACGTCCCACTGCGCCGTTCTTGCCTCCCTGCAGGCGCGGTCACCTACAAGACTGACAACTTCTTGACCAAGAACCGTGACTTTGTGGTGGCGGAGCACCAGGCGCTGCTGGGCGCCAGCCAGCACCCCTTTGTGTGTGCGCTGTTCCCCGCTGACCCCGACGAGGGCAAGGCGGCGGCAGGCGGGCGTGGTGGCACTCAGTCCAGCTACAAGTTTGCTAGCGTGGGCAGCCGATTCAAGCGCCAGCTGGGCGACCTGATGGAGGCGCTGCACCGCATGGAGCCGCACTACATCCGCTGCATCAAGCCCAACTCCTTCAACCGTCCCATGGCCTTTGAGAACATGAATGTGCTGCACCAGGTGGGGGGCAGCATGGCAGTGCAGTGCAGGGAGAGGAGAGCAGCTCGACAGAATGAGATGCATTTCAGGCGGGCAGGCAGATTCCAGCCTGCCTGGCACTTTTGCCAGCGTCTCGCATGATCTGTGTGCAGCCAGTGGGATGTGCAGCCAGCAGCTGACAAAGTGCCACTTTCCTGGCTTGGCCCCTGCCTGCTTGTGCAGCTGCGGTGCGGCGGCGTGCTGGAGGCTGTGCGCATCTCGTGTGCGGGCTACCCCACCAAGATGCCCTTCCTGGACTTCATCGACCACTTTTGGATGCTGGGCCTGGACTCGCCGCAGCAGCTGGACGATGCCGGCTTTGTGCGCCTCATCCTGCGCCGTGTGCTGTGCGAGGAGGGCTGGCAGCTGGGCAAGTCCAAGGTGGGCAGTAATCAACCTCCTGTGGCGTCGACCTGCTCTAGACGTCCCCTGACCTGCGCTCAACGTCTTCTGCCACCGCCTGCAGGTGTTCCTGCGTGCGGGCAAGATGGCTGAGCTGGACAAGCGCAAGACCGAGGTCCAGCACGCGGCTGCCAGCGCCATCCAGCGCAATGTGCGCGGCTACCTGGCGCGCAAGCACTATGCCGCCTCCCGCGCCGCGGTCATCACGATGCAGGCAGCAGCACGTGGCATGGCGGCGCGCTCGCTGGCGCGTAGCCTGCGCCGCCAGAAGGCCGCCACCCTCATCCAGGCCTTTGTGCGGCGCTGGCAGGCACGGCAGCGCTTTGTGGCGGCAGTGCGCGCGGCCGTGGTGGTGCAGGCTGCCTACCGCGGCTGGCGGGCGCGGCTGCACACACGCGACGTCAAGCAGCACCGCGCAGCTCTGGTCATCCAGAGCCAGTGGCGGCGGCACCGTGCACAGTCGTCGTACCTGCGGTACCGCAGCGGCGTGGTGGTGGCGCAGGTGCGTGTACCGCCGGGCAGAGCGTTTCGTTGAGACCGTGGCCGAATGATTTCCTGCTGTTGCTCAGCACCACTCTTCTTGACTGGCAGCCACCTTGCCCCACCCTTACGCAGAGCCTGTGGCGTTCCAAGTGCGCGCGGCGGGAGCTGCGGCGGCGGCGCACCGAGGCACGCGAGGCGGGCAAGCTCATGCAGGACAAGCAGGCCCTGGAGGTCAAGCTGCGGGAGGTTCAAAACGTGCTGGAGGCCGTGCAGAACCAGCGCAACGATTTGCGGCAGCAGTACAGGGTGCGCCGCTGTGCCGCCCCCCCCACCCCAGCGCCAATCTCCCGTCCCAGCGCTCATCACACCATGGACTGCTTCTGTACATGCAGGAGGAGAAGTCGCAGCGCGAGGTGGCCGAAGCACGGGCAACGGAGCTGCAGCGTGCCATGGAGACACAGGTGGCACAGGCCGCAGCAGTTGGTGCGGCGGCGGCAGCGGCCGAGGTGGCGAAGCGGCAGGCGGTGGAGGCGGAGCTGGCGGCTGCGCGGCAGCAGGTGGCGGCCAGCGCGGAGAGCGCGGCGGAGGCCCATCGGCAGCTTGCAGCAGAGGCGGTGGAGCTCCAGGGCAAGCTCACATCGCTGGAGCGGCAGAAGGCGGAGGCCGAGGTGGGATTGCGGGCATGCTCAGGTCCTGCTTGCGCTAGGGTGCTGCAATCACACGCAGCTGCCCGGCTACATGTGCCTTTGAATCACGGTCATCACTACCCTGCCGCCTGCCCTGCAGATCAAGGCACAGGCGGAGCGGCAGGACCTCCTCAACCGCCTCAACAACGCTGTGGCTCAGCGGAACGCGGCACGCGAGGAGGCACTGATGCTGGAGGCGAAGTTGAAGCAGATGCAGGACGATGTGGAGGCAGGGCGGTTGCTGCCCGCGGCGGGCGCGGCGGCGGTCAGCGCGGCGGCGGCAGCGGGCATGGTCACGCCGCCGCCTGGTGGCACGCCAGGCACCGACGAGGGCATGATGGACCGCATGCGGCGCTTCATGCAGCAGATCCCCGGCAGCTCGCCTGTGCGGGAGGGCGCCACGCCTCAGGCCACCTCCATGGGTGGGTTCCTGCCCTGCTGTACCTTACCAACCGCTCTCTTCTTGCTCCCTGCCTGCCTTTCGGCTGCCATACGCACCCTTAACCCTCACCTCCACACACCTGCAGGCCGCGTGGAGGGCCCTCCCTCCACCGAGCCACTGTCGGAGATGGACCGGCGGCAGCGCGAGCTGTACGCCAAGCAGCAGCAGCTGCTGCGTGAGCAGCGCACCGCGGACCAGGAGAAGCTGCTGGCGGCCATCGGCGAGAACCTGGGCTTCCAGGGCGGGCGCCCTGTGGCGGCGGTGGTCGTCTTCCGCTGCTGCCTGCAGTGGAAGACCTTCCAAGCAGACCGCACGCCGCTGTTCGACCGCATCATCGCCACCATGGGCTCCCAGGTGGGCTGCTTGTAGCTCAACAGTATGGCCAGCTGATAATCCTGCCCAGGCCCAACGTGTGGCCGGCCATCGTCGCTGGTGCCCACTCGCTCGCCTCCCCACTCACCTGGCCCCGCTTCTCAGGTGGAGGTGCACCAGGAGAACAATGCGTACCTGTCGTACTGGCTGTCCAACACAGTCACGTTGCTCTACCTGATGCAAAAGAATGTCAAGCCCGCCAGCGGCGGTGGCTACGCAGCGCGCATCAAGGCCTCCAGCCAGCAGGTGGGGCGGGTGACTTGTGCCCATGAGCAGCCACCCTGCAGCTCCCACCGTGCACCCTGCTGCCCTGACACCCTTGCACTCCAGTGGCATGCCTGCGGCTGTGCGGATGCCACCCAGCCCTCATGCACCCCCATTCCGCCCCTGACATCGCCATCGCAGGTCACGCGCGGCCTGTTTGCCAGCAGCAAGGGCAGCTTCACCTCTTTCTTCACGCGCACTGGGTACGGCGGCGGTTCGCCTGCGGGTGGCGAGGCATCCATCCACGGCGGCGCCATGGGCGGCTTCCGCCAGGTGCGCCACAAGGGCTGCTGGATCCTTTTCACATCCTGTCTGTAGCCGGCTTTGCCAGCTGCACTGCTGACCGCCCGGGAACCCCCCCTGCACACGCGCCACACGTCCACCGCGCCTGCCCACGCTGCAGGTGGAGGCCAAGTACCCTGCGCTGCTGTTCAAGCAGCAGCTGGACGCTTTTGTGCAGAAGATCTTCCCCATGCTGCGCGACAACGTGAAGAAGGAGATCACGCCGCAGCTGGCTGCCTGCATCCATGCGCCGCGCCAGGCCGGCGCCCGCGGAGCGCGGCGCACCACCAGCGGCGCCGCCAGTGCAGCGGCGGTGGCGGCAGCAGGCGGCGAGGTGCAGCCGGGCACACCCAGCACGCCCGGCGGCACACGTGGCGCTGCTGCTGGCGGTGACGGCGGGCTGTCTCCACACTGGAGCAACATCCTGCGGGTGTTTGACACGCTGCTGGCCACGCTGCGGGAGAACCACGTGCCGCCCTTCCTGGTGCAGAAGCTGTTTGAGCAGCTGCTGTCGTTTGTCAACGTGCAGCTGTTCAACCAGCTGCTGCTGCGCCGTGAGTGCTGCTCCTTCTCCAACGGCGAGTACGTCAAGGCGGGGCTCAGCGAGGTGGAGCAGTGGATCAGCAGCGCGGGAGAGGAGTGGGTGAGTGGCGCGGCTGGCTGCCGCTGGTCGCAGCTGCCCGGCGCCCTGCGCCTGCCTGTGCATGACCCCACCCTCCTGCCTGTGCCCCAATTTCACTCACCACAACCAGACTGCACCCTACCCACCCTTTGTGCAGGTGGGCGACTCCTGGAACGCTCTGGCCCATATCCGCCAGGCGGTCACCTTCCTTGTCATCCACCAGAAGCACCGCAAGAGCTTCCGTGAGATCACCGAGGACCTGTGCAGCAGCCTGTCAGTGCAGCAGCTATACCGCATCTCCACCATGTACTGGGACGACAGGTGCGGGGAGGTGGGGTGGCAAGTTTGGGTGGGGCCCAGTGCTGGGGCTAAGAGGGCAGGTTGGCTGTACCATACGGACAGCTTGGTCACTCAGGTGGCAATGAGATGTAGCAACAAGCATACGTGGTTCCCTCTCTCTCTCTCTCTCTCTCTCTCTCTTGTTGCAGATACAACACGGAGACTGTGAGCCCCGAGGTCCTGCAGCAGATGAAGTCGGCCATGCAGGAGAGCAGCAACAGCGCAGCCTCTCACTCCTTCCTGCTGGACGACGACTCCGCCATCCCCTTCACACACGCAGACGTGGAGCGCATGGTGGACGACAAGGCAAGGCCCAGCGCCGTGGCAGGGCTTCGCAGCTGTCAAGTTGCATCCATCAGCTGATGGCATCCTCATCTGCTGACCTCCATGCCTGTGCTGTGCAGGACCTACTGGGGGAGACGCCGGTGCCCAAGCAGCTCAAGGACCAGCCCTCCTTCTCCTTCCTTCACAAAAAGCTGGAAATGGCACTGCAGGCAGCCGCTTAACATTGACTGCCTGACGCCATCCTTGCTGAGGGGCCTGGGGGCGCACTCACCGCTGTTGGTCCACTTATTGCTCGATGTTACCGCACTTGTTGCTCCCTTCTCCTTGACGCCATTCCGGTTCGCTCCCATGAGTGCCTTGAGCATTCTGCTGCTGTAACCCCGTGTGCTAAGATTTCGCAGTTCTGCGCCTGGACAGCTGGCGCCAGGTGTTGCATTTTTTTGCGGCTCGCAAGAAAATCTTCCCTCAAGGCCTTCTAACACATCACGGGTCGCTTGCAAGTAGCTCCAATCCTAGGCGCCGATGGCCGGCTGGAGTGGTGCGGAGGATGGGCCCCCTTGCGGCCCCCTTGCGGTGGTGCCCGCCCAACCATTGATATCGCAGGTGCCTGCCCAGGACAGCGCACGTGTGGCCGTTGCGTGGGCCTGCTCCCTGAAATCAATTGATATGCCTTCCCTGCTCTCCCCAGCGCACTCAACGAAGCCTGCCAGGGCCCGCTGGACGTATCAGTGCAACGCGCCCGGCCGCCAGCACGCTTTCCATTGGAGTCGGCGGTGGCGGCGGCGGCGGTGGCAGCCTCGGTGCAGCGCAGGCAGGGGGCGACCCTGACTTTGCGTCACGGCCCTGGCTTCAGGCACTGCAGGATGTGGACGCCGACGATTTTGATGGTGCACACTGGGTGCTGCTGCTGGGAGCTATCTAGCCCTGCCCTGCCATCCACGACGCCTGCCCAGCCCCCTAAGCGGGCCATCTTGCAACAGCGGCATGCTTGCCTCGACTGCCTGCCCTGCAGAGAACCGAGAGCCCTTCAAGGACAATACTGTGCGGGCCGCCATCGGCCTGCAGCAGAGCGGGGTGCTGGACCGGCTGCTAGCTGTGGTGGTGGCTGTCAAGCGATGCCACAGCGGCGAGGCATTTGTGCGGCTCAAGGTGCTGCTGCAGCACGCAGAATGCATGGGATCTTGACAGGCTGGGTGCCTGCCATCTTGCGCTAGACCGACTAAGGGGGGCACTGCCAGGGACGTGGCGGGATGCCCTCTGCGCAATGCCCTGGAGTGTGCCCGGTTATTTTTATGGGTGCTGCCTCCCCCTGGCTGGCATGCAGGACCCCACTGGCGCCATTGGCGGCACGCTGACCCAGGCTGCGCTAGATGGCGAGCCAGGCATTCAGCAGGGAGCGGTGCTGGTGCTGCGCCGAGTCGCAGTGCTGCGCACGCCGCCGCCGCGCAGCCTCAGTCACCTGTGCATCACGCTGGTCTCTGTGCTGCAAGTCATCTCGCCGCCTTGCGCTCCCACGGATGGCAGGAGGGCGGCAGCTGCACAGCAGCAGCAGCAGCAGCCGCGCTTGCTCCCCCTGCCAGCACCGCCACCGCACTTAGTGCAGCCGGCAGCATCATGGCAGCAGCAGCCATCCCTGGCTCCTGCTGGGCCTGCGATTCATGCGCCCCTTGCACGCCAGCCATCAGCCCCCTCCTCCAGCTGTGCCTGGCCCTCTTTGGCGACAGCAGCGCCTCCTCCGTCCTCTGGCAGGGGGGTGCCACAGCTGGCTGGCGCTCATACTGTGCAGCATGCTAGGCTGCCACCCATTTCCAACTGTGTGTGGCCATCCATCGTCACAGTGCCAGGTGGGGCACCGCCTGGGCAGCCCCCACAGCAAATGCCGCCGCCCTCAGCAGGACTGCCGGCCCGGACTGCTGCCGCACCAGGCACCCAGCAGCAGCAGCAGCAGCAGGTCCCAGCAAACAGTGAGTCTGTCAACTTCTCAATGCCCAGCTTGTCACCACCGCCGCCGCAGCAGCAGCGCCAGGCATGGCAGGACGATGCAACCAGCCTTCCTGCCCACCTACAGCAGCAGCAGGACGCTAGCTCGCAGCTGTCCCCGGCAGCAGCCGCAGCAGCAGCCTCTCGGCAGCAGGTCGGAGCACCGGCAGGCTGGCTGCAAGGGCTGCTGGCAGAGGCAGAGTTTGACCCATTTGCCCTCGGCCCCAGCCAGCAACCCAGCGCCAACTGCAGGCGACCCGTGCTGTCAGAGCGGCAGCCCACTGTGGATAACCAGCAGCAGGGGCAGCTGCTGCACGGAGTGCATGCATCCAAGCGGCACTGCACTGATCCGTCTGCCCGGCCACCCCCACCACAGTACCAGGGCCAGCCGCCCGGCACTGCTGCTTTCGACGGTGCTGTGTTTGGCGAAGTGGATGAATTGGATCTGGACGAGTAGGGGCAGAATCTCGATGGTGTGCCTGTGAGCTCAGGAGCAATGCTCAAAAGCCAATGGTTCTGAAACTTACCAAATACAAGAATGGAAGCCAGCCCAGAACAGCTTGAATATAAGACATTTTGATAATGCCTCCCTCCCTGTCTCAGCTTACATCACGATGCGGAGAGGGGAGTAGCCAGAGCCTGCCGTTCGCAGGTCGTGCAACCCTTGGGTTGAGGTCCAGGACGACTCGAGTCCGTAGCACACGAGGGTGTGCAGTGAAGGTGCGGCTCGGGCGGCAGCCAGCAGGATGTCGAGCGCCAAAGGCGATTGGTTGCCCGACACGTCCAGAGTGCAGAGGGCAGACAACTGCAGGACAAAGCGATGCCACAGAGAATCTTAGTGCCACGGACCGGCGCAGCAGCTGCACCTGTTGTCTCACAAAATGCCTACCTGAGGCAACACCTGCTCCAGTGTCTCATTCTCCAGCTGCAGCCCGGAGGCCACCAGGGTTTTCAGGCTAGTGCGTGCCGGCCCTGCCGCCAGCGCTTGGAGAGCACCGCCAGTCAGCAGTGGATTCCCTCCCATGATCACTGTCCGCAACTGCAGCATGGCAAGGCCAAGGGAGGCATTCTTTGGTCTGAACACACGAAAAACAGGCTCAGATGGCAGGGGCGCGACTTGTGAAAGGTCACCTGCGGCAAGCTGGCCAGCAGCGGCGCCACTTGGTCGTCCGACAGCGCACAGTCGCTGACATCCAGCAGCTCGAGCGCCCTGCACCATACAGCTGGGCGTCATGCACGTCACATGCATGCACCTCGTTGCACGTGTGCCAGCATGGCCACATGCATGCCACGTGTGTGCCCATGCGAAGCACCTGAGGGTGCGCAACCCGGCCACGTCGCCTAGCGAGGGATTGTCGGCCAGGTTCACATGCGTCAAAGTGGTGATGGCTGCCAAGGTTGTGATGGCATCCGGCTGCAGACGGCACCCTTGGGCACTGCATGCAGCGTGATAGGTCGCTCAATAAAAGCAGCAGCGCCGCTAGGACCACGCCGCACCAAGGAGCGCTGTGCCACCGCACCTCAGACGGCGCAGGTGGTGCAGTCGTGAGAGGTGGCCGAATGCGGTTGGGGTGCATGCCCGAGGGCAACCACGAACATCAATCTCCGTCAGCTGCACATAAAGACGTAAACATGTCAGCAAGCAGAGGAGCAACCAGAGTTGCATGCCTACAAAAACGATTTGCCTGCTGGTGAGCTCCAGCAATCATAGGCAGCGACGCATCGCCGCTCATCGCGTTGCTACATTTGGGTGACACAAGCAGCAGGCACGAGGGAGCGGTTTCAGACCAACTGCCACATTATCTTCCCTGGCTGGCAACACACACCAGCAATGGATTGGCATGGCAGACTGGAACAAGCAGGGCCAGCCCACCTGTAAGCCAGGTCCAGACAACGCAGGTTTGTAAGGAAACAAAGTGCTGTTGCCCCATCCTCTGATACACTGTGGCCCCCCTGCAAAACCAGCGCAGTCAGACTGGCAGCCAAGGCTGTGATGCCCCGCAAGCCATCATCCGTGAGCTTACGACTGCCTGCAGCAGGTTGGTGCATGGTGCACGTGCCCTATAGCTGTCCGCTGTGTATACAAGGAATAGCTGACTCATCAGGCAGCGCATGTTCCGCTCCCCTCCCCCCTCCTTCCCGGCCCGCTGCCAGCTGATTAAGCAGAGCGCACCGGAGATGTCGAGCCGTCTCAGGTTGGTGAGCTGCGCAAAAAGCTGGCAGAAGGCGTCATCGCTGGTGAACGAGCACTTCAGCATGAGAGATGTGAGCTGCCTTGCAAAATGGCCGATGTCGAACGCCTGCTGGGCTTGCGCCGCTGCATGGGAGAGTGGAACAAGTTTATCTAATGTGCTGGCGACCTGGGGCAAACACACCCTCTGGACATGGCGATGCCGGCAGGCTCACCAACTGTCCGCACCGCACGGTTGAGCCCTAAATGGCGCAGGCCGGTGGCTGCCTTGACCACCTGCACCACCTCGAGTGCTATATCCTGCACAGGCAGGGATTGTGAGGCGACGGAATCGTGATGCCACAGCCCAGGGCAGCCCATGCATGTTGGTCATCAATTCCCCACCCACCTCGCCATGGAACTGGCTCAATGTCAGAGCCGTCAGTGCCGTGCAGCCCGTCAGGGCAGCAAGGCTGGCTCCAAAAGGAAGCCTCCCGCTCAGCTCAATGTCGAGGCGCCGCAGGGAGGGCAAGTGGGCCGCTGCCACAAACACACGGGGCGACAACAGCGCACATGCAGTCAGCCTGAGCGTCTCCAGCTGCCGGCAGGCCACCAGGGCATCCAGCACAAGAGGCCCCAGATCGCTCTCCTCCAGTTCCAGCTGGCGCAGGTGCACCCAGTTCCGCAGTGCGCCTACCAGCACCTGCGGGGATGGGCGGCGAGCGGGGTTGGTTGGGCAGTTATGGTTGGTTGCGGGGGACACGTGCTAGCAAGCTAGCCATCTAGGGATGGGCAATGCAATGTCAAAATGGCAAAAATCTGGCAGGAGTCAACAACAGACCTGCTCAGTTTGCAGGGGGCGCACCGCCCAGTGGTGGCGAGCGGCGTCTACGGCCCCTCGGTAGTGCCGGTTCAGCTGCCGAAGAGCTGCAAGACTCCGGTTGGCTTGGTGGGTAGGCAAGACTTCAATGGTGTGGACCACATTTTGAAGAACATCAAGGGTGAGAGCGCCCCAGGAGCTCTCTACGGCGGCGGCGGTGGCGGCGACGCCCAGTGGTTGCGTGGGCTCCATAGCGGACCTCCTGCCCTACTCCGCCTGACACTGGTGCTCTCTCGGCGGAATTTGCGCTTGAAGGATGCAGAAGCAGAAGGGAGCCACTGTTTGGCTCTGCCTAGCGGTTTATTCTGATATCTGAGTGTATCTATGTCACGAAACACATGCGAGAGGAACCAGGCTGCTCCGAAACAATCCTCCACAGCACATGGGCGGCGCCAGCGAGGCGCCGAGTGGCGGTCCTGCAGTGTTTCTGAAAGCTGGCGAAATCGCCAAATGCTGGCGAAATCGGGCCAAAAAACGGCTCTGGCTGGCGATTGGCCGAAGGCCATCGCCAGCCAGGGCTGGCTAAATGAGGGCAGGCGGCGGGGCGACATCGCCAGCGCGTCGCCAGCCCCCATGACTGACATCGCCAATATTTTGAGGAGAAATGGCCAATTTTCCTCAGGAACTTCACTCCATAGTGTTAAACAAGCGCCAGCTTGCTGGGGGCTTCGCCCCCAGTCCCCCAAAAGGGAGGCAAGTGCCGACAAAGCAACAGCGGCGCCGCATGTGGCCGCTGCGCTGTGCCAGGCGCAAGGGTGGCTCCCCCGCATTTCGCCAATCCTCAATGTGCCATCGCCAGCTGATTGGCGAAATTTGGACGCGACAGCAGTCCTCATCGCCCGCCCATCGCCAAAGCTGCCACGAGGGCCAGAAACACTGCGGTCCTGTTCTTACACGTGTGAAAAAATAATGCGGGGCAGGAATTATATCTCACATTCATCGCTGCAGGGGGTACTGTGTGCCGCTGGCGCTGCGGGCGTGCGTGGCAAAGCGCACCATGGAGGACGGCCGCGCCCCCAGCGCATCCCACTCCTGCATGTTGCTGGGCCTGCCGTCGTGGCTCACCTCCAGCGCGCTAGGCGGGCTGCCCATGCTGCCCACGGTGTCCAGGCCCTCGCCATCCGCCTCCCTGCTCACCTGCTGCGAGGCGCCGCTGCCGTAGCGCGCACGCAGCGGCGGCACGTCGCTCGACGACAGCTCGTCGGCACCCCGCTCTAGGTCTGCCACAGCCTTGCTGCTGCTGCGCAGCCGCACAGTGCCCAGCTCGGCCAGGCGTTTGCGGGTGGGGGCGCTCATGTCCTCCATCAGCCCGTCCTTGCGCTCCTGCAGGCCACAGAAGAGCAGCAGCAAGCGAGAGGCTTGGGTGGGGAAAAGTGCAATGCTAAGCTGTATGGAGGCCCTGCCATGCCGCAGTGCTGTCACAGTGCGTCGACCGCCTGCCGCACCTTCTCCGACAGGATGTACGAGTCCTGCGGCTTGAAGGCCCAGTTGGCTGTGCGCTCCAGGAAGCGGGACCCAAAGGTGATCACGTAGCAGACCAGGATGACAAACCAGAAGGTGGCGCTTGCCAGCACCTCGTCAGACACGCCGATGTTGGAGGGGTCGTAGAAGCCCACCCACAGCTCTGCAGGACAAGTGGGGCAGGGCCAGGCGACGGGAGGACAAGCGGGGCAGGGGCAGTCGATGCGAGGCCAGAGAGCACACAATCAGAGAGCGTCACTGCGATCTGTACCATGGGCACAGCAGCGCAAGCAGCAGCAGGCGGCTGCTAGGCAAGCAGCTGTGTGCCTGCCCTCCCCTGCCACCGCACCTGCCAGCGGGAAGATGACGAGGTAGGGGTAGACGAGTGCGTAGGAGAGCAGGGTGAGCACCCCAAACAGCCAGGTCCAGTAGCGCGCCACCAGCGCCACCTCCAGCGTCACCGCGCCCAGCAGCGCCACAAAGGCCACCTTGCCCAGGGAGTAGACGTCGGTGATGTTGTGGCGCCCGCTGGTGGCCAGGGAGTAGTAGGGGATGAAGAAGCAGACGGCGCCGTGCACCATGCCCATCAGCACACCCGTCTTCCAGAAGGTCAGCGTGGTCAGTGAGCGAGAGTGGCGCTTGTTGTACAGCTGCAGGCAGGGTGGGGAGTGGGAGGGGTTGAGGGAGGGTGGCAGGCGGCAGCAGGGCGGGATCGGGTGCTGGAGGGCCCAAAGCCATGGCAGGCAGCAAGCGATGCAGCCAGGCAACCCGCTGCCCACCTGCGGGTAGCGCACAAGGGCCTTGAGGTTTTTCACGGGCCGGTCCAGGATGGAGAAGAAGAGGATGGGGAGAGAGGTGAAGACGACATTGAAGACGGCAGCGGTGATGGAGTCCACCAGGGCCTGCCCCGAGAAGCCGGCGTAGAACTGGTAGTAGAAGAGCACGAAGGCAAAGGTGATGTTCTTGTAGAAGGAGTACTTGATGAGGCGGGCCAGGCGGTAGTAGGACAGGTTGCCATGCACCAGCAGCAGCGGGACCAGGAACCTGCGGGCAGCACCAGGGGAGCAGTGTTGTGGGGCGTGGTTTGATGTCCGCTTTCCTGGCTGACTGGTCACCACTCCACCTTGCCCACCTGAACTGGGCGATGGCGTAGTCTGAGTTGTTCACCGCCTGGCGCCCCTCCTTGCCCATGATGCCGATGCCCACATCTGCCGTCTGCAGCATGGCCACGTCGTTAGCGCCGTCGCCGATGGACAGCATCTTGCCCTGCAGCGCAGAAGCACAAGCCGGGTGTGGGAGAAGGCAGGGAGCAAATCAGGGCCTACATGCAGAGCAATGGTGGCTGCCTGCCTGCGCCAGCTGGTCCTCCTCCCCCTCTTGCTCAGCCCAGACCCCCGCGAAAGCTCACCTGCAGCCTGCGGCGGTGCATGGCGTACCAGCGGCGCAGCCCGCGTGTGCTCCCCGCCGCCTTCCACATCTCGTACTTGGTCATCATGCGCACGATGGCGGCCTTCTGTGATGGCGAGGAGCGGCTCACCACCACGCCGCTGCAGTGCGCTGACAGCACCGCCAGCTTGTGCCGCATCGCGTCGTCGGCCAGCACAAAGTTGAGAGTGGGGCCATCCACTGCCAGCTCAGCCTTCTGCCACTCAGAATGGATGGTAGCGACAGCCTCCACAGGATTGTCCATGGACGGCAGCTGCAGGCGGGGGAGAGGCCAGCCCACAATGAGCTGGGCAGCCGAAACGAGCTGCTTCTGACCGCTGGAAGCCAGGCTTAAAACAGTGGGGGGCAGCAGCATGGCTCATCTCCACACCTCTGCCCCGGTGTCGTGCTCGTACAGGGCGGCCACGCGGCGCAGGAAGGAATCAAGCAGCTCGTCGGCATCCGTGGCAGCGGCTGCATACAGGGGAAGCCAGGGGGCGTCAACGACAGCGTGCGCGCGGCAGACATGTGAAGCGCGGATGCAGGACCGCCCCCTGTTTGCCCACGGATGGCTGCCCAGGTCCCAGGCGTGCAGGCCAGTGCCTGCCCCCCAAAAAGCGCCACTCACTGGTGGCCTTCTCGTCCACATTGAGCATCATGACGTCGTCTGGGTTGGACACCAGGCGGCAGGACACCGCGATGTTCACCGCCGTCTCCTGCTTGTCCCCCGTGATCATCCACACGCGGATGCTGGCGTCCAGCAGCGTCTGGATGGCGGCAGGCACGCCTTCCTGCATGGCAGGTCAGGCAGACAGCCGACGGTTACGGTAAGCTGGTGAGTGGCGTCAGCAGCCTCTGTATGGCTATAGACAGGGGTCAGAAACCCGCTGCACGATACTGCCGCTGCAAGCTGCAGGTGGCTGTACCCAGGCATAGCCGCCGCCCCACCTGCAGCTTATCCTCGATGGCAGTCACGCCAATCAGTTCCAGGCCCTCCTCAATCTCCTTGCCCAGCTTCTCCAGTTTCTCGTCACGCTGCGAGAAGCTGGCAGCCGCCTCCTGGTACTCGCGGTCCCAGGCCTGGTACTGCTCCTTGGGGATGATCTTGGTGCCCAGCACCAGCGTGCGCAGGCCCTGCAGGCGCACACCGAGCACACTGGGTCACGCTGGGCAGGCGGCACAAAGCGCTGGCTGGGCAAACATCACGGCAGGGTAGGGAGTCTGGATGCATGGCAGCCAGCAGCGCTTGCAGCAGCGTGCCTGCTTGGCAAAGTAGTGCAGGTTGGCATTGGTGTTGTCCATCAGGTCGGCGGGAGTGTCGCCACGAATCTTCTTCATCACCTTGGCATCAGAGCCCTTGCAGTAGAGGCGGATGGTGCCGTCGGGGGCGCGTGCAACCACGCTCATGCAGCCCCTGCGCGAGAGGCAAGGGGGACATGCAGGCAGGAGCTGGGTGAGCGGGACGGCACACAACTGCCGGCAACCTGCTGGTCACACCACCATTGCCATCGGCACCATCCGCATTGAAATGCTGCCTCCTGCGCCGTGCCGCACCTGTCTGAGCTGTACTCCATCACGTTGAGCACCTCGTACGCCACCAATTCCCCCAGCATGTCCAGCTTCACGCCCGACTGGGTGCGCTCCTTAAACTCAAAACCCATCTGCCTCGCAGCATCCACCAGCGCCACCTCGTCGGGAGAGGGGCCCTGAAAACAGCGGACAGTGAAGGCTGGGGCAAGTTGAGACTGTGCAGCAGAGGCCAGCGCTGCTTTGGGCGACCACAACGCGCACGTGCGGTGCCGGCATGCCTGCCCGCGTGGCTGCCCATGTGTTGCGCTCACCTGGTACAAGTCGAGGCCACCCAGTGGGTTCTTCTCCAGGATGAGAGATTGGCAGAGGCAGATGTTGGTCCAGAAGTCGATCAGGTGGTGGCCCAGCGCGGTGCTGCCCTCATCCCAGTCGTGCTTCTGGCCTGCTGCAGCACATGGGTGGAAGGAAGCGCCCCCATCAGCATCCAGCTCCCGTCAGCACACACCCAGCAGTCGCAGCATCTGCACAGGGCTGCAGAGAAACCAAGAAGCGCGCACCTGGAGGCGAGCTGGTCGCGTACTCCTCACCAGCCCCCTCCTCGCCGCCTGCCTCCAGCCCCAGCGAGCCTGCGGACTCGAGGTTGGGGAAGCTGGTGGGGTGCGCCATGATGTCGCCGCGGCTGCCGCCCGCCGTGATGAGGCCACTCCAGGAGGAGGAGCGCTGCACCCTGGCGGCCGCCTTGTACAGGCGGTGGTCAAAGAGACGCAGGCCGCGCAGGCCCGTCTTGTCCATGTGCTCCTCCAGGCGCAGGTCGGCACTGCCATAGGCCACGCCCTTGACCGCGATCTGGCGCAGCTGCATCTCATTGGACGTCAGAGTGCCTGTTTTGTCGCTGAAAATGTATTCGACCTGCACGGCGCAGCAGCATGGAGGGTACAGTACTTTGGTGTGTGTGATGCTGCGGTGTTTGGTGACAGGGCACACGCTGGCTGATTGACCCCCCTGCTGCTGGCCCTGGCCCCCCACATATCCAGCCTGCCCCACGAACCTTGCCCAGGTCCTCGTTAAGTTTGGAGTTGCGGCAGCGCACCCAAGCCTTGGTCTTGGAATCGCGCATGTCACGGTCAAAGTTGATGAAGCCTAAGCCCTGCGATAGGCGGGGGCAGCTCAGGAAATGTTTGCACCTCGCCTCCAGTAGCCATCACAGCCCTCCAGCGCCCTCCCCGCACAGGTAACTCCTTTGGCAGGTCTGGCAGGTGAGCCAGGATGCGCCCCACCATGCCCTCACCTGCACAAACTTGACGATCTCCAGCGTGACAAAGAGGGAGATGGGGACGAGGTAGGAGAGCAGGATCCAGAAGGTGAGGAAGGTAAGGCAGATCTGGGCGCCCGCGTTCTGCCAGTTGCCTTCCACGTACGTCTCCAGGACAAGGTAGTATCGCTTCTTGCCGGCCTGTTGGATCCACACATAGTTGGCAATGGCGCAGAACAGGCACATGGCCAGCTGCATGGCGATGACTAGCGCGATCTGAAGGTTGAGGAAGAGGTCAAAGGAGCCTGCAGGGGAGGCGCAGTGCGCACAGCGGGGGTGGTGGGAGGCAAGGACGGGCATGCAAGGACGACAATGGCCAGCAGAGTGCATGAAAGATTAACGCAGGTTCGTGAAAGCGGCAGTGGGGATACGACTCACCAACTTTGAGCGGCGTCTTGGCGGCGTTCATTTGGATGCGCGTCTCCTTGCCGGTGTAGATTACCATGCCAGCAATGTACTGCAGCCACACACGCACAGGAGAGGTGCTAGGACAGCTGTTCACTGCGCCTAGCTCCCACACAGCAGAGGCCGGCTACATGCCCCCTCTGCGTCATGGATGCAGAGTCACCTCGGTGTTCCTCAGCATGCAGCCACGCAGCAGCATCTCGTTCATGGTCACCGGGATCTCCACGGAGTTGCTGGGCCCGTCTGCATGGGATACGTAGGGCCAGCAAGCAGCAGCAGCCATGATCAGCATCCTGCCTGGGAGGCTGAGAGGAAAGTGAGGCTACCACACACCTGTGCCATTCGTTCCCGCGCTCGCCCCAGGACTGAGCGGCATGTCGCGGAAGCGTTCGTCCACCAGCTGCGCCTTGCCCCTGAACTTGTGCAGGTTCTTGTTGGCCTCCTCTGCAGTCAGGTTCAGCTGCAGCGCCATCACATCCTTCACCTCCGGAACCTGCAGGGGGTGGACAGTAGGCGGGCACACTGAGCAGGAAGGCAAGCAGACACGCGCCTGCATCCATGGCAGCACCAGCATCAAAGCTGCCTACTTGGGCCTCCGCCCGCCCACCCACCGGCAGGCCCTTGAGGTCCAGTGGCTTCTTGATTTTCAGGTTGGTCTCGCCATCCAGGTTGGTGGTCTTGATAAAGCACACGTTCTCGGGGAGCGAAGAGTAAAGGCACATGAGGTCGGCAGGGAACAGCTCGTTGTCCCTGACCACAATCACATCACCGACCCGCACATCCGTCCATGGGATGTCCTTGACATCGCCTGCAGGTGCACAAGCAAATGCGCTGCCAAACAGGTTAGGGATGAACCTTCAGGTGGGTGCTCCCGCACTGGCAAGCCGATCGCAGCTGTTCAACGCTGGCATGTGGGTGCTGGACCAGCGCGGCCAGCAGAAGGCACAGCTGCAGCAGGCGATTTCCAGCAGCGGGCACGCACCGTCTGGGCTGAGCCTGTGGGTGATGCTGGTGTTCATGCGTTTGTCCTCCTGGTGCCGTTTCACGTCCTCCCAGATAGATGTCACCCCCGCAACTGCCAGCACAAACACCAGCGCGGCGGTGGAGCCATAGCCGCTAAAAGGCGAGATGACGCTCCACCACGACAGGCCCGCCTGTGACAGGGAACAGAAGAGTTGGGTAAGGCCAGGGTGGCATGCCTGTTTCCGCAGCAACACCAGGCAGCAAGGCTGGGCGGGCAACCCTGTTCTGCTGCTCCTGTTCTGCTTCCTTGCATTGCCCGCCCGCTTCAATGTCAGGATAGCACACCTGGAGCAGGAAGTAGAGGTAGGCCACGCGGGAGAACATCTCAAACAGAAAGATGGGCAGGAAGGTGATGACATTGTACTTAGATGTGACCACGCGGTTGGACACAAACTCCTGGCCCGCCGCCTTCTGCGCAGCCGGGTCGATATAGACAATGCGCGTCTTCTCCACATGCTCCACGCCGGTTGCCCCCAAATCGCTCTCCTGCGGGTGCAACAGCGGGATGCCTTCAGGTAGCTGCGCATGGCACAGGTGCCTGTGCTGCCAAACTAGCCCGCCTGCGAGAAGCTTAAAGTATAGCTAGCACACCGTACCTTGGACCCTGTCCTGTCCCCCTCCTTCAGTGATTTGGTGGTTGCGTACTTCGCGTCCCCAGCAGCTCGCGACAGAGGGTTGACACTGACGCGGCCGCCAGTGCGCGGCGTGCGCGTCAGCCCCACCCATGAAGCGGCTTCCCGGATCATGGCGCCAGGGCTGCATCCGGTGAGTGCAGCAGGAAGATGCAGAGCAAATGGGTGCTGGACAGCGGAGAGTGAGGGCGACATAGCGAGCAGCTCAGCTTTATTGACGGGTTGCACAACCGATGGTGGCGAGTGGCCGAGGCAGCACCCAACGCCTCGCCTCACTCCCCGCACCTGTACTTGCGGGACGCAGAGGAAGCAGAACCATGGGCCGACGGCTCATCGTGTTGCACCCCAAATTGCAGCGCCTCCTCCTCTGGCACCTGCGCGGCAGTGGAAGCGGGGTCAGAGTGGGCGGCGCTCGCCAGCTGCGGCAGGTCAGGCAGCCGCTACATGTCGCGCCGGCCAGGCTGTATGTCACCCCGCCAATTGCTATTCACTTTGCTGCCCGTGGGCAGCAAACAGAGCCACTGCTGGAAACAGACCGCCAGCCGGTGCCGCAAGTTTGGGCTGGGCGCACCTCGACCTTCAACGTCTTCTTCTTGGGCAGCTCCGAAGGGGTGGGAGCCATGGCGTCTGGCCAGCGATCACCTTCTCACCATTTGGTTGACTGAGAAAGCTGGCGTTAGCGCTGCTCGATGGTCCTAAAACACTCGCTGATCGCTTGGCTGCGCCCTGATCACTGGAGGGGGGTGAGGTGATCCGCAGCTCCGCCTGTGCGCTGTACAGTGTACCGGCGTGTGCCGGCTTCGCGAGCAATCGACGCTCCTTCTTACTCTTCTTCGTAAATCCACACATCAGGTGCAGCAGGCAAAGGGCGACTGTGGCAGGCGCCGACATGGCGCCAGCGGCCTCCACACTCCCGCAGAAACGCAAGTCCGACGCGGATGGGACGCCAGATGACAGTGTAGTGCAGGTGGGGACCCAGAAGCTCGCGGCGCGGGTTCATGGGCTGCAGACCAGGCTGCGCGGGCGGGCGGGCGGCGCTTCCTCCGCCTCGCCGCCTACTAACCCAAGTCGCCTCCACCCTGCCCCGCCCCTGACGCCTCTCCCGCATCCACTCTTCTCTGCGCAGATTCTGCCGCTGGGCGCGGGGCAGGAGGTGGGGCGCTCCTGCATCATCGTGCGCTATTGCGGCAAGACGGTGATGCTGGACTGCGGAGTGCACCCCGGCTTCTTCGGGATCGCCTCGCTGCCCTTCTTTGACGAGGTGGACCTGTCCGAGGTGGACGCCATGCTGGTCACACACTTCCACCTGGACCACTGCGCTGCGGTGCCCTACGTCACCGGCCACACCAGCTTCCGGGGCCGCGTGCTCATGACGCACCCCACCAAGGCCATCGTGCACACGCTGCTCAAGGACTTTGTCAAAGTCAGCAAGGGAGGCTCAGGTGAGAGAGGGTGGGGTGCGGGCGGGGTCTCTGATGCGTGGGTTACATCATCGGTGCCGGCAGCCGGGCTGGTTGCACGGGTAGCGCCATCATCAGCCCTGCCCTCAATGCATCCCGCTCCTTGCCCAGCCACCTTCCACCTTCCCCTCTCCCCGCCCCTTCTCCTGCCGCAGGCGAGGGCCTGTACAGCGAGCGCGACCTGGACGCCGCCATGGAGCGCACCGAGGTCATCGACTTCCACCAGACTGTGGACCTGGATGGCATCCGCGTCACCGCGTACCGAGCGGGGCACGTGCTGGGCGCCGCCATGTTCATGGTGGAGGTTGGCGGCATGCGGCTGCTGTACACGGGCGACTACTCGCGCATCCCTGACCGCCACATGCCCGCCGCCGACCTGCCCGCCCAGCGCCCGCACATTGTGGTGGTGGAGAGCACGTATGGCGTGTCGCGCCACCTGCCGCGCGAGGAGCGCGAGCAGCGCTTTGTGCAGCGCATACACACCGCGGTGGCACGCGGAGGGCGCGTGCTGCTGCCGGTCGTGGCGCTGGGGCGGGCCCAGGAGCTGCTGCTCATCCTGGAGGAGTACTGGGAGCGGCACCCGGAGCTGCATGGGGTGCCCATCTACCAGGTGTGTGTTCCGGGGGATGGGCTGGGTGGTTCTCATGGGGGTGGGAACCGGGGGGCTCTGGTGGCTGGGCCGGACACGGTGAGCCCTTGTTTGGTCTTGGCCTGAGTGCAGCATTGCAGGCCACGGTGCTTGCTGGGCTCCCGCTGCCCTCTACCCATCCACCAGGGCCTATGTATCCCTTCCTGTTGCCAACACCCCCCGCCACGCCCTCCACCCCCACCCCCGCAGGCTAGCGGTCTGGCGCGTCGCGCCATCAGCGTGTACAAGGCGTACATCGAGATGATGAACGAGGACATCAAGCGCGCCTTCACCGTGGCCAACCCCTTTGAGTTCAAGCACATCTCCCACCTCAAGTCAGCGGCGCACTTTGATGATGTGGGCCCCTGCGTGGTCATGGCCACACCCTCCATGCTGCAGGCAAGGCTGGGGTGGGGTGGAGGAGGGGTTGAGATAGGGGGAGCCAGGCCGGCAGGAAGGCAGGCAGGCACAGACCAGCAGATCAGGGCAGCACACCGAGTCCATCTGCTGTGTTCCCCCTCGCCCTCTCCTGTCCCTTGCAGAGCGGCATGTCCCGGGAGCTCTTTGAGGCATGGTGCGAGGACGCTCGCAACTGTGTGGTGATTGCCGACTTTGCGGTACAGGGCACGCTGGCTCGCGACATTCTGGGCAACCCGTCAGAAGTGATGACGCGCAATGGAGTCAAGGTGGGTGGTGCTGCAGCGCCTTGTGGCAGGGCTGGGCGGATTGGGACCTGCCACCGACGCCGCTGCTGCATGCCAGCCTCCAGCCCAGTAGCCCAACTGTAGCCTGGCAGCTGCCATCTGCTTGCCTCCTTGTGTCCATGCATTGGCCTCGCCTGCACCACCTCCCTGCCTGACCCCTGCCCCCCTGCCCTGCAGGTGCCTCTGCGCATGCAAGTGGATGCTATCTCCTTCTCCGCTCATGCCGACTTCCCTCAGACCAGCGAGTTCCTGGATGCGCTGCAGCCGCCGCACGTGGTGCTGGTGCATGGCGAGGCCACAGAGATGGGGCGGCTGAAGAAGGCGCTGGAGCAGCACGCGGCGGCACTCAACATCCCACGCGCCCTCTACATGCCTAAGGTCACGCAGCCGGTGCTGATTGAGCACCGCACGGAGCGCACGGCCAAGGCGGTGGGGCGGCTGGGAGAGAAGGCGCCAGCGCAGGGCGCGGCGGTGCGCGGCCTGCTGGTGCAGTCTCGCGGCGGCGCACGCACGCTCATGCACCACGATGACCTGCCCCGCTTCACCAAGCTGCACCCAGGGCGCGTGGTGCAGCGGCAGGCTATGCCCCTGCACCGCCCCTTCTCAGAGGTGCGCTCGTGTCGGACTGGGGCTCCAGGTTGTGGTGGCCAGCTGCATATGCCAGTCACCAGTCTGGCTGTGAGGCTATCTTGCTGGCCCTTCTGCCTGCCTGACATGGCTCCTACCCCTGCAGGTGCGGCTGGCGCTAGAGATGATGTTTGAAGGCACGCAGGGTGCGGGAGACCTGGGGCGCGTGGATGCTGCTGGAGGGTCACCGACCAAGGGCGGCCAGATTCTGCGCATCGGCGACGCAGTCACGCTGACCTACCAGCCAGTCGAGGCGGCCAGCGGCGCCAGCAGCGGCCACGCAATCTTGGAGTGGTGCGGTGGCAGCGATGCCGACATGGTGGCGGATGCTGTGGTAGCTGTGGTGCTGCAGGCGGCGGGCCAGCCGCCCGGCCTGCCCGCTATCGAGGTGCAGCGGCACCAGGCGCTCAAGGCTGGGGACCTGGAGGCGGTGGCCGCCGCCGAGTTGGGCATCATCACAGCCCTGCTGAACGCGCAGTTTGGGCCGGCGCGGTTGGATGCAGATCAGGTGGGTGGGTGTAGTGCGCAGGCAGCGGGGGGTGGCACCAGCGGGCCCTGGACGCTAGCCATGCGTGACCGCTGATGTTGGCAAGGGCAGAACCATCCTTGCTGCCGCCAAAAACAACTGCAGGGCCTGGTGTTTGTGGAGGTGAATGGGCAGCACGTGGTGATCAACCCCAAGAGCGGCAAGGTGCAGTGCGCAGACGCAGAGCTGCGGGGGCGCGTGGAGCGGGCGCTGGAGCGCATGCACATGGCGCTGCAGCCCTGCGACGTCAGCGACATCTAGACAGCCCTTTCACCTCACTGTCACAACTCTTGATGCTGTTGCTCTCCTAGTGCTGCTGCTTCTCCTCCTGCTGCTCTGCTCTGCCGCCAACCCATTGTTCTTTTCTTTTTTTTCACTTTCCGTGATGCCAATGCCTGTCAATTGTTACAACGAATTCAACCAAAGGGTGGCTGCATCCTCTGTCAACTGCTGTAAGGTTGCAGCAAAAAACACACGGAGTTGTAGCGGGGAAGAGACAGCAACAAAAGCAAACAGGAGCTGGGTGACCAGATTACATCGGCCCCAGGAGCTGGCCCCATGACGGACGCGGCTCGGTGTACAGCATGCCTACAGCGATGATCGCCGGAATGTAGCCCCAGTGCAGTGCGGTCTGTAGGCCGGGAGAAGCGAGCGGCAGGGTGAGCGGCGGCGGGAGGTGCTGCCGAGCTCAGGGGGCGCCTACACGCTGCTGCCCAGGCCGCCATCGCTCCCCACAAGCTCTTGGGGACAGCGGTCTGCCTGGCACAGTATGCGCACGCAGCATCAGCGGCTTCTCACCTTGGCATACGGCTGCACCTTCTCCCATGCCGCCTGCAACTTCTCGGGCACGGATGGCATCCTGCCTTCCCCTGAGTTGCAGATGGCACAAGCAAGAAGAGGGGATGCAGAAGGCCAGGAGCCAATCCCAATACTTGCACAACAACAATGCTCGGATGAATAGGACAGCAACGCCTTCGCCAGAGAGAGCATGGGTTTATTAGTCCCCTTGTCCTGCTTGTCCTGCAGCGCGGGCGCACCTCGCAGCAACTACAAAGTCACTCGGCATCCACAAAAGAGCAGAAAATAACAGCAGCGGGCGGGGGCCATCGCCTCGCTCAAACGCCTGTCCTGAGGAGCGTTTTCAACTGGCTGGGAGTGTTCGACTGGCAGCTGGACACTTATGCAATCCCGGATCGGCCGAGGGCACTAGGCCTGCGACTGAGGGCACTAGGCTCGGGTGGTTGTCGCCGCCAACGCCGCCGCCAACCCCGCCGCCGCAGCTGCGCTTGCCGGATAGAGAGCAGCCATGTCGCTAGGGTATGCGTCTAAGCTGTCGTATCGCGAGGACCTGGGCGGCCAACTGGGTGCCCCTGAGCTGTTTGACAGCCCAGAGGAGGTGGAGGCCAAGGCAGAGCGGATGGCAGAGCTGGTGAGCCGGTGGTTCCTTTCTCGTGTCCACCCTGGCCACCCGCGTACTTCATGCCTTGCTGACCATTGGCTGGCTTGATGCAGGTACGCGGTGCCCGCCGCATCATCGCTTTCACGGGGGCCGGTATCAGCACAGCATGTGGCATCCCAGATTTTCGGGGGCCAGAAGGCATCTGGACACTGCAGCGTGCAGGTGGGTTTTTTTCTCTTGCCCATGGGGGGAGCAGGCTGCTGCTGAGCCAACCCACTGCAACCGCCTGCCTTGTGCTACCACCGCTGCAGGCCAGCCGCTGCCTCGCCCGAAGGTCTCCTTCACGCACGCCAAGCCGAGCCTAACGCACCAGGTGCGGGTGCTGGGTGCTGCTGCACAGCCCCTCTTGACTCTGGAGACAGCATAGTTTCCAACTGCCAGCCTAGTGCAGCTTCCTCAGCATGCCGGCGCTCCCACCTGTGCGCTGGGTGCCTTGCCCCTGCAGGTGCTGGCGGCGCTCATGCTGACCGGCAAGCTGGACTACCTGGTGAGCCAGAACGTGGATGGCCTGCACCTGCGCAGCGGCATCCCGCGCGCCTGCCTGGCGGAGCTGCACGGCAACTGCTTTGCCGAGCGCTGCCACGCGTGCGGCACCGAGTATGTGCGCGACTTTGAGGTGGAGACGGTGGGGTTCAAGCGCACGGGGCGCAAATGCAGCCAGGTGTGTGCGAGGTGGGGGAGGGGGGAGGCGCCGGCCGCAGACGGCAGCCTGCGCCGCAGACGGCGGTGGCAGGATGGATTTGTTGTGCGGAGCTTGCGCCTCTCTAATGTTTGTTTCACTCTTTGCGCCCGGTTCAGCCGGGGTGCAGTGCATCTCTGCGGGACCAGATCCTGGACTGGGAGGATGCGCTGCCAGAGGATGAGCTGGAGCTGTCGGGTGGGGCATGCATGTGGCCACGGGTTGTTTGCCACCTGCTGCTATTCGGGGCGGTGCGGCAGACAGCAGCTGGTCCTTAGCATCGCCACAGCTGTGCAAGACTGTGCAGATGCACGCACCAGCATGGCCTGCACGCCGCTGGTTTGTTGCCACCGCACTTTACTGGGATCGCCCCACTTGCAGAGGACCATGCAAAGGAGGCAGACCTGGCAATTTGCCTGGGCACCAGCCTGCAGATCACGCCCGGTGGGTGCGGGCACATGCTGCTTGAGGGCACCCAAACAATGCATGGTTGATGTCCGCCAGCACATGCCCAGGGATGCTCCCCTCCCCTTGCCGTGCTCACAGCCTGCAACCTGCCGCTGAAGGCGACGCGCACGTACAAGGGCGGCGAGAAGCAGGAGCCGGGCCAGCTGGTCATTGTCAACCTGCAGCGCACGCAGGTGAGGCGGGAGATGAACGGCCCTGGCGGCATGTTGGACTGTTTTCTGAGCTCTTGGGCTGCCCTGGCCTGCACACCCACAACCCACACTCCCCCCCACTTATCCCCACCCACAGCATGACAACAAGGCAGTCAAGTCGGGGGGCCTGGTGTGCCATGCACGCTGCGATGAGGTCATGCGCCTGCTGGCGCGCAAGCTGCAGCTGGCGGTGCCGCCATACGTGCGGCGTGATGCCGTGGTGGTGGGCCACCAGCAGCACAGCAGCAGCGTGAGCTCGGAGCTGGCGGAGCTGGGCCTTGCAGCGGATGCGAGCAGCGGATCCTTGCGAGCCCAGCAGGCAGCAGCGGGAACAGCAGCAGCGGCAGCAGATGGCGTTGGAGGCACAGCTAGCAGCAGCGAAGATGAGGGGAGAGGCGGCAGCGTGTCGATGCCCTTTTCACTGTTTGTGCAGAGCAGCCACGGGCCCAAGTGCCCCATGCCCATGGTGCAGGCTGTGGACATCTCGTTCGAGGTGGGATTGAGGGAGCAGCAGACGGGACCCCGTTGCTATTGTTGTTCGCTGGCAGAGCTGCAATGTATTGCCACGCCCGTGAATGGAATGGAGCAAACGGCTGCTTCTCCCCGCCACGCCGCGCTGCAGGACCCCGATCTGCGGCCCGCCTCGCTCAAGGCGCCACCCTTTTCCGTGCGCCGCACTGCAAGGCGCGAGGGGCCCCTGCGCGCCCGCATCACCCTGCACCTGCACGATGCTGCGGATGAGGACAAGCGCACCGTGGATCTTACCTACACTGCAGACCTGCTGGCCGGCCTGCCGGCGCGGGCCAGCCGCCGCGAGGAGCGCCACGAGTTTGTGTCGCAGGTGGCGCGATATGACGACGGCGGCGAGCAGGAGGCGGAGGCGGCGGCAGGGGCAGCGGCAAAAGCATCCTCGCCGCAGCAGCAGATGAAGAAGCAACGCTTATAGTAGTTTACACATTAATCCACATTTCAATTTTGTTTTTCTGCCTCGGTTCTGCCTCGGATAACCACAACTCAGCCGTGGCCACAGCTGTTTGACGCCATGTTTGACGCCAGCGCCAAAGCAGGACTGCTCCTGCTGCCCCGTCGTTTCAATTCCTGATCACCATAACGCACTCTGGCAAACTTTGATTGGCAAGGAGACCCCCGCAAGTCCCGATCCAAGTCCAGCACGAGTCCATCTGGCACTCTACTTTTGATCAAGTCCAACCGGCGGCCTGTCTGCAAAGGATTGTCACCTGACTATTGTGTTCAGCCTGTCTAGTGTTTCAGCCTTGGTCACCGCCTGCCACCGGCCATGCAGATGCAGCGCCAGGCCCTCCGCACCCCCGGCGGCGTCGCTGGGCGGTGCCCCGCGCGGGTGTCGTGCGTGGCAGCGCCCCCCACACCCTCCAGGACCCCAGCCAGCACTGGCGCGGTGAGCGGTGCATGCTGGCAGCGTGGTTTTGGCGCGCGCCTAGGCTGCCACGGCGCCTGCAAGCTGCCAAAATTGCTAGCAGCAGGCCACGCCGCTGCGAGTAGGCGCCGCCCGAGGGGCGCCGCTGCCTGCCGCCAGTGTGCCCGCCGCCGCTGCACCCACTCCTGATGGCGGGTGGCCGCCTGAGTCGAGGCAGGATTACCCGGCTGTGGGTGGTGCAATAGGTGGTGCTGGTGATTGGGCTCACAGCGTCTTCCCACCGGCCTGTCACCCCAATTCGGCGGACTCCGCTCCCGGCTGCTCCCCCTGCAGGTGAAGCGCGCCATGACCATGACCGAGAAGATCCTGGCCAAGCACTCTGACAAGGCGTCTGTGACGCCTGGCGACAATGTGTGGACCAAGGTGGATAAACTGATGACGCACGACGTGTGCGGGCCCGGCACCTTTGGCATCTTCCAGCAGGAGTTTGGAGACGCGGCAGAGGTGCGGGGGCTTGGCCGGGCCGGGGCCGGGGAGGCACTGTGGTGCTGGCAGGGACCTCACGCAGGGGTGCAGGTGGGAGGATGGGCGGGCTGCAGCTGGGGCCGCCTGCAGCCCGTGCAGGGAGCAGCAGCAGCGGTGGTGGCGCAGGTACCTGGCCCCCTGTCCCGTCTGGTTGCGTCTTCTTCCTGCCACCGCGCCCTGCCATTCCCGCCCCTCAAAACCAATCCAAACCGAGCCAGCCGCCAGCCGCCGCCAGGCTTCCGTGCCTGCTGCCCGCCGAGAGCGCCCTGCCCTGCAACACGCGTGCACGCCGCCACCCCCGCAGGTGTGGGACCCCGAGCGCGTGGTCATCATCCCGGACCACTACATCTTCACCGCCGACCCGCGCGCCAACCGCAACGTGGACATCCTGCGCGACGTGGCGCAGCGCTACGGCATCAAGTACTTTTACGACATCAAGGACCGGGGCGACTTCCGGGCCAACCCCGACTACAAGGGAGTGTGCCACGTGGCGCTGGCGCAGGAGGGCCACTGCAAGCCCGGTGCGTGCCGGCCTGGCGTGGCAGGGCCAGCTTTGGGCCGGCAAGGCCAGCGAGGGCCTGGGCAGAGGCACCGCCTGGCATCGTCCGTGTGCAGGGCAGGCTGCGCTGGTGAAGGGAGCGGCGCTGTGGCTGGGCATTGCCGGCGGTTTGACACACGCCTCCCCCGCCCCTGCTGCCCGGCCACTTGCAGGCGAGGTGCTGTTTGGCACCGACTCCCACACCTGCAATGCCGGCGCCTTTGGCCAGTTTGCCACGGGGGTGGGCAACACCGACGCCGGCTTCATCCTGGGCACCGGCAAGCTGCTGATCAAGGTGCCGCCCACCATGCGCTTTGCGCTGGATGGCCAGATGCCGCCCTGGCTGCTGGCCAAGGACCTCATCCTGCACATCATCGGGGAGATCAGCGTGGCGGGTGAGGGGGTGCGTGTGGTGTGCGTGGGGGTGGTGGGGAGCGAGGCATGGAGGTGTCCAAGGAGGCTGTGAGTGTGCGTGCATGTGTGTGTGTGTGGGTGGAGGGTGAGGGGGCAGAGGGGCAGGCTGGGGCTGGGGCCGCGTGCTGGCACGGCAGCACAGGAGCCGTGCAGCGGCAGGCCGCCTCGGCTGCCTGGGTCGCCACCCATCCGCTGCCGCCCTCGCCCACGCCCCCTCACCTGCTGCCCCCGCCCGGCCCCCGCCGGCGCGCCCCCTGCAGGCGCCACGTACCGCTCCATGGAGTTTGTGGGCGATGCGGTGAGCCAGATGAACATGGAGGAGCGCATGACGGTGTGCAACATGGTGGTGGAGGCGGGCGGCAAGAACGGCGTGTGCCCCGCCGACCAGACCACCTTTGATTACGTGGAGTCGCGCACCAGCGAGCCCTACGAGGCCGTCTACTCTGACGACACCGCCTCCTACTTTGCGGGTGCGTGCGGGGGTGGGGGCTGGGCTGGGTGGCTGGGCTGGCGGGTTGGGCTGTGGAGGGAGGGGTGCCGTTTGGTGGCGCTGGAGCCGGGATGGGCAGGCAGGTGGGGGGCACGCAACAGGCGCCGGAGCTCGTCCTGAGCGCTGTCGGCCCCACCCCGCCCTGCCCCGCGTGCCTCGCCCCCATGCAGACTACCGGTTTGATGTGAGCAAGCTGGAGCCGGTGGTGGCGGCGCCGCACAGCCCCGACAACCGCAAGCTGGCTCGGGAGTGCCGCGACGTCAGGGTTGACCGCGTCTACATCGGCTCCTGCACCGGCGGCAAGACCGAGGACTTCATGGCTGCCGCCAAGCTGCTGCACGGCGCGGGGGGCGAGGTCAAGGTGCCCACCTACCTGGTGCCCGCCACGCAAAAGGTGTGGGGGGACGTGTACACGCTGCCCGTGCCCGGCTGCGACGGCAAGACGGCGGCGCAGATCTTCGAGGCCGCCGGCTGCGTGACGCCCGCGGCGCCCAGCTGCGCGGCCTGCCTGGGCGGCCCTCGCGACACCTTTGCGCGCATGAACGAGCCGGAGGTGTGCGTGTCCACCACCAACCGGTGAGCCGCCCGCCGCGCCCGCTGCCGCCTGGACGCGCCGACCCCCTGCCTGGGGATGGGGCAGTGGGGCAGGCAGTGGCGCTGCCGCGTGCCTGGCTCTGGCCCACACCACGCCTGCCTGCCAACCTCTTCTGCACGCCCACCGCGCCCCGCCGCCCCTCCCGCTGCCCGCAGCAACTTCCCCGGCCGCATGGGCCACAAGGAGGGCCAGATCTACCTGGCCTCGCCCTACACCGCAGCCGCCTCCGCCCTCGCCGGCCACGTCGCAGACCCCCGGGACTTCATGGCCTGAGCCTTGGCCTGACCGCGTGGCTGGCTGGCTGGGGGGCATGGGAAGCCCCGCTGCTCTGCAGCTCCGCGGGGCGGAGGCCCCCAGACCAGCTGCGTGAACCACTGCCCCGCACTTCCGTGCCGGGCAGCCTTGCTCAGGCAGCCGCTGCCATTTGCAGCCCTGCACCCTGGGACTTTAATATTCGCTTGTTGCCACTCACAGCAGCTTGTTGGCTCTCTCACAGACTAACAAAGAATTCAGTGAAACCACATCAGATGTAATTAGGACCTGTCCGCTATGGTATCAGACTGGCAGTGGGGGCGCGAAACAAGCATGGTACAGGGTGTCGAAAGTGGGGGACGCGCAATCGACTGCAGCAGACTCGGGTGCCTCAGAAGCTGTTCCATTCGTCAGCCCGCCCCGTGCCGCCCACGTCGACTCCCAGCGGAATGCTGATGGCCCGGGCGTTGCCGCCCCCGGTGTAGCCTGGCCCACGCTTGTTTGCTGTGGTAATGCCCGCGCGCACCGTGTCTTGCACCGACCTGCACAGCGCAAAGAGCGGCAGCTTTAACAAGTGTTGGACAGCGGGAAGGCAGGACGGCGGGCCTGCTGGCTGCCAAGCTGTCTGCACGACTTGCAGGCTGCGCGGTGGCCCAGCAAGGGAGTCAACAATGCCCCCGGCAATGCACGCTGGGCACCAGATCCCGGCTTCCGACGGTGGCAGCGGAAAAAGCAAAAACACGCACCAAAGGTTCAAGTACTCTGCAACGGCATCCAGCTGCAGCTGATACTCCTGTTCGGTGAGAGGGAAGCTTTGCTGCTCAAGGTACCGCCACATCACCTGCACGGACGGGGAAGCAGGCAGGACTCGACACTGACAAAGGCGGAAAAAGGGAAACGGAAAATGTGATGCCTGCGCTCGCTGCAGCACGATGGGGCAGGGAGCCGGCAGATACATGTGGCACCAATCAAAACCAGTGGAACGCACATGGAGGTACATCCGCTGGCCGCGCCGCTGCACGTCAACATGCCAAGAAGAGCTTTAATATACATTGTCTTTCACACTAGTGCACGGGGCCATGCAGGCGGCACAGTTTTGCTGACCTCTACAAGGCAAGCGCATGCGAACGTTGCCACGACAAAATTTCTTACTTGAAGTCTAACATCGTAGTTTCGCCCCCATTTGTCAAAGACAAGGTCGCGCAGCTCGGTGCCCGAAATCTGTTGTGGCCCGGCTAGCATGCGGTTGAGCCGCTCTAGGTCGGCCTGGCCTGCAGCAAAACGGTCGGATACGACATTTCGGGGCAGATAACAAACCAGATCTCGAGGCACATCTTGATGGGGATGCGCACCTGCTTCGTCATCGGCACTGCTGGCTGCAGAGCGAGTGACGAGTCGGCGCCGCCGGTGGCGGGGCAGCGCCAGGCCACCAGGCCGCCAGGCTGCTGTGGCCACTGCACGCGCTGCTGCTGCTGCTGCTGCCATGAGCGGTGCATGGGCGCCGCCTGGCTGGCTGCAGCAGCAGCGCGCGCTGTGCTTGAGGCTTGTCGTGGTGGGTGCGGGATGGCGCCAGGGGCGCTCCAGAGCTTGTGCTCACCCAATTGAATAGCTGGCCGAATGGGGGGCCGCTGGTGGACGCTGAGAGGGTGTCAAAACGCGCCCTGCCTTGCTGGCATGGAGGTGGTGCACGGCGCGTTGGCTGACGCCCATCGATATCCAATGGCGATATGATGGGCGTGTAGGTGGCAGGCGAGGAGGTGGCGACTGCCATAGGCAGTGTACAAAGAGATCGAATGGTGGCCCAGGAGCCAGTGGTGCTTGAGGGGTTGCACAGGTAGGGAGACGGGAGCGGACCCTCGCCTGAAAATGCCCTGGGCAAGCGCAGCTATCGCCGCTGGTGACCTTTTGGTTGCTGCCGCCTGCCGCCGGCGCTCCCCCACCTGCCTGCAGGCGCGGTGGCAGCTTCGGGGTGTCCCCCAAGGCCGACAGCCTGCAACTTTGCTTTCAGCCCAAGGAGCTGCAGCTAGTGGACCGCTGCTCCTGCAATTCACTCTTCTCCAAACACTTGGGCCGTCGCGGCAGCGTGCCGGCTGCACTCGCCGCGCTGCACGCTGGCGGCGCTGTGGAGTGCAGCGTGCATGCGGTGCAGCTGTCAGGGGGTGAGGAGGGCGATGGGGAGCTGCTGCAGGCGCTGCTGGGCGTCCAGCTTCTGGAGCCGTTTTATGCAGTGGAGCCTGAGACAGAGGTGAGAGGGATGCGAGCTGGGGTCGGCAACAACGCAGGCACCACGCATGTTTGTGTCTGGCCCGCTGTGAGTCGTCTCTCCCGACACGGCATGTCACATGCGTCGCTGTGCAGGAGGCGGTGCACGTGGCCGTGCTGGTGCAGCACTGGGCACAGCTGGCCGCCGCCACGGGCTGCGGCGCCAATGCCAGCGACGGCTCCCCGTTTGCCGCCGAGCTGCGTAAGGGCTGGTGGCAGCAGCAGCAGCAGCAGCAGGATGCAGCGCCAGTGGCAGAGCCCGGTAGCAACCTTCGCGACCGTGTGTTTGACATGGTGCTTCCCACCGACTGGCAGCTGGAGGCGGCGGACCCTCCCTCCCTTTCTTGCACACTGTTCAGGTACCAGCGCCGCTGCCTGTCTTGGCTGATGTGGCGCGAGTCGCTGCGCAGCATGCCCAGCAGCCCAGGCAGCGAGGGGCAGGCAGCAGAGGACGGGCAGGCAGGGGGGGCGGCGGCAGCGGCGTTGGCAGCAGCGCAAGCGGCACGGCAGGCCGGCGCCGACCCCGGCAGCGCCAAGGCGGTCCTGCCCGCCAGCAGCCTGCTGTGGCAGCCCATGGAGCTGCCGTCTGGCGGGCACGTGTTCTGGGACCCCATGGGTGGCTGCGTGCGGCGGGAGCCTGGGATGCCGCCCGAGCCTGCCTGCCCGGGTGGTCTGCTAACAGAAGAAATGGGACTCGGTGCGCTTGCGCCTGCTGGGCAGGGCGCAGTGGAACGCCAAACAGCTGAGCTGGGGCAACATTGTGGTGGGGCCAGGGCGTGCAGCTGCAGATGCCCTCGGGCCGAGTCGGGCGCTCTGTCCTTGCACCGAGCCTGGCACAGCATGCCTCCCCATGCCCACCCTCCCCGTGCCTGCGCCCTGAGCGCGCCTTGCAGGCAAGACGGTCGAGATGCTGGCGCTCATCCTGGCCCGTCCGCCGCCACCCAACTGGCTGCAACGCCCAGGCATCCTGCCGCAGCCAGCCAGCAGCCCCCAGGAGCAGCCAGCGGGCAGCGGCGGCGAGCCAGATGGGCTGGCAGCCGAGGGAGCCGCGCCCGCGAGCCCCACAGCCGCCGCCTCGGGGAGCAGCAGCAACGGGGGCAGCCCCCGCGGCGGCACCCTTGTCGTCTGCCCGCCTGCGCTGCTGCAGCAGTGGCAGTCTGAGCTGTCCAACCACGGCCACGGTGCCCTGGCCGTGGAGATCTACGACGGGCTGCGGGGCCTGCAGGGGGCGCTGCAGAAGGAGGGCGGCGGCGCCAAGCGGCAGAAGCCGGCGCAGCGGGAGATGGAGCTGTATGCGCGGCTGCTGGCGGGGGAGACGATAGAGGCCGTGTACGACATTGGCGCAGAGGTGGAGGCCGCGCTGCGCCGCCTGCGCCAGGCCGACGTGGTGCTGACCAGCTTCGATGTGCTGCGTGCCGAGGTGAGGGAGGCGGGCCGGGCCGGGCTGCTGCGACCTGCGGGGCTGCTGCGACCTGCGGGGCTGCTGCGACCTGCGGGGCTGCTGCGACCTGCGGGGCTGCTGAGGGTGGAGGTGCAGGAAGCAGGGCACCAGTGCACGGATAGCAGGGGGCATTCTACCACGCTGGCCTGATGCCGCTGCCCTCCCCTGCCGGCTGGCAGGTTTACTTTGTGCCCAGCTCTCGCAGCCTTCGGAAAAAGAAGAAGTACCAGGTCCCGCACTGCCCGCTGCTCCAGGTGAGGGGGCTGGCTGTGGGAGGCAAACGGCTGGCATGAGGTTCAACGCCGGGTGGCGCTGAACCTATTGCACAGGTGGCGAATCGGTTGTCCAAACCGACCCAGCCTCGCAATTGCTGCAGGTCCGCTGGTGGCGCCTGGTAGTGGACGAGGCGCAGATGGTCGGGCCGCTGTCTGCCGCCGGCACCATGTGTGAGCGCATGAACGCTGTCCACCGGTGGTGCGTGACAGGTGGGCGACGGGTGGCTAGGAGGGGCTTGGGAAACGCCACCACGCTGCTGCCCTGCCCCGAGTGTGCAACAACCCACTGGCACAGCTTGCCCTCCCTGCGCCTCTGCGCATGCAGGCACACCCATGGGCGGCCACCGCAGCAACGAACTTGCAGACATCTGCGCCCTGCTGCAGACGCTGAAGCACCAGCCGTTTTCAGGCGAGGGGCGGCAGTGAAGGGGGGGTGCAACCGTGCTAAGAGCGAGCTCCCTGCCCCGCCGTGCGCTGCTTGCCACACATGTGTTGCCTGCCGCTGCAGACGCACTGGCGTGGCGGCGCCTGGTCACGGAGCCCATGGCAGAGGGCGGTGCGGCAGCGGCCCAGGCCTGGCGCCTGCTTGGGGCGGTGCTTAAGCCGCTGATGTGGCGCAACACCAAGGGCGTGGTCGCGCAGGTGTGTGGCTGGTGTTGGGCTGTTTTTACAGAGCCTCGTGGAGCCTTGCGACACCTGTCTGTTGGCAGAGCCTGTGGGAATGGAAGGCGGTGGCTTCTGCTGGCCTGCGTCCAACTGCGCTGCCTGCCTCGGGACTGCGCGCAGGAGTTCCACCTGCCCGCCCGCTCCCTCAAGCCCACGTGGCTGCACTTCCAGCCAGGCGAGCGCGCCTTTTACGAGCAGGTGGTGGAGCAGACGCGCAAGGCACGGGAGGAGCTGCTCAGCTTCCGGCGCGGCCTGCAGCAGCCTGCGAGCGGCGACGAGGAGGAGCCCACCAGCCCCGCCGCCGCCCGCACGCGCCAGCGGCAGCAGGCCAAGCAGAGCGAGCGGCTGCAGCTTGCGGCGGTCGACAACCTGACGCAGGCGAGTGCCGTGTGGTGTCAGCAATGCGATGTGTCGCACCCTGTGCGTCGAGGATCTTGGCCAGGGTGCTGTCAGGCGAGGCACCCTTGGCCTTCCATTGATGAGCCGCACTTTGTGTTGCGCGTCTGCTGCCTGCAGCTGCGACTGGCCTGTATCCACCCACAGGTGGGGGGTAGGTGGTGGGCAGGTGTGGAAGGCCAGGGAGACAGTCCGGCCATTAGCCGCGGCCAGGAAAGGGGGAATGTACCGGCTGTTCATCCACCGGGTCTGTTCATCCACCGAGTCGCTGCTGCCTGCATACTTTCTTTTCCCTTGCAGCTGACCAAGAGCTGGCGCGCCATGGCAGCGGAGGGCCAGCTGGGGGTGGGCGCCACGCTGTCCATGGAAGAGATCATGCAGAGGCTGGTGGAAACCGCCCAGTACGACCTGCAGGTGCTGCGGGGGCGGGCGGCGCCTTCTCCAGGGCAATGTGGCGGCACCAGCGCAGGGCCAGCAGGGAAGGGATCTGTGATCTGCCAGTCCTGGGCTGCCAAGGCCCTGCTCTCCTTCTTCTACCTGTCCCCTGCCCATCCCTGCTGCTCACCCGTATAGGAGGCGGAGCGGTCGCTGTGTGCGCACCTCAACACGCTGGCCATGCGACTGCTTGCCAAGGCGGAGGAGGCTGGCGGCGTCAGCCAGGCCAGGGGCGGTGCAGGACTGCCCAGCAGCCAGGCCAGGCAAGATGAGGCGGTGGCGCAGGATGAGGACGAGGAGCCTGCCAGCCCGCGGCCAGCCAAGCGTGCCCGCAAGAGCAGGGGCGGCGTGGAGGCGCTGAGCAGGGAGGAGCTGCTGGGCAGGGCGCTGCTGCTGCTGGAGCAGTCGTTTCGGGTGGCCGAAAAGGGCATTGCAGGTGGGCGGGTGGGGGCAGGCACGGCAGTTGTGCTTGCTGCAACGGGGGCAGCTCTCCACCAAGCGAGGGCAGGCTGTGAGCGCATGCCCACTGCTCCCTCCCCTGCAGCCATTGACGTGGACATGGAGGCACTGGAAGGCATGCCAGACATTGCGGCGGCCAGCACAAACACCGTCAACGCCTGGAAGCGGCTCCAGATAAACACCGCCAGCCAGCTGGGCAAGCTGCATGCCGCCGCAGGGCGGGAGGAGCAGGCGCGCAAGATGGATGCCGATGTGCAGGCAAGCAAGCGGCCTGGATGCATTGCGTGCTTTGTCGGCCAATGCCTCCTACTGTGCATCGGGAGCTGCTCTGCCTTGCATGCCCACACGCACACGAGCATCCACCCTCCCACGCGCCGCCGCTGTGCAGGACAAGGTGTCCTACCTGCGCAGCCAGGCGCAGATGGAGCTGACGTCGGCGCAGCAGCGCCTGGAGCAGGTGCACGCGCAGGCGGATGCGGCCCGCCAGGCCTTCCACCTGCACCTGGAGGCGGCCGCAGAGTAAGTTGGGCGCCACCGTGGCCGCTTTGGTCAACGCAGCAGTGCTGCCGGAGGGGCTGCTTGCATGGATGGAGCCACTTCCTGCCGGCGCCACGGTCCCCAAGTCTGCCAACTCAGGTGTGCTCCGTGCCCCTCG
>NW_005435084.1:2115325-2156347 GCF_000147415.1 Chlorella variabilis | reverse complement strand
GGCGGCGGCGCTGGACGATCTCGAGAAGCGGCTGCATGGAGAGCTGACCCAGCTGGACCGGTTTGTGGGGGAGCACCATGCAGAGGCGGCCCACCGCCGCCTGCTGCGCGAGCAGCACCGCTGGGACGCCAACGCCGCCACGGCGGCGGCTGCGGGCGGAGAGCAGGCCCTGCTGAGCGGCGGCGTGGCGCTGCTGTGGGAGCTGCTGCACACCCTGCCTGACTTCCGGCGCAAGACGCTGGTTGTGCAGCATGTCGTGATGTTCAGCGAACATGTGGCGCAGGAGGCGGAGCGCAAGCAGCAGGAGGCGGAGCGGCGCAAGCAGGAGCAGGCGGCGGCAAAGGCGGCGGCTTCGGCAGCGGGGGCCGAGGCGGGGCCAGCTGCGGAGGTGGAGATGGTTGATGTGGATGCGGCGGGGCAGCAGGCGGGAGCGGTGCCGCCAGCCGCTGACCCGCAGCAGCTGCTGCGGCAGCAGGAGCAGGAGGACAGCGAGGCGCTGGCCGCACTGCTGCATGCTGCGGAGGGCGGGCAGGCGTTTGTGGGCAGCAGCGGCTGGAGGGGGCGCGTCCCCGGCTATGTGTTCAAGCTGGGGGGCAGCGGGCTGGGATACTACCGGGATGCGCCGCCGCAGGTGGAAGCCTTCCTCACGCTGGGACGGGTGAGCCCCCTTGCCGTCGGGCTCGGGGCGCTGGGCCCTGGGTGCAAGGCTGCAGGCTTGAAGGGTAGCTGGAAGCGACCGCTGAAGGAGTTGGTGCTGTAACGCAAGGGCAGTCGCTCCTGGCACCGTGCCTGCCATTCACTGCTCTCAACCCGCCTCCCCCGCAGCTGCACGCGGCGGCGGCGGCGGTGGGGCGTGCGCTGCACGACCACCAGCGCCGCCTGCAGCGCAGCGCGGGCCCCGAGGCCGCCCTGTTTGCCGCCCTCAGCCTGGACGCTGTGGAGGCCAAGCTGGAAAGCGTCAAGCAGCAGGTGCGGTGGGGAGTGGCGGGCAGGCAGGTTGTGAGGCCAGGGGCAGCCTCCATAGAGGGAGGGGACCGGGGCCATGCCGTCACTCGGCTCTGCACACATGCCCCCCACACACGCTCCTCCCGCCCCATCCGCCCGCAGATTGCGCTGGTGCGGGCGCTCAAGGAGCAGCACATTGCGGAGCGCAGCGCGGCGCTCAAGGCGGCGCTGCAGGAGGATCTGGACGCTGAGCTGGCGGACGCGGCGCGCCTGCCGCCGCTGCCGGCGGGCGGCTCAGGTGTGTGTGTGTGTGTGTATGTGTGTGTGTGGAGGGCAGGGGCTGCACCTGGGTGCCGTCCTGGCAGCCTGCTGGTTGCGTGCAGCCGATCTGCGCCGCCCTGCCCGCCCTGCAGCGGACAAGCTGCAGAGGGAGGTGGACGGGTTGAGGGAGCGGGCCGTCGCGCTGCTGCACCGCATGCGCTACATGCAGTCGCGTGTCAGCGAGGCGCGCAGGCTGCAGTCCACCGCCAGCCGCCCACAGGGGCGCGCCCGCAGCCAGCAGCCGCAGCCGGGGCAGGCAGAGCAGCAGCAGCCGCAGGCAGAGCAGCAGCCGCAGGCAGAGCAGCAGCCGCAGCTGCAGCTGCCGCAGCCGGGGCCGCAGGACGCGGTGGGTAGCGAGGGTGCGGCGCCCAGCAGTGCGGCGCCGATAGAGACGGGACCTGCTGCTGAGGCGGGGGCGGAGGAGACTGCCGGTCCCAGCAGCGGCCCCGCTGACCAGGCTGCTGGCATGGAGTGCCCCGTCTGCCTGTCTGCGGTGCCTGCCGGCAGCGACATCCACGTGTTCAGGTGCGCCTTCGGCGCTGGCTTGCCACCCCACATGCTGCCTCGCCCGGTCCAAGCGCCGCCCTTCACCTGGCCGCCTGGTGCTGCCTGCCTGCAGCGGCTGCGGCCACGCCTTCTGCCCAGACTGCACCGCCAAGCTGGTGCTCCAGCAGGGCTTCTGTGCAGTGTGCCGCCAGAAGGTGACAGCCAAGCAGGTGTTCCGTGTGGTGGCGGGCGGCGCCAGCAGCGGCGGCAAGTGCGACCCCGAATTTGAAGCGCTGGGCAGGGTGGGTGGGCAGTGGCCTGGCGCCAGCTCGTCTGCTGCGTTTCAGCTCGGAGCTGGAATGCATACCCCGCTGTCTGCGGTATGTCACCTGGCCGGCGCACAATATCTGCTGTTCCGCGCACGCCACAAGCTCCCTTGCTGGCCATGCTCGCCTGGCGCAGGTGCGGCCGCAGGGCGAGTGGAGCGCCAAGGTGGAGGCGCTGCTGCGCCGCCTGCTGCACCTGGCCGCCACGGCGCCCGCCGAGAAGAGCCTGGTGTTCTCCCAGTTCCCAGATGCGCTCAAGGTGAGGCAAGCCAGACGACAGGCCAGCAAGGGCCTGGGCTGGCTGTGCGGCAGGAGCGGGAATTGCATTGCTGAGTCTTTCCCCCTTTTGAGTGCCGCTCGGTCTGCAGATGGTTGCGATGGCCCTGCAAACCAACGCCATCCGCTTCGTGCAGCTCCTCGGGGGCAGGCAGGCGGTGAGGCGGCGGCCCGCACGCCCGCTCGTGGTGGCGCAACCACCGCCCTCGCTTCGCGGACGCCCTCCTGATCAGCGCCCGCTCCGCACTGCTGCACCCAGTCACCCACGTCCCACCGTGCCCCCATGCCTCTGCTGCAGGCACGTCGTGCGGTGGCAGCGTTCCGAGATGACGACGAGGTGCGGGTGTTCCTGCTCAGCCACAAGGCGGGCGCCCAGGGGCTGACGCTGGTGCGCGCCAGCCACGTGTTCCTGCTGGAGCCCGCGCTGGAGCCGGCCATTGAGCAGCAGGCTGTGGCGCGGGTGCACCGCATCGGGCAGCAGAGGTGAGGGCTGTGGGGGGTGCATTGGGGGGGTGCACGAGCTGCTGCCAGTCACTGTGGCCTGCCCCTGTGTTTGGTGCGGCTCCACCTCCCCTGACCGGCCTGGGTGTGGGTGTGGCGCAGGCCTGTGGTGGTCACCCGCCTGCTGGTCAAGGAGTCGATCGAGCACCGGGTGCTGGCGGTGCAGGAGGCCAAGCACGCGCTGTTTGCCGGGGCGGATGGCGCCGCAGAGGACACCGCCGGTGCGGGCCGGTGCTGGCGTGGGGCGCCCGTGCTGTGGCTTGTACTTGTGCGCAGGGGCTGACCCCGCGTGGCCACGTCCCCCTGCCTGCCCCATGGCTGCAGAGCTTGCCACGACCGTGGAGGCGCCGGTGAGGAACGAGACGCTGGGCCAGGAGGACGTGGAGGGCCTGCTGGACGCCGTCTGAGGCCCAGGGTGGCGTGCCGTGACACCTGCCTGTTGCCGCCTGGGTGGGCCGGGCCAATCTTGCAGCACTCTGTCCTCTCCTCTCTTCTTACCCTCTCCTCTCTTCTTTCGTTGCGCTGCACTGTTGTTTCATTGTTCGGTTGCATTTCGTAGACTCCATTGTCAAGTTCTCAACCTGTCAGCGCACGGCATCATTATCAGAAGGGCAGGTGTAGCAGAGAAGCGCCACCAGCGCGCACCAGGCTGCGCCGCTGCGCTCACTGCCCCCCGGCCTCCTCCAGGTCAGCCAGCGGGTCGGGCGCATACAGCTTGATGGTGCGGTCGTAGCCGCCAGAGGCGACTGTGAAGGCGCCGTCAGGCGAGATGTCTGCGGCCATGACCTTGCCCTCGTGCCCCGCCAGCGTGCGCAGCAGGCGGAAGCTGCGCCCGCCCCACAGCCGGCTGGTGTTGTCGTAGCCGGCGGTCAGCAGGTAGCGGCCGTCGTTGGGCTCAAACCGCACCTGGCTGATCAGAGAGGTGTGGCCTGCAGCCGCGGGGCGGAGGGGCGGCGGCAGCAGCAGGGAGGCACGCTCAGACCAGGGTGGTGGCACCAGGGTGGACGGCTGCACGGCGCGCACCCCTAGCCCGTCACTGCTAGCAAGCACCAGCGCCTGCCATGGTGACATCATGCCCGCGCGCCTGCCCCCTGCCCCACCGTCCCCGCCTGCGCACCCGGCAGGATGGAGAGCACCGCCCGCTTGCGCAGGTCCCACACCCTGGCCGTGTTGTCCTCGCTGCCTGTGGCCAGCAGGTATCCGCTGGGGCTGAAGTCCAGCGACAGCACCGCCTTGACGTGGCCCTGGCAGGTGAAGATGTTGCGCCCGGTGCGGCAGTCCCACACGCGGGCGATGGCGTCCATGCCGCCAGACGCCGCCAGCGCGCCGTCGTCCTGGCGGGAGGGTCAGCAGGGGGTGGGGGCAGAGTGCGTGTGGGGGTCCAGGTGTGAGCGGGGTGTGGGCCCGGCCTGGTGCAGCTGCTGCGCGGTGGGCCGTGGCCAGCATACTGCCGCACGATGGCAATGGAAGGTGCGGGCACACCCGCAGGCCGAGGCGACCGGAGGTCGCACCCCCCCGCCAGATGGCAGCCCGCACCTGGAAGGCCACAGCATACACCGACCGGCTGTGTCCCTCCTGCTCCAGCAGGCACGACCCCGTCTCCACATCCCACAGCCGCCACGTCTGGTCAAAGCTGGCTGTGCCTGCACCACAGCAGCCGCGGAACAGGGCAGGCACCCTCGGCACGCACGGCAGGGGCGGTGCTGGGGTGGCGCTGTCCAGCTGTCCACAGCAAGCCGCAGCCGCAGCCCAGGCCGCACCTAGGTGCCGCCCCATGGGGTGGAAAGCGATGCGCCCTAGCCGGTCGCTGTGCCCCACCAGCGTGCGCAGCAGCTTGCCCTCCCCAGACCACAGCTTGGCGGTGGCATCGGTGGCGCCCGAGGCAAGAGCCACGCCGGTCTCCATGCGGCCTGCGCTCAAGGCAGGCAGCGCTGGATGTGTGACGGGTGCTTGCCACAAACACGCACACAATGCATAAGCACGGCACAGGTGCGTGTGTGTGTGTGGGGGGGGGGGGTCGGGCGGCCGTGCTCATGGCCTGCTAGGGAGCCCAACCATGCATGCATGTGGAGGGTGCTGCAGCAGGCTCGCCGAGCCCCGCACCCCCACCTGTGGTGGAGGCCGCCTCTGGGTGCCACGCCACGCCCGTGACGCGCTCGGTGTGGGCCTTGATGGTGAGCTGCTTGGTGAGGGAGGGCATGGCCCAGACCTTGAGCGTGCCGCTCCACGCGCCCGTGGCCAGCTGGCTGCCGTCTGGGGAGAAGGCGCAGCCCGCGATGGGCCGCTCGTCGCCAATCTCAGACGCCTGGTTCGCCATGGCGCGCAGCTGGCGCTCGGTGCCTGCCGCGGCAGCCGCCTCGTCCTCGTCGGGGTCGCTCCGCCGCCGCCGCGCCGCTGCCAGCCGCAGCGCGGCACGGCGCAGCGAGAACTGCGCCACGTCGTGCCGCGCCGCCCTCAGCTGCTGGCTGCCCTCTGTGTAGAACACTTCCGTGGAGGGCACCGCCACCGCCAGCTCCGCCTCTGCCATCTCAAAGTCGGTGGGCGGCCCCAGCGCCGCAACCGCCTGCTGCTCGTCCATGCCAGCCAGCATCTTGCGCAGGCGGTCGCGCCGCTCCATCTGCGTGCGGGCGGGGAGGAGGGGAGGCGGGGGCAGCAGTGAGCGCGGGTCAGCACGGGAGCAAGGCACGGGGCGACAAGAGGCAAAGCGCTTGCAGGGCGAGCAAGCCGTGCACAGCACTGCGATGGCGACCATTGCGACAGCAAGGTCGTCAGCCATGTGCCCAGGCGCATGCCCTGGACCACACCCCTCGCTCACCTCCCGCTCCCCAAACAGCGTGATGGGCTCCCGCAGCTGCCGCAACATGCGCCGCACTTCCTGGTCGTTGGTGGGCACCACTGTGGCCTTCATCTTGCGCCGCAGCTCAATCTCCTTCATCAACTCCTCCTGCTTGCGCATGTGCTCCGCGGCAGCCTGCGGAGGTGGGGCAGGTGGCAGGCGGACGCGACAGGCGGGTCATGGTGACGTGCACGTCGGGCACTGTCGAGCACCCTGCATTCTGCTGTGCTCCTCAACCCGTGATGGGAAATCACCCCTTCACTCACCTCTGGTAGCTCCAGCACCTCGGCATCGGCTTCTTGTCGCATGATGTTGCCCGCCGCCACCCCGGCGGCCACCGCCGCCGCCGAGTCGCCCGGCTTGATAGTCCCAAACACCAGGGCCGGGCCGCCGGACGGCAGCTTGACATCCTCGTCCATTTCTGTCGGCTCCATGGCTGCTAGCCCCTCGGCACGGGGCGGTGCGCGAAGAGTGGCAAGTGATGGCAGTGGTGGCCGAGTTGCAGGGGAGTTCAGACGGTGCAGGGAGGCGTGGAAGCTGCGATCTTGAATTTGAGATCGAAGCAGGAGCTGCAGAGAGGTTAGCAAGAAAACTTGCCACAGTGGCAGAGCTCTGCAGAGTGAAGTGATGACTTGATTCTTCAGCTGCGCCTGCTGTCCCATCACTCCCGGTCCAGGCCCAGACGCTCGCAGGACTGTGTGCCAAGCACCTGTGATCACGACTGTCGGCTGAGCACCGGTGGGGACAGAGCCATCAGCCGATAGAGCTAGAAGGGAGCCGCTGAGGAGCAGCATGGTGAGTGGCGTGGCGTGCTTCTCGCCTTCGCCGCCTGGTCCGATCGGTCGCCCAGGCCTTCCAGGGCCCTCTCCTCCCTCCCCTCCCTACTGCTGAACCCCTCCGTTTGCTTCTTGTGGCTGCAGGAGGCCGGAAGCAGCAGCCTGCCGCTCCTGACGGCGCCGCACGACGCGCTCCGCCAGGGCCTCGTCACGCTCAAGGATGGCGCCGCCGCCAGCCACCCGGTGGAGCAGATACAGAAGCTGAGCGGGCCGGCGGGGGAGAAAGCACGGCTGGAGATGCTGTCCAATGTGTACGGCACCGCGCTGCCAGCGCGCATGCAGATAGAGCGGCAGATCCTGGACAGGCAAGGGGGCGGGAGCTGGGGGCTGTGACTTGTCAGCGCTCTCCAGCAAGAGCCGGTTGCAGGGCAGGCACTGGCAGTCGATTTGTGTGCTGCAACCGACCCCGAAGCGTGTTGGCCAGCCCTGATCACGCCGCAAGACTGTGCGCTGCGGTGTTGGCACGCCGCCTGCTGCTGCCATTCGGCTCTGGCAGCCTCCTGCAACAGGAAGCCTCCCAACCCTGCCCTGCACTCTCAACATGTCGTGCCCCTGCCACCTCCTGCTGCCGCTGTGCAGGATGGAGCGCCTCCCAGGGCTGCCCTCCTCCAAGCTGGGGCTGGAGTCGATGACGGGCGCGCTGGAGGACTTTGGGTTTGAGAGCTACCTCAACCTGCCGGCAGACAGCGAAGTCGCACCGCCCGATCTGCACTCGCAGATGGAGCAGCGGCTGGGAATGGCGGCCAGCACCAAGCCCATGGCGCGCGGGCTGCCAATGTAGCGGGCTCACGCCGACGGCGTGGGCCCCCTCAGGTTCCCCGCCGCTGCCAAGTAGGCATTGTACCACTACTAAAACCAGTAACACTCGCCTGGGATTATTTGGGAATGAAAGCAGAGGAGGGGAAGGCGCCAAGCGGGTGCCAGCGCAGCGCCCGGTCAAACATTTGACCAGGTGCTTTCACGATGCATTCGCCATGCCCGGCACTCACCTTGCTTCTGCACAAAAGTCACCATTCTTGCGGCGAAGTGGTGTCGGGTTTGTGACGGGCAAGGCCCTTGCCAAGGGTCCGCGACCCTTCGTCGCGGTCTCTGGCAGCGAACGGCCGACCGGCCTGCTTAACTGCATTTAAGACGTGCTGCATTCACGACGTACCCAGGCCCTAGTGCCAGAGGGGCCATGACACCCAACGCATTTTTTGAGGCACCTGGCCTTGGAGCTCCATTGGCAGCCGGCACTCGCTTTTACGGCGGTGACAGCGCGCTCCTGGCATCCGCTGCAGCGGACACGCTTCCAGCTGCAGCTCCGCCACCCGTGGCGCCACCGCCACCGCTGCCCTCCCGCCCGCCCGTGTTCCCTGCCTCACGTTCACATCTGTGGGACTGCACTCCCAATGGCGCAGTCACTGTCGTAGATCTCAAGGTGGGGTGCCTATTAAACAGATGCGAGCTAGCTTGGTAAGGGACTATGAACCGACCGGCCTGGTTGCCCTGCAGAACCTGCAAGTGACAGTGCAGCTGGCGCCCAATTCGTGGCCTGTGTTGCGCCGGCTGCAGCAGCACATGCAGCAGCAAGGCAGCGCCACCAGCAGCCATCCCGCAGCCCAGCTGCTGGCGGTACTTGCGCCTGGGGCGAGCACCACCCGGGGGCTGGCAGTGGAGCTGACAGTGACGCCAGCGCCTCACAATGCTGCCTCAGCAGCAGTCGCGGTGCCAGTGCACTTCTGTGGGCCGACACTGCCAGATACCGCCGCGGTACAGCTGTGTGGAGAGCTGGAAGTGGCAGCGAGTAGAGCACCTACTGTATCAGGGCTGGCCAACTTTCTGGCCGCACGCCTGTGCTGTTATGCTGATGGCAGTGGTGCGCTGGTATTGCAAGGCGTTACCGTCACGCCGGCACCCATCCTGGATATCAAGCCGCTGCTGTCAAAACGAGTGGCTGCGCACCAACTGGCCAACAGGCTGCAAGACCTTCTGAGGTGCCCTCCGCCAGGCAACATGGCGGTGGCAGATGCAGCCCAGGAGTGCGAGGCAAGTGTGCCGTTCCGTAATCCATCTGTGTCTGCCATGTCTGCGTGAACAGTCAGTAATGATGGATGGTGCCAACTCGCCATCTGCCGGGCCATGCAGGACGGCTTCCTCACATGCGATCGTGCACGGGCGTTGGTCCCCTTGCCTGCATGTGAGGCGGCGGCCTATTCCATGCCGCTGGTGGGCTGCTGGGTGGCTGTGCCTGCAGACGTCGAGCACCCTTTGGTGGCAGCGGCATGTCTGCGCTACATGTGCAGGTGACTGCTGCGCAGACTGGGGAATTTGCACGTGAATGACAATCGCTTTGCCCTGAGCTCACCTTTCCCTGCATCCCGCCGCGTCCTGCAGCAAGGCGCTTGCAGATAAAGCAACCTCCACCACGGGCCCCTTCCTGCTGCTGCTATACTCACGCGGCAGGGCAACCATGCCCCTTTGCTATGAGGTGCACATCAGCCTCGAAGAAGGCGCCATCCCGTTGCTGGCACGGCGCTTCAGTATGGTGTGGCACCCAGAGCAGCCGGCCCGGGCAACAGTCGTTGATGCTACGCCCTGCCAAGACCTGCGACTGCCAGGCTGCCCGGTGGCGCTCGCCCAGCCAGCCCTTCGCATTGCAACCAGAGATGCTGGCAGCGGCACACGGCAAGGCCAGTCGGCGGCAGAACCCCGGCCCCTCTGCGAGGAGCGGGTGTCACTCAGGGCACCCCCACTGCCAGCTGCCGCGTCGCACTGGCGCCCAACACCGGCTCCCACTTTGCCTGCCCCGGCCAGCTATGTTCAGCTTTCGCCGACTGCAGCAGCAGCCCAGGACATGGAATTGCAGCAGCAGACACGCTGTGCCGTGCCTGGAGCTGGAGGTGGCACAGAGGCAGCGTCAGCCTGTCTGGCAACAGCCGCACCTGCCCAGAGAGGCATGGCAGCAGCTGTGCCAGCTGTCTTTGCAGAGGGTGCAGCGGTGAGCAGCGATAGCAGCACCACTTGTGGCAGCAGCCAGGCGGCAAGCAACTGCGGTGCAACTGGCGATGTGCAGGCTGACGCTGCCACTTTTGAAAACCTTGGTGCAACACCAGCAGATGCAGCCGTCTTGCCCAGCTGTGATGCGTGGGGCAGCAGCAGCGAGGGAAGCATGCAGTCGTCAAAGGATGCAGGCGCAGCTGCCTTGCATCAATTGGACAACCACCAGTCAGAACAGCAGGACTGGGCTGTTGCTCTGCTACCACACTTGATGCCATTTCCTGGCTACGGGCTGCAGTGCAGGAGCAGCGAAGTGGCCGAGCTGGTGCAGGAGGTGGTGGCACTGAGGCAAGAGGTGAGGCGCAGTGTTGGCATGGTGTGTGGTGCGTGCTGTCGATGCGTACCATCACTTTTGGTGGCCTCGTGTGGTTTGCAGGTGGTGCTACTACGTGCCCAGGTAGAGGCGCTGCAGCTGGCGCCAGCAGGTGTGGCTGCTGCGCCCCTATTCCAGCACTACCAGTGGCACCTGCTGGCGCTGCCACAGCAGCCGATCCCGCCACCAGAGCAGCAATTGTCTCCTCCTGCAAGCCTCTCACCCTCAGAGTCTGTTGCAACCGTGCCATTAGGCAATACCAGCACGCAGCAGCAGTCATCGATGCCGTCTGAACCGCACACCAGCAGTACCTGGGCGCCAGACAGCAGCGCTGAGGTGCATGTGTGGACCGAGGTGGAGGCTGACATTGACAGGCTGATTGAAGAGGCCGAGCGCGTGGCCAGCTCAGCATCCTGCTATAATGCACCCGAGGGTTTTGATCTTTTAGCGCAGCAGCATCCCCAAGACCAGCAGCAGCAGCAGCCGCTTCCGGAGCCGCAGCAGGACATGAAGGCGCCTGAGCAGCCATGTGCGGCTTCGGGCCGTGAACGCCAGGCCTGCCCAGCACGGCCAGAAGTCTGCAGTGGCCACAACCCCCGAATCACGCTGGTCAGAGTGCCATCCATTGCAGCATGCTCTGACGAAGATGAAGGTGGGGAAATGGCGGTTTTATTGGCTCATTAGCTGGTCCTAAGCACCTCAATGGAACTGAATAGCGAAAAATACAAAACGCAGGTGGGGATTCTGATGACGAGTTGGCAAGCAAATACGGGATACAACCGCTTTGTGGCAGCAGGCGGAGTGCCAGCCTTCGGGTGGGCAGCAGGGCTGGGGCTGGGCGCTGGGACCACTATGATGATGACTGATTTCAGCAGTGTATGATCAACTTGCACATGTTCATGGGATGAAGAGGCATCGTGCAATTTTGATGCAGCGCAATCGTAGGAATGCAGACGAGCAGGCAACATTCTGCCATCACAATTCACTGATTGCAACTGCTTTAGTAACCCCTGTGTTTGTTTTGAAGGGGCTGCAATGTGGAGTCCAGCTTGACCGCCACCTGCCGCCCGCCTGGCGCCGCCTTCCGCCATTAGAACGCGTGGCGCTTGTAGACCACCTGCACTGATTACAGCCCTCTGATCTTTGGCGCGGCTTCGTTCCAGGCCCACCAGTATGCACGCAACAGGGTTCTACAGCCGCGCGCCACCCGCTCGTGGCGCCCTTGCAGCAGCGGCCCCAGCCACCCGCCTACCAGCGCGGCTAGCGGTCAGGGCAAGCGCCCAGAAGCAGCCTGCACCCCTCGGTGAGTGGTGGATGGTGAAAGTGCGCTCGGCGCCAGCTCCTGCAGCTCCCACCAACAGGGGAAGGTCTTCGAGTCACCACGATCAGCGCCGGCCAGACGAGCAGCGCCGGCCACCAGCTCGTCTGGCAGTCGAAGCGCTTGGAGCCGCCGCCGCTGCCCTGTGCGTCCTGTGCCACCCTGTTCCTCCAACCCCCATTCTCTGCTCGTCTTGCAGCCAGCGTGGACGATGCAAACATCAATCAGTTTTGCAGCCTGGATGCCGACGGCAAGCGCATAGCCCCCATGACGCTCGGGGAGAAGGAGCAGGTCTTTCTGGAGGCTCTGTCGGTGAGTGATGGGTCGGCGTTGGTGCAGCCGCACCCTGTCATCGTGCAGGCCCTTCAATCCTGACTTGCTGCAATTGTTCTCTGTGCTGGCAGGCGTTTTACTACGATGGAAGGCCAGCCATCACAGATGAGGAGTTCGACATGCTGAAGGTGCGAGTGGGGATGGGATGGAGTGGTCTTGTGTGGCAGCCCCTGCACAGCTGGTCGCCTGAATTCCATTCGGATCCCCAATGCTGTCTGGGGTGTGCTCTCTGCCATATTTGCAGGACGAGCTGGTGTGGTCGGGCAGCAAGGTTGCGGTGCTGAGGTGCGCATGCAGCTCTCCTGGGCCCGCCTGGTCGGAATGAGCGTGCTTGGCAGACCGTCACTGGACCACCTCTTCGCTGCCCGCCCTGCAGCACCGACGAGCAGCGGTTCCTGGAGGCCCAGATTTCGTACAACAAGGGCAAGCCTGTGATGAGCGACACCGACTTTGATGCGCTGAAGCTGAAGCTGCGTCAGTCGGGCAGCATCATCACGGCCGAGGGCCCGCGCTGCAGCCTGCGCAGCCGCACCATGTACTCCAATGCCGACCCAGACTACCTGCGCATGACCGCCATCAACATCCCCGCTGCGCTGGTGGTGAGCGGAGCGAACAGGAAGCTGCAGCACCAGCTAGTTGGTATTGCTGGGGGTCTCAGCTTGGGGCCTGTGTGGGCCAGGCTTTCTGTGCGCCACAGGGAAGTAAGGTTAAAGTGAGTTTCTTTTGCTTCCCACTGCAGGTTCTGGGCGGCGTGTTCAGCGTGGACGACTTGACAGGCTTTGAGATCACGAAGCTGATTGAGCTGCCGGAGCCGGGTGGCATTGTGAGTGCTGTTGTCTGTGCTTCGCCCTCCGTCTTCGCCTTTGCTCACGTCTGCGCCCCGCCCTCGCCTGCAGGTGGCGCTCTGGGGCTTCCTGCTGCCCATTGTGTATGTGCTGGCTTCCAGCATCACTAACGTCATTTTCAGGGATGCGCTCATCCTGAAGGCCCCCTGCCCCAACTGCGGAACCGAAGCCGTGACTTACTTTGGCGACATCCTGACCGTGGCCGGTGCGCAGAGCAGAGGAGGCACTGCTGGATTGTGCCATGCTGCTGCACATGGGTTCCAGAGCCCGCAGCCGACATCTCCCCACCCACGCTGCTGCAGGCAACCGCAAGACGAACGAAATCAAGTGCAGCAGCTGCCAGAGCAGTCTGGTGTTTGATTCTACGACGCGCGAGGTCAAGTGCGACCCTCCAGAGGCGAAGGCCAAGGCAGCATGAACGGCCTTGCGGTCGCATCATTTCAGATCAGTCAACTCGGGGTCTGTCCTGCGGGCATGAGCAGCCCGTCCACCTGCCATGTACATCTACTTATTTTTTAATTCCCTCCATGCCCAGAGTCACGGTGTTGCTGGCAATCTTTTGCTAGTTGTAAACAGATCTATGCAGCTATCACTTGCGCATGCGCAGCAGCTTCCGACGCTTCCGGTGCTTGTGCTTGTTCATGGCCCGTTTCCGCTTCCGCCGCACGCTATCTGCCCGCCACTCCTGCAGGGACAACCAGCCAGGACGGGGTGACTGCTCTGCTGTTGGCTCAATGAAATAGCACCAAGTCCATGCGCCAGTCGCACCTGAATGAGTGAAGTCGGCTCCTGGATTTGGCTGGGCATCCCTCCCAGGTGAGGCGACCATAGCCATCCTGCCACAGGTTGCTGCACTGTGCATGCCGCTGCCAGGCCTTGGCTGAGGCTCACTGGCTGCTGTTGCAGTGCTGCTACTGCTGCCCGTATCCATGGAGAACCTACACAGCAGGTGGTGTGGAGCACCAATGCATCATTATTGCAGCGCGCAACACTTGATTCTGGGTGGTGGAACAGGGCGGCACGGTAGGCGGCGACGGCGACAGACAGATGCCCCCGATGCCAGCACCGCTGCTGTGCCTCACCAGGGGCTTGCTTGCTGCATGCCTCGGCTGCCAGGGCAGGGCCCTGCAGCACCGGCGCGCCGCCAGGCCGTGCTGCAGATGCTGCAAGCGGCTCGAGCGTGGCAAGCCCCCGGCTAAACAGCTTGCTTGCTAGGCGTGCCGCCAAATTACGCGTGGCTATCATCGCGGGGGACAACGCGTTGGGTTGGGGAGGACTGCAAGCCTAGTGTGGCGTCGTGATGGTGTGGGCGCCCCCGAGCCCTGCAGGCTATTACAGGGGGCCGTGTGAGGGCTAAGGCTGCATCGGATGGGGGGGGGGGGGGGGTGAGGTGGCACTGCCCCTGGCAGGCCCATCTAGCTCATCTACTACTTTCATCGAGCTTGGCTTACCCTCCTTTGACAGGCCTTGTGAATCACACGAGGTGCTTTTCTTCCCGTCGCTGCTGCTCATGGTTTTGCTGTTGCCAGCCCCATGGTGTTGCTGAGCAGGCTGCGCTTCTCCAGCAGCATGGCCAGGCTCCTCGTGCAGCGGGCTCGTGCCGGCGCGCTGCCAGTACCCAGCGTGTCTGGCACACTCCCGTGCCGCCAGCTGCCGTCTGCCCGCCTGCTGGCGTTGGGGGCGGTAGCTCCACGACGCGAGTGGCGCCAGTATGCAGCCTCCCAGCTACAGCAGGCGGAGAGCAGGGCTGCGGCCGGCCTAGAGGCTGCTGCCGTCGCGGCGCCTGCTGAAGGTGCGTTGGCGGACCTGCGGCTCACTTGCCCCTGCACCTCGCAAGTGTGGGGCCAGCACCAGCAGAGAAGAACCGGGTAGCTGGCAACGCAATGGCCAGAGCCACCGATGCACTCGTCATGCGGGGGCCCTGTTGCACTTGCCCCCCTGCTGCTCAAGAACACCCAGCCGTCTGCTTCTCGAGCCCTGACAGCCGTGTCTTTCTGTTGCCTGGCCTGCATGCAGCGCCCACAGAGGCGGTGGTGCTGGATGTGAGCGGCATGAAGTGCGGCGGATGCAGCGCCGCCGTGAAGCGCATCCTGCTGCAGCAGCCGCACGTGCAGGGCGCGGCAGTCAACCTGCTGACCGAGACGGCGGTGGTGAGGGTGGCGGCGCCGCACGCGGGCAGCCCGGAGGCGGCCGCGGCAGCGGCAGCCCAGGCGCTGACAGCCAAGGGCTTCCCCAGCGTGCTGCGCAGCATGGATGACAGCGGGGTGGCGGGGGCCGCCGCCGCGCTCAGCGAGCGCAAGGAGCAGGAGCTGAACAAGAGGTGAGGGGCGAGTGCTGGGGAGGCCATGCTGCTGGGCGCTGGGGCGAGCCTCTATATTTCCTGGGCCCATTGCTGCTCCCGCACCGCTGCTTTGTGCCGCCTCCTTCAGGCTGTGATTGCGCCCGCCCCTGCCGCTCTGCCGCCTCTCCTGCAGCACCCGCAACCTGGCGTTTGCATGGGGCCTGGCGCTGGTGTGCTGCACCCACCACCTCGGCCACTTCCTGCACGCCCTCGGCATGCACCAGTACGCGCACACAGGTGGGAGGGCGGGGCACCTTGCGCAATGGCGTTTGACGACCAGGGGGGGGGCATCAGCTTGGTGGCTGATGGGCGCCCACTGGGCACTCACCCATGCCCACCGCCACCGCCACAGCAAACCCAACCTGCTCCCTGCTGTCGTGCAGAGTTCATGATGGCTCTGGGCAACCCGTGGGTGAGCGGCGTGCTGGGCAGCGCAGCGCTGCTGGGCCCGGGGCGCCCCCTGCTGGTGGACGGAGCGCTGTCGCTGTTCCGGTGAGGAGCTAGGGTTTGCAGCGGGCAGGATGCCCTTCGCCGCCTCCTCCACGCATGTGCATACCCACCGCCGCGGCCGCTCCTCCGCCTGCTCTGCCTTGCCGAGCCCTCGCATCCATCGCACGCCGCCGGGCCCTCCCCCGCACCACAAGCACACGTGAGCATGCCGCCCCTCCTGCCTTCCCCACCCGCAGCGGCGCCCCCAACATGAACTCCCTCATCGCCCTGGGCGCCAGCACCTCGTTTGCGGCGGGCGCCGCCTCCGCCCTGGTCCCCGGCTTTGCGCTGGACCCCTCGTTCCTGGAGGAGCCGGTGATGCTGCTGGCCTTTGTGCTGCTGGGGCGCAGCCTGGAGGCGCGCGCACGCGCTGCCGCCTCTGCCGACCTCACAGCCCTGGCGCGCCTCATCCCCGATGCCGCCCGACTGGTGCTGGACCCGGGCGCGCCCCCACGCGCGGCGGCGGCGGCTGCGGCTGCGGCAGCAGGCGGCAGCGGCAGCAGCAGCGGGGCTGAGGAGGTGATGGTGCCCACCAGCACTGTGCGGGCTGGGGACGTGGTGCGGGTGCTGCCCGGAGAGCGCGTGCCCGTGGATGGGCTGGTGCTCAGCGGCAAGGCCTCGGGTGGGTGGGGGGGGACGGTGTCGGCGTATGTGGCATGCATGCGCATGCGCATGTGTGTGTCTGTGTGTTTGTGTGGTGCCAGCCCAGGCTGGGGGAGTGATGCAGGGCCGCGGCTTGGGCCTCCGCCGCTGCTGCTTTCCCGGGCCGCGACCCCTGCACCCCTGTCACCCCCCGCCGCAGTGGATGAGAGCATGCTGACGGGCGAGGCGCGGCTGGTGGGCGTGGGCGAGGGCAGCTGCGTGACGGGCGGCACGCTGGCGTATGAGGCGCCGCTCACGCTGCGCGCCACCTCCACCGGCTCCGCCTCCACCCTGGCAGGCATCGGCAGGTGTGGTGTGGTGTGGTGTGGGGCATGAGGGGGTGGTATGGGATGGGGGGTCGGAGGAGGCCCAGGTACTGTGCCAGGCTGTGGGGCTTTGGATTCATGCAGGCTCACCCACTGCACGCCTCCGTGCCTTCCTCCCTCCCTGGAAGCAGGCTGGTGGCGGACGCTCAGTCGCGCGAGGCGCCTGTGCAGCGGCTGGCGGACGTGGTGGCGGGGCGGTTCTGCTACGGCGTTATGGCCGCCTCCGCCGCCACCTTTGGCTTCTGGTCGCTGGCGGGCGCGCAGTGGTTCCCGCAGGCCCTAGGTGGGCGGTGGGCAGTGTGAGTGTGTGTGTGTGTGCGTGTGTGTGCACGCTGGCTCAAGATCCGCCAGTAAACTCATGAAGCGTTCGGCCCGCTGAACTGGACGCCCGCCGCGCGCGCCCTGCTGCAGGCGCGGTGGAGGCGGCGGGCGCGCAGGCGCCGCTGCTGCTCAGCTTGAAGCTGGCGATCGACGTGCTGGTGGTGGCCTGCCCCTGCGCTCTGGGCCTGGCCACGCCCACCGCCGTGCTGGTGGCGTCGTCGGCGGGGGCGCGGCGCGGCCTGCTGCTGCGGGGCGGGGACGTGATAGAGGGGCTGGCGCAGGTGGATACAGTGGTGCTGGACAAGACGGGGACGCTGACAGGTGCGGAGGGTGGCGGGCGGTGGCGCGAGCTGTGTGTGTGGCCGTGTGGCTGGTCAGGGTGGGGTGGTAGGGTGAGCAGCCTGTGGGGGGGACAGGGGAAAGGAGGAGGGGATGAAGGTGGCCCGGCAGCTGTGCGGGACATGTCGCAGCCCCGCCCGTGCCGCTGCGGCCGAGCCGTGGCCTGCTGCCCTGCGCTGCCCCCTTGCAGAGGGCCGGCTGCAGCTGGCGGCTGTGGAGCCGGAGCCTGGGTGCAGCGGCGACGAGCTGCTGCTGCTGGCGGCGGCTGCGGAGCGCAACACGCGGCACCCGCTGGCGGATGCGCTGGTGGCGGCGGCAGAGGCCAAGGGTGAGCGGCTCGATCTGGGATGGAAGGGGTGTGCTTGTGTGCGCTGGGGGCAAGCCTTGTGGTGCAGTGCTACGCCCTACTGCCTGCGGTGGTTTGCTGGGTGAGGTGTGGGACACCCCACAGCCGCGCCGCCCAGCTGGCTGGCAAACCCTGCCCACCCACACCTGCGCTGCCTGCCTGGGTGCAGGCCTGGATGTGCCTCTGGCCAGCAGCTCACAGACGGAGCCGGGCGACGGCGTGTGGGCGGTGGTGGGCGACCGACAGGTGGCGGTGGGGCGCAGAGAGTGGGTGGCGCAGCGCTGCGCAGCGGCGGGCCCGGCGCCCACGGCAATGACGACAAGCGGCTCCAGCGGCGCCAGCGGCAGCGGCGCCAGCGGCAGCAGCGGCAGCGGCGACACGGAAGTGTGGGTGGGGTGGGCGGGGCGCGGCCTGGCGGGGCGCCTGCTCCTCAGCGACGCGCTGCGCCCAGATGCGGCACGGGTGGTGGGCGCGCTGCGGGCTCGCGGCCTGCGCGTGCTGCTGCTCTCAGGCGATCGCCAGGAGGCGGTGCAGGCCATGGCGGCGGCCGCAGGCATCGACGCGGCAGACACCTACGCCGGCGTGCGTCCCGAGGGCAAGGCGGCGCTGGTGCAGCGGCTGCGGGCGGAGGGGCGGCGTGTGGCCATGTGCGGCGACGGCGTGAATGACGCCCCTGCCCTGGCCAGCGCCGACGTGGGCATCGCCATGGGCGGCGGCACGGCGGTGGCGGGCGATGCTGCCGGGGTGGTGCTGCTGGGGGACCGGCTGGGGCAGGTGGAGGAGGCGCTGGGTCTGGGGCGCGCCACGCTGGCCAAGATCCGCCAGAACCTGGCCTGGGCAGGTGGGTGCCAGGGGTGGGTGGACGGGTGGGCGGGCACAACAGGCGCGGCCCATCACTCGGCGCTGCCTTGCAGCCCTGCCTGCCGGGTTGCTGCCCGCCCAACGCCCTCCGCGCTGCTGGTGCCGCGAGGTCCTTGTCCTGCCCGCCCTCCACTCCCCACACCACACCTGCCCTCTCCCACCCCTGCAGTCGCATACAACTTTGTGGGCGTGCCCGTGGCGGCAGGCGCCCTGCTGCCCGCCTATGGCGTCGCGCTGAGCCCCTCCCTGGCCGCCGGCGCCATGGCCCTCAGCTCCATCGCCGTCGTCACCAACAGCATCAGCCTGCGGTGGAGCCTGAACGCCGCCGACAGCAGCGCAGCTGGCAGTGGCGCTGCGGCCGCCAGCGGCAGAAGCGACATCGGCGGGGCCAACCAGCAGCTAGGCGCGTCCACCGGCACCGCGACCTGAGCTTGTGCTAATCTTGCAGCCTTCTTTCTGGACTTACATTTCATCCTTTCTGGTCTGTGCTTCCTCCAGCAAGTGTACTAAGAATTGACTGTCTCAATCGGATGGCATTGAGTGTGAGAAACAGGTTACAACACCACGGCAATCGCAAAGAGGGCAGGCGTGGGCGCAGTGCGGTCACTCATCATCAAAGGTGATCTTGGTGCCAGTGCCCGGCTGCAGCAGCTGCTTCTGCTGCGCCTGCTGCCGCTTCTTGGCCTCCCAGCTGGGATGCAGAGGCTTGGCTGCTGCGGCACCCTTGCCGGGCACGCTCTGCCGCTGCTGTGAACCCCTGTGGTGGCTGCCGCTGCTGCCGCTGCTGCGCCCTTGCCGCTGCTGCTCTGGCTGCTTCTGCTGCCCTCCCTCATCATCAAACACGATCTTCTTGGCTGCCGCCGCCCCGCTTGAGATGCTCATCTGCAGCTTCTGCTTCTGCGCTTGCTTGGCGGCCCACGAGGGGTGCAGGGGCGCTGCATCTGCCACTGCCTTGCTCTGCTGCAGCGGCGCCACGCGGCTTGCGGCTGGCTTGTCGCGTTGCCGCTGCTGCTGCTCCTGCTGCAGGTGCTTGGCCGCGCGGCCAAACTGCATGGCCGCCAAGCGTTGCCTCGCCCGCTGCCCCAGCCGGTTCTTGGGTTTGGGAGGCGCCTTGCTCTTCTTCTGCTCCTGCTTTGCCTGCTGCTGCTGCTTGGGCAACAGCTGCTGCTGTTTGCCCTTCTGCTGGATGCCATTGGCAGCCTGGCCCTGCTGCCGCTTCCGGTTGGTGGTTGGAGGGCTGCCGCCCGCAGCATCGTCGTCGCTGCCGCTTTGAATGCTGTCATCCTCTCCCTCGCTGGCGCTGACCTGGCTCGCCACGTCCCTGCCCAACTGCTCTCCATCTTCTTCTTCCTCAGATCCGCCGCCGCCGCCGCTCTGCAGTGACTGTTCTTCATCGCTGTCAATCAGCCACCGCTCGTCGTCGCTGCCAGACTCAAACACACCAGAGTCGTCCTCGCTGTCGCTGCCGCCCTCGGCCGCGGCTGGCGGCGCCGAACGAGCGCCACGGGTGCCCAGCAGCTTTGCCAGCGCCCCCGCCGCCACATCATCCACCGCCGCCCCTGCTGCACGCTTGTTCTGCTTCTTCTGCTGCTGCTCCTCCTCCTCCTCCTCCTCGTGCTTCTTGCGCTTCTGGCTGCCTGGCTGCTTTGCAGCATGCCCGTCTCCAGCCTCTGCTGCTGTGCCACCTCCAGGGGCTGGCGCTGCTGCCGCTCTTGCTGCTGCCGCCGCCTCGCGCTGCGCCGCCTCCTCCTCCAACCGCTGCATCTCCTTCTGCACCTCGGCCAGCCGATCCTTGACCGCCTTGGCTCCCAGGATGCGGCCCTCTACCACCTGCTGCAGCGTCGCTTGGCTGCCGCCAGCGGCTGCGGCAGCAGCACCGCGCTGTTGCCCCTGAGGAGGGGCTGGCACGCCCGCATCCTGGGCCTCAACGGTCGGGCCTTGCTGCTGCTGCTGCAGCTGCTGCGGTGCTGGGGCCTGCAGCCCACATGCGCGGGCTGCCTGGGCTGCAAGCCGCTCCACATCGGCTGCCTTGGCAAGTGCAAGCTGGGCCTCCAGCTTCTGCACTCCCGCCTTGGCTGTAGCCGCAGCATCGCCTGCGACCAGGCAGAAGGAGAACTGGGTCTAAAACCAGGATCAGCTGCGCGGGGGAAGCTGCAGCAAACGAGCTGGCTCCCAAGCTCAAGGAGGCGGGTTGGGTGCGGCCGGTCCTCCGTGCAGCTTTTTCCTGCCAGGCAGGCTCACCGCTGGGGTCTCCCTTGGCCTGCTGGTCCTTGGCCTGCTTGATGCGGCGCAGTATCTTGCGCACCTCAAACTCCCTGGATTTTTTTATCTCCTGCACGCCAGCACGCACGCAGATGGCGCCTCTTGTCAGGGGACCCGGCCGTCGTTGCGGCAGCTGCCTGCCCCGCATGCCACCTGCTGCTTACCTTTTTGATCGTCTTCAGGTGGTGAAACGCCTTCTTCGCGAGCATCTGTTCCCTGCAGTGCACATCATGGGCAGGTGGGCTTAGGAGGCGGCAGCGGCGGCGGCTTCTTCTCCACCAAGCCACTCAGGGGCTACCGCTGGTTTGCACTCACTTGGGCTCCACCTTGAGCGGGCGCCTACCCTGGAAAGAGCCTCTGCGGCGCCCGGGAGCCTGCGCACATGGCACAGCATGCACCGTGCAGGCTTTAGATGAGCTGCCCTAACAGTTACATTGCTGTAGTTGTCTGATATAGGAAGTCCTCCGCTCGCTAGGCAGCCTCCTGCTCACCCCAGGGGGCTTGCGGCCGCCGACCTGCTTCATTGCGGCGTCACACCGGTCTGCACGCCTGGAGCTGAGTGCATTTATTATAACCGGATTAACAATGACACCGGGAGCCATGGCTCCGCCGCCAGCTACGCATAGCACGGCGCCGCAGGCGCGCAATCGAACGCGTGGTCTGCTCATTGGATCCAAACATTTGATCACTCAGAGAGCCAGTCACAGTTCTGGGGCTGTCTACATCCCCTTCCGCCTTCCCCCTTGAAACCTCGGGCTTCGCCCGCTGCCTCGGAGCCATGGGAGTCTCGAGCCGGCTGTTGTGCGCCCTCTCGGTGCTGTTGCTGGGCGCGGCGGGGGGCCTGGGACAGCCCGCAAGCACCCAACCTCTGATCGATGGCCTCAGCATCGGCGGCATGAGCGGGCTGGCCATGCTGCTCCAGCAGGCGGGGCTCCCAGTGCCGGAGGCTTTGGTGAGTAGAGGGTTGTCAGTGTGGCTGTACCCGTGTGCCCCTTCGTTCTTTGTTTCTCATGCGCAGCCAAAACATGCTGGGACCCCACCGTCTTCCTGGCTGCAGAGCCAAGCTGAGCAGCTGTTCGGCACTCTCGGGTCGATGAAGGGCACTGTGCAAGACATGTAAGCAGTAGGGAACCAGCGCAAGGATTGCCCAATGTTGTTGCGCATATGCACGGCAGAGGCTGCGCGGTAGGCAGGGCATGGAGATGGGGAGGCACCCTGCCCATGGATCCACTGCTGCCCGTTTCGTGCTCTGCTTGCAGGTTCTGCACCAAGCCGACAGTGACCAGGGGCGGCAAGGTGCCCAGCATCCTCTACGGCCCTCAGCTCAACATCACCATCAGCCCTGGCAACTGCTCCCTGGCCAAGGACGCGTCTCTCGGTGGCAAGAACATCACCTGCTTTGGGCCGTCGGTGTCCTACAGCAAGGTGCGCACACACTGGGGCAGCTGGTGGCTGTAATGGTTGGCCAGCTGCTCTTCTCATTCCTCTGCCCCTCGCCAACATTCTCGCCACCCCGGTGCAGGCCCCCATCAGTTTCGTGCCCAAGCACCATGCATCGGACGTGTTTGTGGATGGCTCCTGCGTGCTCAGCAAGCCCGTAGGGCCGCAGAAGGGCGTACAGGTGGAGGAGCTGTACCGTGCCGAGGACGACCTGGTGTTTGCCAGCCTGGACTGCTTCTTGGAGGCACTGAACTCGGGCGGCCTCGGCAGCATTTGGGGAAGCGGCGGAGGCGGCAGCGGCACCGGCGGCACCGCAGCCGCCTCTGCTGTGCCTCCCCTGCTGCATCGCTCAGGGAGTGATGCGGCTGCGACCGCGGCGGCGGCGCCAGCGGCGGCAGGCACCGAGGCAAAGCCAGACTCCCTGCAGGCGCTGCTGCAGCGGGCTGGGTGGCAGGTGCTGATGCAGCGAGCAGACACGGATGCGGCTGGCGCCGGCGCGCCGATGCCGGCGCCCTGAGTCTCTATCTCGCAGGGTGCAAGCTACATACCGAGAGCGGGCTAAACATAAGTTGGGTAGAAGAGGAAGGTGGCAAGTGATCATTCGTCATGAGAAAGAGGGCGTCATTCTTGTTGTTATCAAGCACTCATGAGAGAACAGGCTCAGGAAGGATTGAAGAGGCAAGCGCATCGTGAGAAATTGATCAGGGTCAGACAGACACATGTGCAGTTCACTCCTGACACACATCCAAGGCAGGTAGTTGGAAACAAAAAAATAGGTTCAGTGCAAGCTGAGAACGGGGGGCAGGCTAGTGAGCATTCGCACAGATAGTCTAGGTGGTCGAGGGCCGGCGGCTAAGAGCCTTGCCACTACAATGATGAGGCAAATCCAGTGGGCCAACCGGAGGTCAGCCCAGGAAGGCGGCGCCGCAGGTGCAGGTCTTCCTGTTGCCCATGCACACACCCTCAAAGCTGGGGTTCTGGCGAGCAAAGCTGGGCTGCGGCGGCGTGGCCAGCAGCGCCTGCTGCGCCGCCTTCCACTGCTCCGGGTGGGGCTGCAGCTGCTGGTAGAGCTTGAACAGGCGGATGGACTTGAGCGCGTCGCCCACTGCGGCGGCAGCAGCAACATAATCGGAACGACGGTCGGTGGCAGCATGACAGTCAGTGGGAGTTAGCAGTGCATGGAACTGGTGCCATGCATGTAGTGGCCCGTAGCCCCCCCAAACAGAAGGCAAACAGCCTCCTCCCGCCACAACCCACCCGCGTCGTGGCCGCCCACCGAGGTGTCCCAGTTGAGCAGCACCTTGGCCAAGTGGTCCTGCCCAAACACGCTCCATGACTTGTACTGGGTATTCCACACCCGGAACAGGCCCGTCAGGTCCATCATCTGCAGGTGGGCGATGGCAGGAAGGGGAGAAAGGTTGGGTGCCCAGCAGTGGCAGCGCGGGTCGCACAAATGTTGCACTTGAAACCAAAGGGCATGCGGGCGACAACATTGATGTCGCTGCATCAGCAGCAGCTGGCATGATTGCATGCGGCTGGCGGGCCCAGGGCACGAAGACGCCGCGCTGTTGGGCCAACAGGCAGCAGCCTAGCTGTCCCACACGCCACCCCCCAGCTTGCCTGCTCAAAGTGCTGCCCCTCCTTCAGGCCCAGCCACTGCACGTCCTTGGCGATGTTCTGGCCCACCAGGGTCGCGGTGCTGGGCAGGCACTGCTGCAGCAGGGCCACCGCCTGCGCCAGCGGCATGCCGTGCTGAGCCAGCAGCTGCGCGGTCAGCCCGGTCAGCGGGGTCAGGTAGGACACCACGGGCTGGTCGGGGCGCACGTAGAAGTTGCACAGCACGCGCTCGTGCTCATCCACCAGGGAAATCTGGCCCACCGAGCGCGAGTTGTGGTCTGCGGCAGCAGCACAAGAGGTTGGCCAGCGGCGAGCGGGCGGCGGCGGGGTCGGCGGCGGGGTCGGCACGGGAAGTGGTGGCTGGCTCCTGCTCGAGCTGCGAGTCGGTCTTGATCCCCGCCAGCCTGTTTTGCCCAGCGAAAGCCAGGGCAACCTCGCGGCACCCAAGCATGCGTTCTCCCTGCCTCCTGCCGACCTGTGCCGGTGGCCACACACTCCACATCGATGCAGTAGTAGCGGGCTGGCTGCATCCCCACGCTCTCCGCCCCCCAATAGCCCTGCCGGCCAGCCATGTTGAGGGAGGAGGAGACAGGGAACCTGTGATCAAACAGATGCAGAGAAGGGATGTTGCCAACACCCTGGTAGCTCCGTTCCGCCGCAGACAACCAGGCGCGCCGTGCATGCTGGGGCAGGTGCGTCGCCGAGGCGGCCAGTAGGCGGGCCACAGCTGAATGCTGTCCCAGGCGCCCTCACTGTTGTAAGTGTTAGAAATGTTTTACATTCGAGCTAACAACTAGGAAAGAATGGGCACAGGAGGGTGCAGCACTGTGTGGCAGGTTTGTTGACAGAGGGCCGTGACGCGCGTGAATGAAATGGGAATCGCTGGAAATAAAACAGGTGGGAAAGGTTCTGGGGTCCGACCAGGAGTTCAGAAGAGGATGGGGTTTCAAATGACAAAAAATCGTGTATCCGGACATGGTGTTGGTGGCAGGAATCACCTCTGCCTGTGCTCAGAACAGGGGGGTGTTGCCCTTCACCAGCTCCACCAGGAGCAGCGACGAGAAGCCGAGCATAGCCAGGCGGCCGTTGAGCAGCTCGGCGCTGGGGGTGAAGGGGCCAAACTTGCGGCTGGCGGGGCCCTCGCCGGTAAAGACGGCAGGGGCAAAGGATGCAAAGGTCATGGCCACCACGACGGCAAAGAAGGCCATGGTGGAGGCGCCGATGGGGTGCTGCACAAGCTCCTGGTCAACATACTTGCCTGCAATCAGGCGGACAGGGACAGGTCAAGGGGGAGTAACCAGAGGTAGGCATGCGACAGGAGCGGGCTGCGCCAGTGCCACTGCAGTGCAGGGCGACGGCGGCATCACGCGGTTCGCTCACCAGCGATCTGGCTCCACACGCTCTGGTTGGTGGTGAACTCAGTGGCCGCAGCAATCAACAGGCCCAGCATGGCTGCAAACAGATTGGGGCAGTGAATGAGTGGTTGAGCGAGTGAGTGGTGCTGATGCAGCGCATGGAGCAAAAAAAGACCGGCCAGCGCAGGGCAGCCATCCTGTGGCAAGGAGGGAGGCACCGCCGGTGCCGGCACACTGCATGGACCCACCTGCGCGGCCGTTGATGGCCTCCTGCTGCGCACCCAGGATGGAGAAGGACTCGGTAGCTACGGCACCGGCCGCAGGGGTTGCTCCCGAGGGAGAAGCGGCGACGGGCACCTCCACCACAGCGGGGTCCTCCACCTTGGCCTCCTGCACGTGCAGGCAGTCGAGAGTCACTCAGGGCGTGTTCTATGTGGAGCGCAAGCGAGTTCCACCAGTGGAACTTCCAGAAACGCGTTGGCTGGTCTGCCCGATGCCTCCCTCACCTCGGCTGCCCGAACCTCCAGACGGACGGCGCGCAGGGAAGAGCGGCTGCTGCTGGAGGCCTTGGCGAAGATGGCAGGCCCGGCGACGGCGCGGGCGGAGCAAAGAGCGGCCTGCATGGTGTTCTGCCTGGCTAGAATCGTCGCTGAGGAGGGGAGAATGGGGGTGGGGGGAGTGGGGAGCAGAAGGCGAAGGAAAGAGAGGAGAACTGTGGTGGAGCGTGGTGGTGGTGAGAGTTGAATGCCCGTCACCATCTTTCCTGCGCTCTGCCTGCTGAGGTTGCAGGCAGGCAGTCACATGTGACTTGGTCCTTGGGTCAGTGGGTCTTTAAATGCGGATTACAGTCAGGTCAGATTAATATGGAAAGGGTCATATAGCAAGGGCTGCATATGCATATTCAAGCCGCTGTCTGGTAGGTCAAAAGGGGGTGGAGGCAGAAAACAATGGAAAATTGCACTGCGGGGCATTGCTGGTCTCTGGGTCTGCTACTGTCTACCAATCTCGCCGCGGCGGGCGGTGTTGTTGGTGGGTGGGCACGCTACCCGTGGCGCAACTCTGGGGAATGCGCCTCAGATAAACTTGAAGGCGTTGGGGGATGCGGCGGCTGTTTTGGAGGTGACAAAGTTGGCAGTGACACTCTTGTAAGAAGCCAGCCCCTTGACGTACTGCAGGATGACCATACCACCGTTGCTGGTAATCACTCCCGCGTGGTGCTGCAGAGGAGGCAGGCAGCAATACCCAAGGGTGAGTTTGGTACGCAGCTGGTGCTCGCATGGTGGGAGTGCCGCTTACCCTTCCCCATAGCAAGCACCCCTAGCTCACCGCTGCGAGGCAGATGCGGGAGTTAGACCGGTAGGCAGCTGACGAGCCGTAGATGTTGCCGCCGGCGGAGAAGCAGTTCATGGGGCACACGGCGAAGGACTTGGTGACGGTGGCGTTGACGAGCAGGTTCTGGGCGTTCGTGCTGGCGCACGTCAGGTTGGCCACCGGCTTGAAGCGGTAGCTGTGACCCCACGAGCCATAGTTGGAGGATTTGATGGTGTTGGCAGTGGAGCCTGCAGATGGGTAGAGCAGTGGGTGGAGTTGTGTGACGCAGTGGAAATGTGGAACCGCGCAGAACAATGTGGCCAAGCAGCGGCAGCAAGCGCAGGTCAGATGGGCAGCAGGAGTGCGCACCCCTGTACGACTGCAGCCCGGGGAAGTCGTAGATCGTGATCAGGCCGCCGTCAGCGTTCTTCAAAACGCCCGCATGAATGGCAGCCAGGCAGATTCGAGTATCGCTTGTGAACGCTCCACTTCCATACACCTTTGCACTCATTCATTCATTCATTCATTCAGCACACAGCCCGGCCGCCTCTTGCTCGAGGGCGGCCCACTTTGGCCTGGGCAGCCCGGGCCGCCCTCCCCCCCGGGCGCATGTTCGGTGTTGGAGGGGTGTGCCCAGCGATAGGGGGCCCCTGAAGGCATGCGCCGAGGCCGGGAAGCGTGGTTCGGCGCTGCTGCACGCTTGGCGATTTGACCAGAACCACGTGCCGCCGAGCTGCGGGCGCAGTTTCCGGCCCACGGTCTACGGTCGCAGCCACGGGACTCGGCGGCACGGCGTTTGGGCCCAAGCTTGCTGCCGCCGCCGCCGTGCCCGGGGGGGCAGCGCGGCGGCGGCGGCGGCACGCTGCGACGCCCCCGTGCTGCCGAGCTGCGGCCGTAGTTTCCTGCCAGAAGCCCACGGCCACAGCCACGGGACTCGGCGGCACGGAGTTTCGGTCCACGGCTTGCTGCCGCCGCCGTCGCAGGGGTGCTGCCTGCGGCGGCGGCGGCACGGCGTTTGGGTCCACGGCTTGCTGCCGCTGCCGCCGCCGCAGGGGTGCTGCCTGCGGCGGCGGCGGTAGCGCACGTGGCAACCCCCCGCGTTTCCTTGCCTCCCATCCACCGGACCCCGTCCTGCGCTTCACTTTGTTTAGGGAGGGGCTGCTCACTGCTCATTGCTCATTGCTCATCGCACACTGCTCAACGCTCATTGCCCTATATCCCACCCAGCCGCAGGACTCCACTGCCGCCCGCGCCCCGCCCCATCTGGCCGCTTGCGCGCCCCATCCCCCCTCGATGGGGCCCGCCCACACCGGGGCCTCCCCCCTCCCGCCCACTGCTTTCTCAACGGCCCCGAGCCGGGGCTGCCCTCATTGCATACATAGTGCGCCTTTCCCTGCTTTTCTAGTGACCTAGCGTTCCGCACTGCCGTTTGGCCAGCCCATGCTCCCGTACCGTTGCGTTTCTCCCCAATGCGCCATGCCACTTTGCCAGTCATACACACGTTTCGATGCGTGCCCTGTCAGCTGCTTGCGTTGCATGTCGCCTTGCTCCACCCCTGTTTTATTGCTTTCTCTGCTTTCGCCCGGTTCCCGTCCCGTTTCGGCGGGGAGTCTATGTTGCAAGCTAGTTCTTGCTTTACCAGACTTTAAGCCCACACAAGCACAAGCAAGCACCGTGCCCCCCGCAGCCAGGCAGTTCTTGGGGCAGGCCACCGTGAGCTTGGTGCGGTTGTACAGCACGCCCTGCCCAACACCGACCACGTCGCTGCAAGGGGAGTGTAAAGCCGGGGCCTGATAAGTCGTATGGGCCAACAATCAACAGAGACAGGCAGCAAATATGCACACTTTTTCAAACTCACCGGGAGTAGTTGTTCTTGTCGCAGTCAATGCTGGGCTGCAGAGCTGGGCCGACAAACTTGATGGAGTGCGGCCAGGTGCCGTAGTTGTTAGACTTGATGGTGAACTTCGTGGACCCTGCAGGAGGAGCAGCAAACTTGCTTCTAGCTGTGAGCGGCCCAACCAACAAATTATTTACTTATGCAGATGCAGAAAGCCAACAAACAATCATCCCCATCAACCGACCTGTGTAGGAGGTGCGGCCCTTGGCATAGTATAGCGTGAACTGACCGCCAGTGTTTGTGATGGCACCGGCGTGGATGGCCGAAAGGCAGATGCGGCTGCAGCAAGGCAGGCAACAGGTTGAGCAGGTGGGGCACAGCTGCATGGCTGGCCGCAGAAACCAACTTTTCCTACCTGTCGTGTGTGTAGGTCCCCGTGCCATAAATCGTGCCTCCGGCAGCCTTGCAGTTGGCAGGGCACTTGACTGTGGCTTTCGTCGTGATGCGGTTCCTGCAGCGCGCAATACGGTGTGGTTGGTTGTTGTTTGCTGGTTCTGGCAGCTGCAGCGTCTGCAACACATGATGTGCGGAAGGCTTCCGAAGCGAGTCGCCAAGCACTCACACAGTCACAAGGTCTGCGTTGGTGCGGCCGCAATCAAGCTGGATCACGGTAGCGGCTTCCACGGCACAGCCTGCAGACGCAACAGATATTACGCAGTGTGGGTGCTGCATGTCAGCAGCGAACCACCCTGCTGGGCAGGCTGGCAACTCTCCGGTTTTCAACAGCGCCAGCAGATGTAGCTGTGCTGGGAGGCGGCAAGCCACCTACCGAGGGCCAGCAGGAGCAGCAGCGCTGCGGATGAGCGGAGGAGCCGCGACATGTTGTCTGCCAGTGGTCTAGGTGTGGACGCCTGCAACAGGGGGTAGCAGCACTCCGCGTGAGCACTGCTGGCGCCAGCGGTGGTGGCGGCGGCCGGCGGGACGCGGGGGGCCGCGTGGGTGGCAACCCTCCGACACTCTTCGCTGCATATCTAAGCATCAGCGCAGCACAGAGCAGGATGGGGCCCACGGAGGCCCCCCCGCATCTGCATCTGACGGGCTGAGTTTTGCAGGAAGTCACCGCTGCAGTCCGTCTGCCCCCTCCATCCACTATGCACTCGTCCGATGTCACCCCTGGGCCCCCACCTACCGCTGCAAGCGAGCATACAACGCATGCGCATGCTGGGCACCCACCTGGTACTGCGGGTTGCAGCAGGTGGCCTTGCAGCTGCAAGTGTGGTGTACAGAGGGCGGGAGCCAAGAAATGGAGGAGGAGGCGCCCCTCGCCCTTCTTATAGCTTTCCCGCCAAAGGGGACCTGCTGTGTAGCTTCCGTGCCAGGACTGCGGCGCGAAGCTGGGAGGTGCAGCTGCCGGGGGAGGATGAGATCCCTTTCCAAAACAAGCGCGCAGAGCTAGCCTGCGCCCATCCGCTGCCGCCGCCCCCTGCCGCCGCCCCCGCCTGCGCCCCACCCAGCTGCTGAACACCGAGGGAGGGAGGCACTGGCCACGCCCACATCAATGATAGCACACGCCTCTCATGTGGTAGGTAGGTAAAGGGGAGTCACTCCAAGAAAAAACAAAATGTACAGAGCGTGCAGAAATGCCGGGTGCCGCATCCGACGACGCGGCAGTTGCCATACCATACCGATGCACAAAAAAAGGCCGACAGCTGCTTCGTTCGATCCAGCGACGCAACTAGTGCTGCGCCACCTCAGCAGCCAATGACGCAGCCCGGCTTGCTGGTGGGGGTCTCCCGCGGCGGCACCTCGGAGTGGTGCGCCGCCTCCGCCACCAGCGGATTGACCTCTGGCTTCAGCGGGCGGCTCATGTTCTGGGTCACCACCTCCACAGGGTCTGCGCCCTCGTGGATCACCTGCAGCAGGGCAAGGCAGGGTGGGGAGACGTCCGGGAAGGCAGGTCGATGGCCAAGAGGCGAACAAGAGGCGGGGTGGTGGTGGCACGGGGGAGAGCCGGCACGGCCCGGTTCCCCTCCTGCTGCTGACACTACCCACGCTCACTCCCTGGCACGGTACGATGCCTGCGTGGCGGCAGCAGCCAGCTGGGCCGCCCACCAAGCCCCTGCCCCCACGTACCCTGTAAATGCCCGTGATGACGGGGCACTCGATGCCCTGCTTCTGCGCCAGGTGGTGCGCGCTGCGTGACGTCAGCACACCCTCCGCCACCGCGCCCTGCAGCAGCCGGGCGCACGCACGCCGCACAGCGCCAGCCAGCAGCATGAGCAAGCCTCGCCAGGGCCCGGCACCTGTTTGTATGCCCCAACGCATTGGCAATCCCTGCCAGCTGCCCCTTCCACCCCTTCAACGCACCCCACCCTGCCGACACACCCACACACACCCAGCCCCACCTTCATGGTGGCTGTGATGTCCTCCAGCTTCTCCCCCTTGCCCAGCCGCACACCCACGGTGCGGTTGCGAGATAGGTCCCCCGTGCACGTCAGCACAATGTCGCCCACACCCGCCAGCCCCGCCAGCGTCAGCGGGCTGGCGCCAGACCCAACTGCACCCAGGGTAACACACACCGGCAGGCCGAGCATCACTCAAGCTGGCGATTGCTCGAGCTGGAGCGCTCGCATGCTTCAAATGATACAGCACGGCACAGCACAGCACAGCAGCACCACATCTTATCTTGCCACCGGCCCGCTTCTCGCCACCTCGCACCAACACCCCACCTGCCAGGCGCGTAATTTCGTCGAGGCCGCGCGTGATGAGCGCGGCACGCCCGTTGGAGCCAAAGCCAAGCCCGTCGCTGATGCCACAGGCAATGGCCAGCACGTTCTTCAGCGCGCCGCCCAGCTCCACCCCCGTCACGTCGTGGGTGCGGTAGCAGCGGAAGCGTGGGGAAGACATCAGCTCCTGCAGCCCAGAGAGACAGGTGCCAGGGAGTTTTGGGGCAGGCGAAGGTGGTGGGCAGCCAGGCGCAGCAGGACAGCCCTGAGACACCTGCGACACCCAGCCGTGAAGCGTGCAGGCGTGGCGGCGGGCCGTGCCCACACCTGCACGCGCTGCGCCACCGCGTCATCCTCGCTGGCAATGGTGACGGCGGTGGGGTTCTCCTTGGCCACTTCCGCCGCAAATGAAGGGCCGCTCAGGTAGGCCAGCCTGGGGGGGCAGCCAGCGCAGGCAGCTTTGCTTCCACAGCCACAGAGCAGGCAAACGGCAGGGTTCCAGGCGGGCGGCAGACGGTTCTTGCCACCGCTGCTTCAGATACCAAATAGAGTACCAAATAGAGTACCGGGCCAGATCAGGGGGTCCACCCACACTGGCCGCCTGGCCCACCTGCTGTGCAGGTGCGGGGGCAGCACGCGCTTCAGGATGTGGTTGGGCGTCTCCAGGGTGTCGTTGAGGATGCCCTTGGTGCAGCTGACCAGGATGGCATCCCCCCGCACAGCATCCACAACCTGGCTGACCTGCAGCGGCGCGCAGCAAGGCAACGGTTCTGCCGGACAACATGGCTGGCAGCACGCATGCTTTGCACAGTGTGATGCGGAAGTCCCGGCCCTCCGGTCTTGGCACAGCAATGCGGGACAGGGGATGGACAATCACCGCTGCGGTAGGTTCCCCCCCACCCACCCCACCCACCCACCATGCGCTCCACAAAGGGTGTGGGAATGACGAGGAGCAGGATCTCGCCATGCGCCGCCACCTGCTTGATGTCGTTGGAGGCGCGCAGCGACTCGGGCAGCGGGAAGCCCTGCACAGCGGAGACAGGTAGCAGGGGAGGGGTGTAGTGGGGGTGTGGCTGGAGGGTGGAGCAGGCGGCAGGCCGTTGCATGCAGTCACGTGGCCGCCAGTCCACACGCACGCCCCTCCCCGCCCGCACGCCACGCCGCCACACACCGGCAGGAAGGTCTTGTTCTCGTGCTCCTCGTTGATCTGGCGCGCCACCCGCTCCTCCAGCGCCCACAGCAGCACACCATGGCCCATGCGCGCCGCGTGCAGCGCCAGCGCCGTGCCCCACGCGCCGCCGCCCAGCACGCCAATCTTGGTGCGCTCGCTGCTCAGCCCGCTGCCGTCGGGGGCGGCCGTCGCCATGGCGCCTGCTGCTGCTGCCGTTGCTGTGTTGCCCAAGTTGGGGGCGCTTGCAGCCTGCAAGCGGCGGGACAAGCATGGACAGCGTACGTATGGGTGGTCCCATGATGCTGACAGCGGTCCCTGGTGCAGGTGGGGTTGACCAAAGGGGATGCAAGAAACGAGTGCGGGCTCAGTCAAGGTGAGAAGTGCAGAAGCTCCCGGTGGATCAGCTTTAGAGTCGGCGTCATGTGCAGGCCGGGCGACGCTGCCACCAGCGCCAGGGGTGCAGGCGCCATCCCTCCGCCCCGCCAGGCCGCCGCCTGCCCATTGCTGTAGGGCCCGGAAAAAATAGCGAGGCGCGTGGCTCGTGCGCTGCGCTGACCGTGGGCCCGCACCCCGCGGCCAGGCCTGGAAGGCACTGAGCCGGTGGGGGGGTGTCTGTGCGCTTGCGACAGCCGACGCCAACAGCTTGCAGCCCAGCGGGGGTTCGCACAGTGGGCATCGAGGGCGGCAGCCACGGCAGCGCGGGGGACAGGGACGGACGCCTGCAGCCCTCATGGAGCTGACCGCAGCTGGCAGCCAAGGGTGCCACCCGCGTGGCAGGCCGCATAAACCCGGCTCAGACCTTTTACTAAAACATCACTTCCACCCAGGGATGCAATGCAGAGGGGGATGCATGCAGGGAATGAACAGGCAATGCCGGGGATTTTGCCGCGGTGGGCGGCGGTGTTGGCGTTGCAACACCCCCGCTGCCCCAGATTGCACGGTGCATGGCCCACAGCCTAACGGCCATATCGGTTGAACGCTGAACAGGCTTGCAGGCGCAAAACGGGCGAAACAGGGCAGATCGACAAGCTAGCGCGTTGGTGCAGGCCCGCTGGAGCTCACGCAGGGTGCGAGGGACGATCACAAACGCAGCGGATGTCCACCGGAACTCGAGAACGCCTGCTAGGTTGTTTGCGGTGGCCTGCGGTTCTCAAGTGTCGGTGAGCGGCGCGGTGCACGCTCCAGAGGTGGATGGATCACTGCCACTTGCTCAATTGTGGCCATAGAGGCGGGTTTGGGCGGTCTTGCAGATTCGTGCCAGCGAGGCAAAGTGGCTTCGAAAGTGGCAGCCACCCGCAGCTCGGCCCGCGTCCATCCATTATCTGCGCGCTGCCCTGCGCTGCTGGCTGATCGCTGTGTGGCCATGGGCACGCAGTTGGAGCCGGAGTGTGTGCTCGACTCGGACGAGGAGCCGTGCCTAGCAGCAGGCGCCCTCAGCCGCTACGTGCGAGTCGCAGAGGAGGAGGAGGAGGCCGTGCTGAGCGATGGGGAGCCGGCCTGGGTGGCACCAGCACAGTGGGCAGAGCCCGAGCCCGCCGCCTTGCGGCAGCTCAACGCGCTGCTGCCGCCTAGCACGCTGCAGCAGCAGCTGGCTGCGCAGGGCAGTAAGGCTTTCTCCAGGTCATTAGCCTCCAAGCCTGCATTCTCCAGGGCCAGCAGCAGCACCAGCAGCGCTAGCAGAGCATCCAGTTTTCGGCGGCCGATGAAGACGGCTGCAGCGGCTGACGCCGACCGTGCCGCCGCAGAGCGCGCCGCCACCCAGGCAGCGGAGCTGTCGGGGGCGCTGGAAGCAGTGGGCAACGATCCTTCAGGGGTGACACAGCTGCGCGACGCTGGCACCGGGCTGCTAGAGCAGCAGCCGTGCCGGTCAGCAGCAGCGGCGGCGGGACGAGCCCCTGGCGGCGCCTCGGCATCGTTCCTGAATCGCAGGGTGCTGCCCCGGGTGCCCAGCCGTGTAGAGGAGCTGCGACAGAAGCTGCAGGGATGCCCTGCCGCAGTGGCAGCAGCAGCAGCAGGAGATGAGGAGGGCGATGCAGATGATGAGCTTGAGCCGGCCACCGCCAGCGCTGCTGAGCCACGGCCCGCCGCACCCCGCCAGCCACCGCGGCAGCAGCAGCAGCAGCACCAGCAGTGGAGGCCCCCGCCGCTGCCTGCATTGGCTTGCGCCACCTTTACCGTCTGCCCTGCTGAGGCGGCAAAGCCCGAGCCAGGCCTGGCCCATCCCCCGGCAGCAGCAGCCCCGGCAGCCACCTTCCACCGCACCGCTGATGGCCTGAATGTTGTGCGACTCAATAGGCAGACCCACTCAAACGCCGCGGAGGCGGCAGGCGGCAGCGGCAGCGGCAAGGCCAAGGGCAGGACGGACAATGTGAACAGCGGGTGGGGCAACAACTTTGTGCGCATCGATCTCAAGGTGGGGGCAGCATGCATCCTGTGGCGAGCTACTAGTTGGGGCCCAGAGCTGCGGTGCAAGATGCAAACTGCTGTGGCGCGCTGCCCGGCCAAGAGTGTGCGCCTGCCTGCCTCCCCGCCTGCCCACCTGCAGAAGGGGCGCGGCAGCACCAAGTTTGGCACCAAGTACGGCACCAAGTATGGCGGCAAGAAGCGCCATGGAGGCAGGGGCGGCAGGGGGGGCAGCAGATGGCAGGGTGAGTGCTGCTGCGGGCTGGCTCGCTGCCTGGCTGCCGCTTGGGGCCTGCCTGCGGGGCGGCCAGCCTTGCGGCTTGAGGCACCACCAATGCGAGCCATCCATGTGGCCATGCCGCCGCCCACGTGCCCCAGCCCACCCCTGCGCCATGCCGCCGCCGCCGTGCAGTGCCACGCATGCGCCAGGTGGGCGATGGCGCCGACTATCTGGAGGGCTGGCAGGGCAGCCGCATGCGCTGCTACAAGTGCGGCGGCACCGGTCACTTTGCCAAGGACTGCACCGCGGAGCAGCAGGCGCAGGCAGACACGGGGGCTCTGTGCAGCGCCAGCAGCGGCGAGGAGGGGCAGGCGGGCGGCCAGCGCGGCAGCGCCGCAAGGACCGCGCGCCATGCAGCAGCAGCTCTTCCTCAGGGGCAGCCCTGGCTGCCTGGCCAGGCAGGCAGCGCGCCGGGTGCAGCAGCAGCAGCCGCCTCCACCGCGGCCGCCGGCCCCGCCGCCAACAGCCAGCGGGTGGCTTCAGCGGCCAGCCTGCCGCCGCCGCCTGCAGACCCTGCGGGGCAGTACGCCGAGGTACTGGCGGATGCCAGCGAGGAGGCGCTGACGGGCGTGCTGCGCGGCGTGTTTGGCCACCCCGCCTTCCGCGGCCTGCAGCTGGCCAGCGTGCAGCGGCTGCTGGGCGGGGAGAGCCTGCTGGCCATCATGCCCACAGGCATGGGCAAGAGCCTGTGCTACCAGCTGCCCGCGGTGCTGCTGCCGGGGCTGACCCTGGTGGTATCCCCCCTCATCGCGCTCATGCACGACCAAGCCGCCTCGGTGCCGCCACCGGTGCGTGGGCGGGGATGGACGGTGTGCCTGCTGCCGCCCGCGAGCGGCGCGCCACTCTGCGGCGCTGCCGTGCTGCCGTGCGTGCTCTCGTTCCCTGCTGCGAAGCATTATAGCTGACAGGGGCTGGCTTCTGTGCTGCCACGCTGTGTGCAGCTGACTGCAGCGGTGCTGTGGTCGGGGCAGAGCCGGGCGGATGCGCTGCAGGTGGGCTGGGGCAACGGCGGCGGCGTGCCCGCGTGTACATGTGGGCGGGTGGGGCCAGGAGGCGGAGCAACAACAACAACAGATATCGGCAGCCAGCTGACGCCTTGTGGCTGGCTGACACCTGGCTGGCTGCGCAGGTGCTGGCCGATGTGGCTGGCGGCCGCATCAAGGTGCTGTTTGTCAGCCCCGAGCGCCTGAACAACCCGCACCTGCTGGAGGCGCTGCGGCCGCGCATGCCGCTGCCGCTGGTGGTGGTGGATGAGGCGCACTGCGTGGCAGGTGGGCGAGGGGCAGGCAGGGAGGCATGGCGGCTGGTGCGGGGAAGGGGCTGGGTGCGAGGCGGGATGGCACTGGGGAGAGCGTCAGCGGGGCAGCATGCGCCCCCAGCTGCTGCATGTTGCCAGCCTTCTCCTTGGCGCCGCCGCTGCTGCCGCCGCCTGCTGCCCATCTCCATCCCCACCCGCCTCCCCTGCAGAGTGGGGCCACTCCTTCCGCCCTGCCTACTTCCGCCTGGGCGCCGCGCTGGCCAGCGGCGTGCAGGCGCAGCGCATCCTGGCGCTCACCGCCACCGCTACCCGCGCCACAGAGGCAGCTATCCGGCAGGTGAGCTGCAGCTGGCGGGGGCGGCTGGCTGGCTGCGCCCGGGGCTGGGCTGCGGCCAGGCTGGCGGGGCTTGTGGCCCAAAGGTGGCAGGCGAGCAGGCACCGGCACGTGTGGAACAGGAGCATTCCACCCTCCCATCTCCTCCTCTGCTGGCCCCCACAGGTGCTGCGCATCCCGGCGGAGAGCGTGCTGCGGGACACCGCCGTGCGCCAGAACCTGCGCCTGCAAGTGCTGCGCACCGCGGGAGGTAGGCAAGGGAGGGCGCGGCAGGGCGCCGCTGGCAGGGCCGATGGCGGTGTCTGGGGTGCGTGGACACGCCTGCAGACGCCGCCAGGCGCGTGTGCCTGCCACCACCCACGCCCCGCCTGCCACCACCCACGCCTCCCCTGCGTCCGCCCGCCCCGCAGGCGGCTCCAGCCAATCCAGCCGCGACCGCATCTGCGGCCTGCTCACCGGCAGCGGCCCGCTGGCGGCCTGCCGCTCCGCCATTGTGTACGTCGCCTTCAAGGAGGACGCCAACCAGCTGGCACGCCTGCTGGGGGCGCGCGGCATCAGCGCCCGCGCCTACCACGCCGGCAAGGACTACCGGGTGCGGGGCGCATGCACGCATGCCTGCCTGCCTGCCTGCCTGCCTGGAGGGGGAGCTGGGCCTGGGGTGGGGGCGTGAGGGAGGGAGGCTGGGGTGGGGAGGGTGGCCCTGCCGCTCAGCCAGGTGCCGCAAATCTGGTGGCCGGCACAGTGTGGCACGTTCTGGTGTGCTGGTTGCGCCCACTGGCGCTGCGCCTCCCCCTGCCCCCTGCCCCCTCCGCCCGCAGGAGCGGTCTGCTGTGGAGTGTGACTTTGCCGGCGGGCGGGTGCGTGTGGTGGTGGCCACGGTAGCCTTTGGCATGGGCATCAACCTGGCGCGCGTGTCAGCGGTGGTGCACGCCACACTGCCGCGCAGCCTGGAAGAGTATGTGCAGCAGGTGGGCGGGGCGGGGTGGTGGTGGGGCAGGTGCGTATATGTGCTGCGTATGTGTGTTGTGGTGGCGGTGGTATGTATGCGGAGCATGTGCGTGAGGATGGGTGCAGGCCCAGCGCGGTGAGCAGAGGAGTGGCGTGTGTGCCTGCTGGTCTCCGTGCCCGCCTGTGCACCAGTCGCTGTCCCTCCCCGATGCCCTGCCTCCCTCTCCTCATTCCCGCCGCCGACTCCTGCCTGTGCTGCGCCCGCCCGCGGCAGGTGGGGCGCGCGGGGCGCGACGGCGGCGAGGCACGGTGCGTGGCACTGCTGGACGACGCCGACTTTGTGCGCCTTCGCTCGCTGGCGTTCAGCGGAGTGCTGGACCTGGCTGCCGTGCGCGGCTTCCTTGAGGCTGTCTTCTCGCCCGTGGCGGAGGGGGAGCAGCGGCGCAGGCAGGGGGGCAAGAAGGCGGCAGCGGCGGCGGCCAAGAAGGCGGCGGTGGCAAAGAAAGGGGCGGCCGCGGCGGCAGCTTGCTCCGCCGGCAAGGGCAGGGGCAGGAAGCGAAAGGCCGCCATGGATGCCGGCTCGGAGGAGGAGGAGGGAGAGGAGGAGGAGGACGGAGAGAAGGCAGCAGCAGAGGCAGGAGCAGATGCGGATGCAGAGGCAGAGGCGCTGCCAGGCAGCAGTGATGCAACAGAGGAGCCTCCAGGCGAGGGCGAGGAGAGCGGGCAGCAGGTCGCCGCGGCGGCGGCGGCGGCGGCAGCGGCAGCGGCAGCGGCCGGGCCGCCGCCGCGGCGTCGGTTTGGCGTGCTGGCCATGAAGCGCCTGGCTGCTGAGCTGGACATGCGTGAGGACAGCATGGAGAGCGTGCTTTCCTACCTGGAGGCGGACGCGGCGCCCTGCCTCCGCATGCTGCCCGCCACTGCTCTGTCGGTCAAGGTCTGCTTCTACTCGGCAGCTGCCGAGCAGCTGGCGGTGCAGTACCCGGTGGTCCAGGTGGGTGGGCACCTGCCCTCAACAGCCACCACCCTTCCATCACATGCACTCTGCGCCGCATCTCTGCCGGCACGGCACCCGCCGTACTTGGCCCTTCTGCCGTTGTTCTACCACCCCCAACTTCCTGCGCTGCCCCTCTCTGCAGTCTGTGCTGGATTCGTGCCCCAACCCGCGCAACGGCGTGTACAGCGTGCCCGCCGCCAGGCTGGCGGCGGCGGCGCAGCAGGCGCCGGGCCTGGTGCTGCAGCAGCTGCGCGGCATGGCGGCGGGCAGCCTCATCAGCTTTGAGCTGTCGCGGGAGGAAGGGCCTGCCTACGAGGTGCGCAGCGGGACACGAGGGGGTTGGGGCGTTGATGGAAGTGCCCCCGGCTGGTGGGTGGCTGCTTGCAAAGCAGCCAGCGGGGCGCTCGGTGGCTCACTCCCCCCGCGCCTCCCCTGCCTGCACCCTCCCCCCAGATCCTGCACACCCCTGCTGACCTGGACGGCCTGGCGGAGCGGGTGCACGCCCGGCTGGCGGCGGTGCTGTCGTGCCAGGTGGAGCGCCTGGATGTATCGTACCGCGCCCTGATGGCGGCGGTACAGGCTGGCCAGGCGGCGATGGGCGGCGCGGAGGAGCAGCAGGCGGCGCAGGAGGCGGCTCTGCGGCAGGCATTGGAGCGATACTTTGATGAGGGGCAGGCTGGAGGCGGCAGCGGTGATGGCGGCAGTGCGCCGCCAAACAGCAGTGCGGCATTGGAGGGGGCAGCGGCTCCGGGTGGACAGCCCCACACGGCGGCGGCTCTGCTGCTGGACACGGCGGGGCTGCCGCTGAAGCGTGCGGAGCCAGCGCTGCTGGGCGCGGCGCGGGCGGTGCTGCGGCGCAACCGGGAGCAGGCGGGGCCGGAGCTGTCTGGGCGCGCCCTGGCCCGCATCTTGCACGGCGTGGGCAGCCCCGCCTTCCCGCCTGACCCCTGGGGCAAGCGCATGGGCGCATTCTGGGGCAGCCAGATGCACGTGGACTTTGCGGCGGTGCTCAAAGCGGCGGAGATTGTGACTCGGGATGATGCCTGACGGCCCTGGCGCCGCCCGTGCCCGCTGGCCTGCTGCTTGCACGGCGCTGGGAGCTGCCCATCTGCTCTCATTGCGGGCAGCCTGCATCTCTTGTGGGCTTGGGATGTGTAAGAGAAGCTCAGGATGAAAGGTTGGACCGTTTCCAGATATGTCATGCGCGCCCACCCGGCGCCACCCCGCCATGACCAACCACCTGACGTGGCACGAGATGCTCCCTCGGCCATCGCCTTCTCACTGGGTGCGTGCATCGAGGGCTATTACAGCAGCGCACCCCCCTGGACATCGACCACCCCAGCCTGCGGGGCCCCATGCTCCGCTGCAGCCAGGGCTCCCGTGCCTGAGGCCCTGATTGACGCGGGCGATCAGAGACTGGCTGCCAGCCTTTCCGAAGCCTGCAGCAGAAGGCTTGACCACCAAACATGACAGCCCCCAGTGGGGTAGGAGTCGGCCCTCTGTTGGCGCTGCTGACCCCCAAGAACAAACGTCGAGCCCTGGGAGTGCTGGCCCTGGCGGCGGCAGCATCCTATGGCGCTTCCCAGTATGCGGCGCAGCAGCGGCGGCGCCAGCGGCGCCAGCAGGAGAAGAGGTACGGCCGCAGCAGCTGCCTCAACTGCAGCCATCGGTGGCATTACAACACTGTTGGCCTTCTCCGCTGCTCTTGACCGCTGCCCAAACCCTGCTGCTCTTTCCAGGCGGGGCGGTGCACCGGACGGCGCCGGGCGCAGCCGCCGCGGCTCTGGCGGCGGCGGCAAGGCGCTCAAGGAGCTGCTGCCGCTGCTGCTGCGCGTGGCTGGGCGCAAGGTGCTGGTCATTGCGCTGCTGGCGGTGGCCCGCACCGCGCTATCCAACCGCCTGGCCCGCCTCCAGGGCTACCTGTTCCGCGCCGCCTTCCTGCGCCGCGTGCCGCTGTTCATGCGCAACCTGGCGGGTGCGTGGCGGCAGCCTGCTGCCGCGCTGGCTGGCTGATGTGTCCTGCGCCGCCACCTGTGGCAGCCGAGCCATGCGGTACAGCAATTGTTGAGGAGCCCGCTGCTTGGTTGCTTGAGGCGAACACCCTGCCGCTCCGACAGCGCACCCTGCCGTGCCGTGCCTGCCCTGACCTGCCCTGCCGCTTGTGCACCTCCCCTGCCTCCCTGCAGAGAACCTGGCGCTGTGCGGCGTGGCTGCGGCCCTGGAGGCCACCAACCGCAGCTGGGTGTCGCACATGGAGCTGCAGTGGCGCCGCCTGCTCACAGACCGCCTGCACGGCACCTACTTTGCGGACATGGTGGGTGGGGGGCGGGAGAACCTGAGCTGGAAAGCTTTCCTGAGCGGCCCTCGGGAGCGTACTCCCAACCTCCCACTTCCCTGCCCTCCCTGCCTGCTGCCCCTGCCTCTCCTCGTGTTCCTCCCCCACGCTGCTCAACTTCCTCCTCCCCGCCCCGCTGCTCCCCTCCCCCTCGCCGCACCACCGCCACCCACCCGCCGCAGACCTACTACAAGCTGAGCTATGTGGACCGCCGCATCGACACCCCCGAGCAGCGCATGTGCGAGGATGTGCCCAAGCTGGCGGCGGGGCTGAGCGACCTGACTCGGGAGCTGGTGGCGGCGACTGTGGATGCAGCCTTCTATGCCTACCAGCTGAGGTGGGTTGTGGTGTGGTGTGGGGGTGGTGGCATCCAACTGGGGGTGGGGGCGGTGCGTGCGGGAGTTGGATGGGGGTGCAGCAGCCTTGGCAGCGGGATGCTAGACCCTTGGTGCTGTGCCTGTACCGCGCTGTACCTGCCTTCCCCCCTGCACGTCTTGTGCTGCAGGCAGTACAGCGGTACGCACCGCTACACCGCCGCCATCCTGGCCTACGTGTTTGGCGTGGGCAGCTTCATGGCCGTTGTCTCCCCCAACTTTGGGGGCCTGTTCAAGCGGCAGCAGGCGCTGGAGGGCACGCACCGCGCGCTGCAGGTGGGAGCGGAGGGAGGGTTCGGACTGTGGGCGCGTGTGGGTGGTGGGGGTGTCCTCCCTG
>NW_005435084.1:2113809-2114344 GCF_000147415.1 Chlorella variabilis | reverse complement strand
GAGCGGGATCTGTCGCTGCGGGTGCCCGCCGGCACCAACCTGCTGGTCACGGGGCCCAACGGCGCGGGCAAGAGCAGCCTGTTCAGGTGCGTGCGGTGGCGGTACTGCGTGCCCGTGCTTTCTGCGTGGCATGGAGTGCAGCAACCTGCGCGCTGCGCTGCCCGGTGAGGTGGCAGCACCTGACACCGGCGCGCACCACCCCCCGCAACCACCCCTGCCTGCCGCCGCAGGGTGCTGGGCGGTTTGTGGTCGCTGTCGCACGGCCGCATCTACAAGCCCGGGGGCGGCGGCGAGGGTGCGGGCGGGCTCAGCGAGACGATCTTCTACGTTCCTCAGCGCCCCTACGTCACCCAGGGCAGCCTGCAGGAGCAGCTGATCTACCCGCTGCCCGCCACCGCGGAGCGGCGCATCCCCGAGGAGCCGCTGAGGGGGCTGCTGGCCACCGTGGACCTGCAGTACCTGCTGGACAGGTGGGGGGTTGGGGGGTAGACCTGCAGTACCTGCTGGACAGGTGGGGGGTTGGGGGGTAGACCCT
>NW_005435084.1:2112710-2113759 GCF_000147415.1 Chlorella variabilis | reverse complement strand
ATCCTGGATAATGCACCAGCGGTGAGCAGCCCGGGGGGTGGCCCCACGTGCCTGCCTGCTGGCCTTCACGGCTGCCACCAAGGGCTGCCGAACAGGCAGTGCCGGCAGGCTGTGGGGATGCGTGTGGGCACCCACCACCACCCTGCCCAGCATCACCACCTTGGCTCCATCCCGCTGCCTGCTTGGGTGTTCAGCTTCCTGCCTGCCTGCCCTGCCCCCCCTCCCGCAGGCGTGACCGTGGACATGGAGGAGCGCTTCTGTGAGCTGGTCAAGCAGCTGGGGTGCACCTGCATCACCATCAGGTGGGTGGGCGGGCGTGCAGGCAGGCAGGCAGGCGCGTCACACGGGGGGCAGCACAGCGCAGCGCAGCGGCGCCAGGAGCCCGTCGCTCGCCCGCTGACAGCAGCTGTGCCCCTGCTCACCCTGCACGCGCTGCCTTGCTTCGCTCCCGCCGCGCCCTGCACCCACGCAGCCACCGCCCCGCCCTCATGGCCTTCCACGACATTGTGCTGTCGCTGGATGGCGAGGGAGGGTGGAGCCTGCACCAGGGCCACCGCTCGCTGGAGGCCAAGGCGGAGGCGGCGGCCCGGCAAGCCGGCGGCGGCGCCTCCGAGATCGATGCGGGCTTCACGGTGCCGCCGCCGCCGCGCCCCGCCTCTGCGGGAGGCAATGGCAAGGGCAAGGGCAAAGGCAAGGGCAAGGCGAGGGGCACGGATGCGGCGGCGGTGCTCAGCGGCATGGCGGTGGGCAAGGCGGAGGAGGAGGAGATGCTGGGGGACGGCAACGAGGGCTTCTCGGGTGGGGCAGGCGCAGGCGCCGGCGCAGCCTACGGCGGGGACGCCGGGGAGGCCGGGGAGGGGTGGGAGGCAGTGTGGGAGGGATGGCGGCGGGGCTGTGAGCAGCAGGCGAAGGAAACAGGCGCAGCAGGCTGTGCCTGCTGGGCTTGACCGCCCGCTCCCCTGCCTCCTTCTGCAGAGCTGGTGGTGGCTCGGGCGCCGGCCGCCACCGCCGCGGGCCGCCACGTGCACACCTGGGCGCCACGCCTGGGC
>NW_005435084.1:2109463-2112660 GCF_000147415.1 Chlorella variabilis | reverse complement strand
CACAAGCGCACGCCGGGGGTCCGCTGCTGCCCCCTGAGGCGCGCCTGTCGCTCACCCGGGCCCCCCGGCGCCTCCTGCCTGCCTGCAGTGGACATCGAGGAGGCTCTGTACCGGCACGCCGCAGCCCTGGGCATCACCTTTGTGACCATCACGCAGGCGCGGGCGGGTCGGGCGGGGTCGGGTGTCGCGGTTGGCGGTGGTGGCCCCAGGTCGCCTGCCCGGCCACGGCTCTGCTGTGGATGCCAGCTGAAGCCACGGCGCAGGGCCCGTGCAACGGTGCCGCTCAGGGCCCCGCCGCTTGCCCCTGCCCCTCTCCGCCTCACGTGGCCCCCAGCTCCCTCCACAGCCGCTCCCCCCCCCCCCCCCCTTCCTTGCAGCGCACTGCCCTGGTGAAGTACCACGACCGCGAGCTGCGCCTGACCGACGGGGAGGGGGAGTGGGAGCTGCGGGAAATCCACCCGCTGCGCAAGCAGGCCGGGGCGCCTCGCCCGCAGCCCCACCCCCCGCAGCTCGCATCGAGGAGCTGCCGGCGCAGTGAGCAAGCACAGCAACAGTATTGCGTTGCTGGTGTGCATGTATCCCTGCTCCCAGGCTTTCATTTTCACCCCCCCGTGGTCAGCCATGCAATTCATTCCCATGTGTGGTCGCTCCTCGTTGCCCTTCAATCCACGATGGTGGTGCATCCCTCCCGCAAGCAATTGAACCACCTGGTACCAGTACTGGGACTGGCGGCGGAGCCGCCCGGTCACCGCCCCAAGCAAGTGCGCCTGCAACGATGATTGCTACCGGCCGCAGCGGGCGGTTGCTCCACCCCCAATCCCACGTCCGTGAGCTGCTGGCGCCTCGCCCCGCAACTTTACTCGTCCGTACCTGTCTCCCGGGACAAGTACGTACTCCGGGGGTGGGTGGCTGTTGGCCGCAGGCCGAGATCTCTAGAGGAGGAGGGCCAGGAGGAGAAGGCGCGCACACCAAGAGTGGAACTTCACCCCAACCTCCCCGGAGCGTTCCGTGGCCACAAGTGCAACATGGGCGTCCTCAGTACTTACCGCATGGCATTACTTCAGAAGCACTCCTCAGGCAGCCACCGCCCTCGGCACACAGCCATGAGGTTCCCCCTGCTCCAGAGGCTTGCTGTGCTCCTCCTGTGCGCCACCCCCGTGCTTTGCAAGTGAGTTCCTGCAGACGCCCTGAGTTGTGGATATTGCGGCCTGCAATGATCTTGAGGAGGCTCTGCCAAGGAGCTCCCGCCGCCCTAGGGCTGGTGGCGCAGGGCAGTGCCGCCGGGCGCCCGCTGCCGCTGGGCAACAGGACGCTCCTGCCCCCAGGCTGCGGCAGCTGAGCTGACAGGCCGCAAGTCTATGCCCCACACGCCGCAGGGCACCTGTCATTAATCACGAGTGCGCACTGAAGTGCATCAAGAAGGACGGGTGGAACCAGGTGCGCTCCGCCCCGCTCCTTGCGCTCGCCCCGCCGGTAACCTTACCTCCCCGGGAGGCGGCCCCCATTGAGGCGGCCTCCCTGCTTTGCTTTTTGTGTTTTTACAGCCTGCATATCCGCAAAGGGTCTTGCAACACAGACCCCTGCTCGCCTGTGTGGGCTTACAACAGGCCTGCACACACCCAACTCTGGCTCCCCCCTTGCCACGGCAGATGTGTGTCGATGATGGGCGCGCCGACATGAGGGGGACGATCTATCCCAACGACTGCGCCTGGCAGAAGTGCGTCGCCACGACCGCCGACCGCGAGTCCACCCCGCGCTACCACCTGGCGCCGCTGGAATGCTTCAGCCCCACCACGTGCGTGCTGCGGTACAAGAACATTGTGCGCTGCAAGCAGGTCTGGCTGGACGGCCGGAACACCACCGCGCCCTCCCCCAGGGTCGACAGAGCTTGTGCCTGCGCCCGCCCCACCGGTGAGGGCAGGCGTGGCTCCGGCGGTTGGACAGCGGTTGGGCTGCTTCCCGCCATGCTGCGCTCCTGGCTGCCTCGCCCCTCATGCCTGGATGTCCCTCTGTTGCAATTGCTGTGCGCAGAGCTGAGCCGCTGCAAGCCGGGCAGGCGCGGCTGCCCGCTCTGCCTCAACGACTTGCAGTGCGGCAGGTGCGACAACGGCTTCTATCGCAAGAGGGGGGCCTGCAAGCCCTGCCCGGCCAACTGCAAGAAGTGCTCCATCCGCGACCCCAAATATTGCGGCATCTGCAACGAGGGCTTTGCCTGGTTCCCCAGGAATGGCACGTGCATGAGGAGGTGAGCGTGGCGAGTGCCCACCCTCGTCGTCAGTTCCCTTGGCAGGCCAAACCTGTTAAGAGGCAATGTTCTTCGGATCCGTAGATGATGCTTCATCTCCAAGTTGGCTCCATTCTTCATCTCCTTATGAGTAATGACTTTCGGCGGGACCTTCCCTTCCTCTCTTGCATCTCCCTGCTGCTAAGCGCCCCCCCTTTGGTCCTGTTGTTGTAACGTTGCCCAAGCTGCTGAGGCAGGAGATTTGCTCAACTTGCATGGAGGACATGCCATTACTGCAGCACAGGTACCAAGACAGTAGGAGGAAGAATGCGGAAGAGGATAGCTTGTGTTGCCGCATCAACGGCGCGGCTGGCCGGCCAGGAAGGCCGGCAGCTGCCAAGAACCAAAATGAAAGGGACCGATGCAGCGGGGACGGCTGTGTACATGCACCATTCAATCAGAGGTGCCGTGAGGGCAGCTGGCCAGCCGGCGGCAGAGCCTGAGCGCCGCCGCTGCTGCCGTGCGCCCGCCGCGCGAGCGTGGCGGCGGCCGGCAGAACCGTCACGCCGTGGTGCCGTTTGCGGCGGGCTGCGCCGGCACGGCCGCCCCGCCCTCCTTCTCCTCCCCCTCCTTCTGCCCGTGCTCGCTGGACATGATGAGGGAGTGGAGGATGAATCCCATCTGCTGCGTCTCGTCCGCCTTGCCGCCCTTGCCGGTGGTGATGCCGTCCAGCACCGCGCTGTCCATGCGCAGCTTGCGCTGGCTCAGGTTGTAGATGTTCTGGTCCACGCTGTTCTTGGTGATCAGGCGGTACACCTGCGCCCAAAGGTGGTGGTGTGGTGTGGTGTGGTGTGGTGTGGTGTGGTGTGGTGTGGTGTGGTGGTGTGGTGGTGTGGTGTGGTGGGGGGTTGCGCTGGAGGGAGGGAGGGAGGGCGCATGCATGGGGAAGGGCGCAGGGTATGAGGAGGCAACG
>NW_005435084.1:2107518-2108544 GCF_000147415.1 Chlorella variabilis | reverse complement strand
ACACACTTGCAGGCCCCCGCCCCCCTCACCCGTGGCGTGCGACTTGGTGGTCAGCTGCCCCGCCACCTCCTGCTTCAGGCGGCGCAGCACAAAGGGCCCCAGCAGCGCCTTCATGCGCTCAGTCAGCTTGGCAATCTCGTCGTCGTCGCCCTGCAGGCGAGACAGGGGTGCAGGAGGGGGGGGGCAGGAGGGGCGGGCAGGGCGTCGGCGCCGGCGCCAGCTCGGCAGGGCGAGCAAGCAGACTCAGGAGCAGCAGGCAAGGCGCATGGTCGCACTGGTGCCGGCGGCCGCCACGAAGGGCGGCAGAGCATGGGCACCGGGCACGCGCCGCCTGCGGCGGCGGCTGCGGTGGCAGCAGTGGCCAGCGGCGCGCCTGCAGCATGTCTGCCAGGTCCTCGAAGCCTTGCGCCGCAAACACCGAGGGCAGCAGGAAGTGCAGCAGGTTCTGCAGCTCCGCCAGGTCGTTCTGCAGCGGCGTGCCTGCAGGGGGAGGGGGGCGCGCGTGATGTGAGTGTGTGTGTGCGCGTGTGTGTGCGTGCGCGCGCGCGTGTGTGTGTATGCCGAAGAACAGGCGGGGCCGGCCAGGATGGAGCGAAGAACCGTGCGGGTGTGGCCGAGCAGCAGCATGACGCTGCCGGCGCGTGCCGCCGCCGCCGCCGCTCACCCGTCATCATGATGCGGCGGCGCGAGGCGTTGGAGACGCGGCGCAGGCGGGTGGTGCGCGACGCGTTCCTGTTCTTCAGAGCGTGAGCCTCATCCATGATCAGGTGGCTCCACCGCCACTTCTCCAAAAAGCCGCGGTCCAGGCGCTGCTCTGGGCTGCGCCAGGGCGGGTGGGTGCGGGGGCGTGCGGGACAGGCTGGGGCGCGGCCAGGTGGGACAGCCAAGAAGCACCCAGGCAGCCCCAGGCAGCCGGCACCACCCAGGCAGCCGCCCAGGCAGCTCCAGGCCCAGGCAAGGCGAGCTGCCTGCCAGCCTCCCCCCCCCAGCCATGCAGGCCCAGCGCCCCCTCCAGCACCTCCCCCC